>NC_082718.1:43365529-43671117 GCF_030144855.1 Hypanus sabinus
CATTCAAATGAACCTCCTTTTCATTGCAGGTTGAAGGTGGTGAAATATAATGAGATTTGTCATCAGAATACACAGTCTTTAGAATAAAAATCAGTAGATTTTACTACTGATGAAAGTCTGCTGAACTGCAGATCATTTCAGAAAGGATGAAGCACTCGTGTTACAACACGAAGGTGTAACAAGGCAGTTTCTTTCATCTATTCAATAACTTCATAGGATGAAAGAGACAAAGGGAATCTGTGCAACCAAGCAATTTGAACAGCTCGACTTCTAAGTTGGCATGCGACAGCAATCCAAAATATGCAGTCAAGTGGAAATACAAAAAACTTCAAAATAATGTTTTTTATTATCCTTCTGAATATTATGGACAGATGCAGTCATGCACTTGTGACAGAGGGAGTGGAACGAAGTTTCACCAGTTTAGTTTTTAAGATGTCAGGTTTTTCATATCTGACAGCCAAAAGACTGGGCCTGAACTGTCTAAGGCAAGGGTTCCCAACAGTTTTTTATGCCACAGACCCCTACCATTAACCAAGGGGTCTGTGGACCCCAGGTTGCAAACCTCTGGTCTAATGTTTACACAAATGAAAGATGTTTTCATTGATACATACAAAAATGTTCTGGGGCTCAACAGGGTAGAAGTTGAGCTGGTGTTTCATATGAATAAGAGATCACTTTCTGAGAAAAGGTCAGTCTTCCTAGTAGAGATGAGGAGAAACTTCTTCGCCCTGGCATTCGTGAATCATTGAAATTCTCTTTCTAAAAGGACCGTGAGGAAACACTAGTTGAATATTTGGAACAGAAACTGATTGGTTTTTAAACACTAAGAGAATCATTGGATTTGCAGTTTGTGACACTGAGGTAAGTTCAGCCATGATCAAACTGAATGGTAGAGAAGGCATGAGGAGCATTTTCCTGGAAAAACAAAATTCCTGTAGAAAATTAGATCTCTATAAGCAGTAAATTTCACCAAAGTTTTATTAGTGATGAGAATAGCAAATCTGAAACAGTTTAAAATTATAGGTTGGTGAGAAAATCATGAGACTGGCTAAACTGTGGACATCAGGTTTAGTTGAGCTGAAATTTGCAGTTTGGAGGACAGGAGGCCAACAGATCTTCAGAATTCCGGATAATAACAGTATGGTGCTGAAGGCAGGTACAAAGTTGTGCAATGCTACAAAGACAAATGTATCATTATTTTTGTCAGGTATGGGATTAGTTGAATTCTGATTCAAGATGAAGTTGGATACAGGGGCAGGAAATACAGCCTGATTTAGCTTGAGACAATGAGTGGGAAGGAACTAAGAGTACATCAAATAGGAGAAGCTATGAAGGACTGATTGATAGATAGTAGTCAATTAATCATACCAGCAATACTTGAACTAAATGTAAAAATCTTACACAATAATAAAACTTTTAAGTTACATTATATCCTCACATTGATAAAAACTGCAGATCATTTACATGTTATTACAAGTCTGACAGCTCAACCTTATACATGTTTCTTGTGGTTGCTCAATCTAATATATACAACATAAAGGTCATTCCTGAGAATGAGAAATGCTTTCCCTCAAATTTGCTGAGAGGGGAAGGCACAGACGATAAAAAATATAACATTTGCTACAAATCTCTTTTCAAAATCGTTTTTTCCTTTGGTGATATTATTCCAGTACACATGCTTCTCTCAGAGATTAACCACATACAATTTTACTGTACATCTGAAAACCTGGAGAATAATTTTAAATGCAACAGAAGCAAATAGGTAACATATTGTGGGAAGATGGAGCAATTATCATTTGGGAGATATTGAGATGGATGGCTCTTTGTTCCAAAATGACGTTTTTGCAGAATTGAAACTAACCAAAGCAACACTGTATGTATAGTTATTGTGCATAGTGTTTTTTTCATTCACAGAATAATTTATTAAAATCTTACCTACCCTAACAGTTTGGTCATCTGAAGAGGACAATAATTTTGAACCATCACGTGAAAATTGAACACAATGAACCCAGCTCAAGTGTCCACTGCAGTCAGCCACTCTCTTAAACGATGCCATGTCCCATAACTAGAAGGAATTGAACAAAAATATTAAATGCATTGGTTAATTTTGTTCATATCACAATTTAAGAGATTGTAATTCACTGATTTTGAATGTAAAAGTGAGATGTAAATTAGTTTAATCAAACTGCCACACAGCCAGCTCTTCCAGGAATGAGGTGACAAAGTGGACGCAAGAGCTGATAGTTCAAGGCAGTGAGTGATTTTTTACAGCAATCCTAAAGTATCAAGATCATGATCCCTCAAGGAAGCCCTTGGGCAACTGAGGCCTCTCTCACCAATGGTGAACTTTTCTCTTGACTTCCAATCAGGAGCTATCCCCAGCTCAGCAGACCACAATTTCTAGCTTCAATCCTCTGCCAAGAGAATTACTCAAAAGTATGCCTAGCATTTTGATGCCACTGGCTCCCCACCAGGCAACTGGGCAGTTGGAAAATAGAAGATGAGATCCTGCAGTTTACTTCAGCAGGAAATTGCAGCTGATTTCTCCCCACTCCAAATCTATCCCCTCTATAAATATTCATGCCCATGGACTGGGAAACGCTGCTGATGTCAGAGACTTTGGAAAGTGGTTTGATAGTTATGTATGTGCTCCCACAAGGATTCATGGAATGTAACCCAACGAATAGGCTCGTTGGAAAAGTGTGAAGCATAGGAGTATGGTTCTAAATCAATAAATTATATGAAGAAAATACAATAAAATTCAAAAAGCCTAATCATTTTTAAATAGCAAGAAAACTAAGGACTGATAATTCAAGATAGAAAAGTGGAAGATTGCTGCAACAGTGGGCAAGAAAATAAAAGGGAACATTGAATCGTAACAATCACAGAAACCAAGAGATTTAATAAACAAATCTACAAAACTATGAGCATTCTATGTGCAATGTGGAAGTCATGACAATATACAGGGTTTTATTAGGAGAGAGATAATCCAGTGCAGTTAAAAAGGAATGATCTCATTAATTTTATTTTGATTATTTTTCTGAACTTTAAAAAGGCAGATGACACAAAGGCACTGCAGATGGTGTGTCTATCACATAGTTCCAGTGACACAGTTATAGTCCTGACCTCTGATGCTGCCTGCATGGAATTTCCATGGTCTCCTGGTGACCATGCTGATGCCCCAACTTGGACATGCTGGTCTACTGACTCTGTAAACTTCCCTGAATGTTGGGGAGTGAAAGGAGAACCAGGAGTAGTTGCTGGGTATATGAGAGAAAACAGGCTACAGAGAAATAGGCGGTGAAATGGGAATGCCCTGAGAACCAGCAGAGGCATGCTGGGCCAAATGGCCTCGCGCTATGCCATTTTGAAATCTGAAACTTGATGCTGTTCGTCAGAGAGCACCAGGAGTTAGACCCAGCAATAACAATTGAAAAGTCTTATATTTCTAAGCAAGATGGTGTAACACTGAGGATAATCTACAGGTGGTACTATCCCCAGAATGGTCTGTAGCTCTAGTTAAAAGTAGAAGTGCCAAACTTATCTTTACCTCTTGCACTCTCTCTGCTTTCTGCAGGGATCACTCCCTCTGTTACTCCCTTGTCTATTCATCCCTCCCTACTAATCTCCCTTCAGGAACTTATGCCTGCAAGTGGCCGAAGTGTTACACCTGCCTATTCACCTCCTTCCTCACCGCCATTCAGTGCTCGACACAGTCCTTCCAAGTGAGGTAACGCCTCACCTGAAACCTGCTGGAGTTGTCTGTTGTGTCCTGTGCTCCTCTACACTGGTGAGATCCATTGTAAATTCGGGGAGCCGTTTCATCAAGCACCTCTGCTCCATCTGCCAAAGGCTGAACTTCCGTGTGGCCCAATATTTTAAATCTGAGTCCCATTCCTGTGCCAAAATGTGCTGCCCCAGTTAAAAGCAGTAGTATTTCCGCCCTCACAGAAATGAAAACCAATAATAATACAAGGTAACAGAAATTTAGAGTATGAGGAAATGCTATGGTTCAATATTTAGATACGGGAATGTAAGGGCACTATCATGATAGGTAGTATCAAAATTCTTCCTGTGATATTACTATGAATGAAATTGCAAGGGACAGAGGTTAAATAAAAGTATTAAAACACAATGAGCTGAGCCACAATATAAAAATGTCTCAGTTAGGATGATCCCTAAGAAAAAAAGAGATGGATTGATCATGTCATGTTTCTCATGACTTAATCCTGAAATACTCGGCAACATTTTCTTATGAAACTAAAGTACAAAATTTCACTCAATGATTTCTGACATGTCCCTCCCAACCTTGAAGTCATTTCATTTTGGTTTGTGGGTCCTTTTCCCAAACCAATATCAGCGTCCAAGCCTTTCACTGTTTCTGACCTCTGCCCTGCAACACTCTTCTGAACACCCATCCATTACTCAAAGCAAAGTTAAGCTTTCACTTACAACAGTTAGTTTGGTGTCTCCGGAGTGTTTGCATTAATGACGCACATAAATGCACGTTTCTCAAGACCGTCCACTTACCTCAACAGAATTGTGAGACAAAGCCACAGCCAGCAATGGTCTGGTAGGAGAAATATCACAAGACTGAATAGTGCTGTAACGACTCATTGTTAATTCACGTATCAAGTCACCAGATATTACATTATATATCTGAAAAATAAAGTAAAATATTCTGGTAATAACAACTTGGGAAAAGATGCGTTAATAAATAAAAGTCAGTTTAATTAATAAGATGGGGGGGCTTAAAAAACTTACCCCTCCAAAATCCTTTAAATACATGCATTCAGAGATAATGAAAGCAACCAAGCCAAGAAAATGGCAAGTAAAGCAAAAACAGTAGGCATCAAAACTATTCTAGTGCTGCAAAATTCTTTCAGTATTTTTTGTGAACTGTAAATTTGTGATCCTCCACATGATGTTTTCAATCCCATTTATATACAGTACCGTGCAAAAGCCTTAGGCACATATACATCGCTAGGGTGCCTAATACATTTGCACAGTACTGCAATAATTTTATGTATTGCATTGTACTGCTGCAGAAAAAAAATAAATTTAATGACATATGTGAATGACGACAAACTCAATTCTGACACGCGTCTCTGCTGTGGACTAAGAATGGGAAAGGAGCAGGGTCAGGGGATCATGTTCGGAAAAAGGAAGGGGGAGGGAGCAGGAAGCACAAGAGAGACATTCTGTAATGACTAATAAATTGATTGGAATCAAAATACCTTGCCTGGTGACTCAGGGAGGGGTATGTCTGCCCCTATGCCACCCCCCCACAAGCCCCAGCACTCCTTCCCTGCCACCTGCCCCACCGCACTCCCATGACGCTTCACCCTTACCATTCCCAGCATCCTTTGCTCCTGCCAGATTTAAAAACTCGCTCTCTGCTCCTTGTTGACAAATTAAGCACTTTGCAAAAGTCTGAGGCACCCTAGCTATATATCTATATACCCAAGACTTTTGCATAGTATTGTAATCTCAACTAATTGATATACCTATCTACCTTGAAGTCAAAGTACATAATTAACGTAATTAACCTTGGATCTGTGAACTCCTGCTTCATCATACTACCTGTACATATCGTACAATAAGTATACATGAGATTAATACCGAAGGATATTTGGTCCAGTTCCATTTTTTGTTTAAAAAATATTACTTTTATTTACCCTAATATTTTCTGTGCTTCATTTACATTTTTGTGCCCATCCCGGAACGTGTTTCAATAATTGTGATGTTTCAAAGTGACCACTGAACAGACTTGAAGCAGGGGGCACTAAGGCAGTGTAGTGGTTAACGCAACACTATTACAGCTCGGGGTGTCAGAGTTCAATTCCAGCATGATCTGTATGGAATTTCCATAAATACTCCCGTGGAAAGCATGGTTTTCCTCAGGTCCTCCCACAGTCCAATGACATACCAGTTTAAATGGTCATTGTAAATTGTCCAGTGATTAAGGCTAGTGTTAAATCAGGGGCTGCTGGATGATGTGGCTCAGACCACATCGTGCTGCATCTCTAAATAAAATAAAAGAATCTCTTTGCTTGGTTTTCTTCTCACAGCAGAACCAAGGAAAAGGGAGAAAGTAAACTTTGTGATTTTAAAAAAATCTGTTGTCCTACAGAAATTGTAAAAATGTAATTGGCTCACAACTAAATACTAGTATTTCAGCATAGGTAACACTTAATATGATCAATGTGTTAGAAATTAATGGTTGATCAGTGCCACTTTTCTTTTAAAATAAAATTTGTTATGTTGGATTGCAAAGCAGAATATAGTTAAAATGATGGGAGGAGGGCTGGTTAATTTCCAAGCCACAATAAGCCAGTGTTCCCTTGCACTGGGTTTTGAGCCTCCCAGGCACTCTTTTCAGTACTAGACAATCTTTCTCTAGGCATCTTCTATAGACCTCTTTTTAAACTAATAACACACTTCCTGTACAAACTTTGTAACCAAAATGCTTACTAGTCAAACAACACAAGCACTTAGTGTCAGTCTTGCTGCTCACTATGTGATAGTTTCTTCTTTATCAGGAAAGGGCTTTAGGTTCACATTTTCAGGCACCTGCCTGGCTCACATGTGCACCAGAAGAAAGAAATTAAAATTGCTAATAGCAAACTTGCAATGTTATATCCCAGGTTGCAAGAAAATAGTGGTTAGATTCCTCCTGATAAATTCTTATCCCATTTCTCTCTCTGTAGAATTTTAAGTGATCGTCGACCACCTCCGTTGAAATAAAACTGCAACTAAGGTCTAGTGGCCTGGAGGGAAATATATGGATTTAAATTGTAAGGAGCCAGAGGAGAAAGTGCAGCTCATGAGAAAAGAAGCAGTATAAATGAGGAATGT
The DNA here is from genome assembly GCF_030144855.1 of Hypanus sabinus. NCBI lineage: Eukaryota > Metazoa > Chordata > Chondrichthyes > Myliobatiformes > Dasyatidae > Hypanus > Hypanus sabinus. The sequence goes on from NC_082718.1 coordinate 43,372,388, forward strand.
GAGATCAACAGAACATTAGCCTGTCAAGATAAAGTAAAAGAACTAATAACAAGCATCAATAATTTTATGGGCTTTAAACTGCATCTTACTTTTCTGATATAAAGACAGATGGAAGACCATGATCACTGACGACACACAACATGCCACATAAGGATGGTGATGACAATGACTACTTTACTGAAATCTACTTTATACCTTGACAAACTTCTATAGATATGTGGTGGAAAGTGTGCTGACTGGCTGCATTATGGCCTGGTACGGGAACACCTGAGGGGAAAGTCTACAAAAGGTAGTGAATTGGGCCTACAGATCACGGGTAAAGTCCTTCCAGCTATTGAACTTATCTGCATGAAATGCTGTCATATGCAGCATCCATCAAAGATCTTCACCACCCAGGCCATGCACTTTTCTTGCTGCTGCCATCAGTTAGAAGGTACAGGAGCCTCAGGACTCACACCACCAGGTTCAAGAACAGTTACTACCCTCAACCATCAGACTCTTAACAAAAGAGGATGACCACACTCATCTCTTGAGATATTCCCACAACCAATAATCATGCCTTAAGGACTCTTTATCTTGTTATTTATTGCTGTTCATTTATATTTGCATTTGCACATCTTCTATGCTCTTGTTCTTTCATTGATCCTATTATAGTTACTATTCCATAGATTTACTGAGTACGCCCGAGGGAAAAAGAATCTTAGGGTTGTATGTGGTAACATGCATGTATTCTGATAATAAATTTTACTTTGTACCTTTAATTGACCAAATCAAGCAACTTGTTACCAGGTGGTCCCCATTATCTTTGTCATTGGTTGGTCAAATTAATGCTATTAAGATGATAGTATTACCCAAATTTTTATATTTATTCCAAGCATAACCAATTTTTATTCCTAAATCTTTTTTTGATACTATTGATTCCAAAATATCCTCGTATGTGTGGCAGAATAAAAATCCTAGTTTAAGCAAAAAATATTTACAGAAGCCTAAGAAGGAGGGTGGTTTGACTTTGCCAAACCTGAGATTTTACTATTGGGCAGTTAATATTTGATATTTAATATTTTGGACACAAGAATTGATTATAGCATCTTGCCCACAATGGGTAAATTTGGAATGTAAATCTGTACAAGATTTCTCATTGTTTTCTATTTTAGGATCTTCGCTTCCTTTTGCTTTATCTAAATTGAATAAACAAATAACCAATCCTATAGTTAGACATACATTATGAACATGGTTTCAATTTCATAAATTCTTTGGCTTGAATAAGTTTATCTTATCAAGCCCTATTACATCTAACTTTTTTTTCGGCCCTCTTTTATGGATCACGCCTCTGTATTATGGAAAACAAAAGGTTTTCGTGATTTTTTTTAGACAATAGTTTTATGTCCTTGAACAGCTATCTAATAAATATAATTTGCCTAAAACTCATTTTTTTTAAGATACTTGCAAGTTAGAAATTTCTTGAATAACATGTTACAGTTTTTTCCGAAATTATGTCCAACGGACATTATGGAAAAAAATTTAGCTCTGAATCCTTGCCAGAAGGGTTTAGTAGCCATCATTTATAATATGATCATGAAAATACAGCCAGGAGTATCAAGAAAATTTAAGAAGGAATGGGAAAAAGAACTTCATTGTCTTATACCAGGGGTCGGCAACCTTTACCACTGAAAGAGCCATTTGGACCCGTTTCCCACAGAAAAGAAAACACTGGGAGCCACAAAACCCGTTTGACATTTAAAATGAAAAATGAAACAACAATGCATACATTTTTTTTGCCTTTATGCTATGTATAAACAAACTATAATGTGTTGCATTTATGAAATTGATGAACTCCTGCAGAGAAAACGAAATTACATTTCTGTATGCAACAAAAACCTGTTGAACTCCGAGAAAAAGACATTGGGTTGAAGGTTACTTTTAAGTAAAATACTCAAAGTCTATTTGAGTCCTTCTTGTATTTATGAAAAATGCCGAACATAAATTGTCCACCAGCAGCAAACCAAAAATAACTTCAGCCAGCTGTCAACCTGAAAAATAAAAGGACTATTTCACTGAACAATGAAAAAATATGAATATACGTAAAATAATAGGCAATTAAAATATTTATCATACTTGGTTATTGGCTGTGCATCCTATCCCCTGAGCTGTGTTCAGGTGCGCTGTCATGTCTACCATGAAGTGTAGCTTTTCCAGCCACTCTGGCTGTTCCAGCTCAGGAAAGGTGAGCCCTTAGCTACCCAGGAAAGTTTTCACTTCTTCCAGACACGTGACAAAGTGTTTCAGCACCTCCCCTCTGGACAGCCACGGGACTTTGCTGTGCAGCAGGAGACCAGAATATGCGCTTTCCAGCTGGTCCAGTAACAAACGGAATTGACGGTGATTTAAACTTTTTGCCATTATTTTATTGACAATCTGAATGACAACATCCATTACTTCTGTGCATTCCGGAGGAAATGTTTGAGCGCACAGTACCTCTTGGTGCAAGATGCAGTGAAAAGTCAGCAGCTTTCTGTCCAGCGACTTCTGCAGTAAAGCCACAAATCCCTTGTGCGCTCCAGTCATACTTGGTGCCCCATCAGTAGCTACTGACACCAGGTGGGTGGTCTTTATTCCTTTGGCTCTTAAACAATTCAAGACAGCCTGACAGATGTCCTCCCCCCATGTTTGGCCTTTTAGAAGTATCAACTCAATCATTTCTTCCTGTGGCCCGGCAGAGTTTACATACCGGCAGAACAACGCTATTTGTTCAATATCACCTTTGTCTTTCGACTCGTCACAGGCAATCGAGTAGGCCACAGCTGAATTGATGTCTTTAATTTGCTGTCTTGTGATATCTTCTGCCATTTTTATGGTTCTGTCTTTGACAGTCTTTGCAGAGAGGGGCATATCCCTGATTTTCTGCACAATTTCACTCTTGTTTTTAAAGTCCGTGAATAGCTGTTCTGAAATCTTAATGAAAGATTATTTTATATATTCACCATCTGTAAACTGCTTCCCATGCCTGACTATTTTCTGAGCAGCAACAAAACTAGCATATGTAGTTGATTTTCCAGACTTCATCCACTTCTTGAAATGATTTTTGCTCAGATCAACCTTCCGCATCAATTCCGAAACGGCTTTTTTTCTCTCATTTCCAACCGGATATTTTTGAGCAACGGCTGTGTGTTTATTCTGGAAGTGTCTTGCAACATTTGACTTTTTGTTGTTTGATAGTTTCTCATTGCATATTAAGCATACCGGTAAACCAGTCTCGTCAGCAGTGAAAGCAAAATGAATCTGCCCACGTATCATTAAACGTTCTGTTTTCTTCAGTCACTTTTCTTTTTTTAGAATTCTCCATAGTTAGCCTACCTTGGATCGAAAAATTAAAGAAATCGCGCACTGGCCGGTGTCAGGCATTGGCAGTGGTGATGTATATTAATAGCGACAAAAAACACGTTTTGTTTAGATTGTACAAGATCACCATAATCGCATGCGGCTCCAGAGCCGCGGGTTGCTGACCCCTGTCGTATACCCACTGAGCAGTGGAAGAAAATTTTACAATTAGTCAATTCTTCTTCTATTTGTGCTAAACATGCCTTAATACAATTTAAGGTTGTACATGGGGCTCACATGTCTAAGGATAAACTTTCTCGATTTTATTCTTATGTTAATCCAACCTGTGACAGATGTCATTCTGGAGTTGCTTCATTGACCCACATGTTTTGGTCTTGCCCCTGCTTGCAAAATTATTGGAAAGATAATTTCGGTATTATTTCAAAAATTGCAACTTCATCCTATTACTGCAATTTTCGGTTTACCAATGGTGGATAATAGTTGTTTATCCCCCTCAGTTCGGCGGATGATTGCATTTGTTACGTTAATGCCTAGAAGATCTATCCTATTGAATTGGAAAGAAATTAATCCTCCAACCATACTTCAGTGGTTTTCTCAAACTATTTCTTGTTTGACTTTAGAAAAAAATTAGAAGTGTTGTTTTTGACCCTTCAATTAAATTTGAAGAAACTTGGAGACCATTTATTCAACATTTTCATATGAGCTAAACAGACTTTTCCTAAACCTTACTTTTATTATCCTTAATTATTTGGATGGAGGTACGGCGTTATTGACGCTGCTGTGTATATTTGACAATGCAATGGCCCGTGTTGGTTAGGTTTTTTTTTGAGGTTTTTTTTCTTATTTACTCCCTTTTTCGTAATCACTATGAGTTTTTATATATGGATTATCATCTATTTGTATTTATACTTTAACCTATTAATTATGTATTCTCAAACTCTCTGTATCTATGTTTCTCTTATGTTTGTTTAAAATTAATAAAAAGATAAAAAGAAAGAATAAATTTTACTTTGAACTTCAAAATTACTTAACACAGGTTTATTCTGTGGATGAATGCTGAGTTCCAAAGGAACACAAAAGACACAACAACGTGAAACATTCTGGTTTTAATGAATTTGCAGGACATCAATGCTTACAAAAATTGGAGATGTTAAAAAGGGAGTTGTCTGTCCAGCAACCATTTTACAGATCGTGCAAAATTAAATGGTAGTAAACTATGAAACTGCTTTATAAGTTATCAAGGCATCAATTTACTAATGACAATTTTGTGAAATATTGTTCGCTAACAGCAGGGAACTGTGTTCTACTAAGCCTCTGAATTTCATATTAAAAAAAGGTAATTTTAAATTTTACAATGTTTTCAGTTCTGCATGTCATGTTTGGGAAGGGGAACTGAAAGGAAGCAAGAAAAGATTACTCTCCTTCCCCCCAGTAGAATTTCAAACTTTGACTCAGCTTCATCAGCAGGACTGTTGTTTAGTGTGATAAATTAAATGCCTTCCAGGTTTTATGATGAACTCGAAGTACTGGCATACTTCCATGGAGACACAAAGTGCACGATCTTGTTGATCAGCTCCAGGGTAAAATCTGGTCTTTGTGATGTCATGGGAAAAACTGACTAGTATTTCAAAGATGGTGCTCCATAAAGAAAAGTAGCATAATGAAATAATTACAGATCAGCAGTAATATCTGAAACTAAAGCTGAGCTGGGTGATCAGCATTTGCTGAAAGTGAAACTGCTTAATGTTTCAGATTGAAGACTCTTCAGCAGAACTGAAACTTGTATCTGGTTGATTGAAGATTAACTGTTCTTATTTCAATACATTATTCAACAGCAAGACCTATGTGAGACACAGGATAGATGCTGTTGTCTTCCCAGTCAACTCCATAACATCTCTTATACTCAACAGCTGTCAGTGTAAGGAACCTTTAGAAAGAATTATTGCTGTGCACCGTTTTGTGCAGAAGGTGGGAGGCTCAGTGAGGTACTGAAAACATTTAGAATAATGTTACTGGAATTCAGCATTTTGATAGCAAAAGGAACAATTTATGTATGGTCTCGTCAGTTAAATCATACCCTTCTGGACTAAACTGAAAATCTTAGCACACTTGCAAAGAGGTGATTTCTCTTACTTTCATATTTGATAGGTTCTTTTTACAAGTGTAATAACAACTTGTGGGAAGCTATGGTATTTATTTGAAATGTTCTGACTGTGTGCAGACATTGAAAAACTAAAGTTATTTGTTGATCCATTCGCACCCCTCCCAGAAACAATAAACTGAGCATTCTCTTTAAAATTATGAGACTTCAAAAGTTAAAATAATGCTGCAGCAAACAAAGGGAATCTACTCCATTTGTGCAAATGCCTTGATTCTATCTTTTTTAAAATTTCAACATGAAGCCAAGCATATTCATTTGCAAGCTAACGTTCTCTCTATTGAGACTATTGTATTCAGTGTTTATATATCCGGTAAATAGAAAATATAGCTCATATCCCCAGAATGGTCTCCCAGACACAGTGCATCACATGAATCCTGAAATGTATTCAACTGATAAATATGTATTGTTTTAATTTTATTTGTAAACCAATGAATATTTTAAAAATCTTGGGTGAGATCCCAGCCATTGCAAAAACACACATTGAGAGTCCAAGACTGATAAAGAAATATGTTTTCATGCAAATTATTGTGTTAAATATCAATGACCATTATTCATAATGTCTCAATCTCCAAGAGGGCCACCACCTTGCTGTGTTTTGGAGGCTTATATGCCTCAATGACTTGCAGAGCTATGCAGGCTGGAGTCAAGAATTCATGCTTTGGCTCTTGGTGGGGTCACCCAAGCCAAACAGGTCAAAGGGTAGAGGCCACACTAACAGCGGTCCACCAATCCTACAGGTTCAGGGGTTCAGCTCAGGGCTAACAACCCTAAATAGTAAAACAAAACCGTTATGGAAATAGCAATGAAGAATCCTTCTACATCTGAGTGTGACAGTATTCCTGAGTCTCCACTCGGATATGCATGACTAATAGAAGTGAAAATTGAGAAGAAGCTACTGACAAGAGGAAGGAAGCCCTGACCACCACCAGAGATGGGGGACCCTCTTTGCTGCTCTAAATGCCAGTGACATAGCAGGCAAAAGAGAAAATATCCTGAACTTTAAGATTTCAAATTGATATTCATGGTTGCTTGGAAAAATTTGAATAAACCTTTCAATATATTTTGTCTTCAATTATATGATGGAAAAAATCAGATTATAGAATTACAGAAAACACGTTTTACTAATGGTCCTCAGAAGAGAGTCAGAATTAAAATTTTATTGCTAAAACACACTCCTAATAAACACGCAGCCAGTTCTGATGATGGGTCTTGACCCGAAATGTGGACTGTTTATTCCTTTCTCTAAATGCTGCCTGATCTGTTGAATTCCTGTAGCATTTTGTATGTGTTACTATGGGCTCCTGATACAATGCTCTGCAGTTGTTACAACAAATATGTAACACAAAGCCTATTTTGTGCTATAATGTTAAATAAGTTTGCCAATGCTGACCAATAAAATGAGAAAAACAAAATCTAGGTGTGTCCTTTCTTCTCTGAAAGAAATAAAACATTAAAACAGAAAGCTACTCACATAATACATTGGACGAAATGGACCAATTTATTATCTGGAGGTACACATTTACATACCAATCCCATCTATGATTCTAAAATCAGGAATCAGAAAAGTAATCACATTTTATCAAGTTTCACTAAACACCATCATTCTTGAAGAAGATAGTGTCTCTCATTAGCTAATTACTTAGTAAATTACAGATTGTCTGCTTTTAACTGCAATTACAATTGTACCAGTTGAGTGATTTGTATATACAAATGAAATAGCTCAATAAATTCAGCCATCTATTAGGTATGGTTTCTTTGTGTGAAACTCAAGCTACTTTTAAGCGATTGGTTAATTACTAATCACTGCACATCAAATGGCATGAAAGGCATAAGATCAACTTAAATTGCTTTACAAGAGATTTAATTTAGATTTTTTTAAAATCACGATAGATCTTCCTCATCTCCCTGGTAGAGCACATTGCTTCACAAAAGGAAGCAAAAGAAAGTCTGCCCAAAATTATGATAAAAGGGAAAGAAAACCAAATAGTATTTTCTTTAATATTTGCAATCTCCTTCCAGTGGCTATATACCATAACTCCCTCCCTCCACTTTAAATTACATCTGTGTGTTTCTTCTTTTGTGTCGGGGGCATGAAGTGTGTGAAGTTACCATTATTGGAGAGGTGGTTCTTGGGGAAATTGAAAGGTCTGAAGGTAGATAAGTCATCTGGACCAGATGATATACTCCCAGGGTTCTGAAAGAGATGGCTGAAGAGCTTATGGAGGCATTAGTAATGATCTTTGGGAGTCAGCTGGAGACGCTCATGGAGTGAGTACTGTTTTGGATTCGCTCCATAACCTTTACTTTTTTTAACCTTTGATCACCCTTATTCAGCTTATTTTTACCTATACCGAAAGTTTCTTTGTTAATTTTTTTTTTGAACTTACTGCTAAGAGTTTGTTGTGAACTTTTGAAGATAAGCAAACAGAAATGTCTGTCAGGTCTAAGGGACAGGATCCCGGATGCAATCCGAATGGTAACGGAAAGAAGCAGGCTCCGCCACAACAAACTCAATTAACTTATGAAGTGTTTATGGAGGTTTTGGATAAAAAATTTGATGAACTACAACAATTTTTTAAAGAAGATATAAAGGCTTTTCAAGAGTACATGGTTAAGACGGATTCAGTAATTAAACAGCAACAAGCTCTTATTGCGTCTCTGCAAGAAGATGCTCGGAAGCGAGATTTGACTATTGAAAAACTGCAACAGGATTTAATTTCGACCATTAAGCTGATGGCCTTAAAGCCAAGAGTGACGATTTTGAGAATCGGTCCAGAAGACAGAACCTACGTATACTTGGTCTTCCAGACGGCATAGAAAAAGATGACCCTTCGAAATATTTTGCTCAACTTTTAAAAGAAGCGTTTCCGACGATTTTCCCGAATAACCCTCCATTATTGGATCGGGCACATAGAATTCGGCGCCGATCACCGAGTGCTACAGACAAACCTTCGGTGGTAATTGTCCGGTTCCATTATGTACATGACAAAGAACAACTTATACGTACGTGCAGCTCGTCGGGCAGAAATAATTAAATTCAAAGAATACTGCTTCCGCCTGGTCGAAGACTTTAGCCCTGACCTTTTAAAAAGAAGGCTTCTTTTTAAACCGTTGATGGCTGAATGTTATGAGAAAAATCTGAAACCTGCGAAGCTTCGAATATCTCCGTCGAATGCTCCACGACAGGTTTTTCTTTCAACTTCAGAAGCGAGAAAATATCTGGAGGAGAACTTCCCTACTGCTACAGACATTGGTCTCTAATAAATGAACGATTCTGATCGTGTAAGATGGTTCTCGATCTCTTAAACCAGAATTAACATCTGGTTATTGGTGTAGGTTCATCCTATACTTTATACTTAAGTTAAAGCGTGTTTTCGTCATATTAATTGTTCTGCCTTATACACTTTAACCATTATACTACATTCTTGTCCATTAACTTTGTTCCTTCGAAGGTATATTTTTAATTCTTTGAAGGTGAATTTTTCTTTGATTAAGATGGTGGTTTTTTGAAAAAGATTTTTGGTTTTGCTTAAGATGGCGTTATTTTTTTTCTTTCTTTCGTCTTCTTCCTACAATGCATCGCTTATCATAGCTTAAATATTTTTTGTTTTGTCTGGGGTAGAGCCCGATTTATAATTTTTTTTGGTGACTATATCCTTATTTTTTTTACAACTAACTATACTTAGAAATATGGTTTTTATTATAGTGATTTTAATTTTTAAAGCTGGGGTAATTCTTTTATATATATCCTTTATATATGGAGTGTTCTTCAGCTGACATGGGGGTAGAATTAGTCTTACTTTTTCCTTTTTTAAGTCATATTTTGGCTTTTTCTCTTTTTCTTGGGGGGTGGGGGGATGGTCTGTTTTCTAATTCTATTTTTTTTGCATCAGTTTGTGTTAGTTTTTTTATTTGGGCTGTTTTTGAACTTCAAATATGTCTGTGTTGTCGTCACTTCCGGGTCTTCTCTTTACTTTTGCTCCTCTTCCGGGTGCATGAGTTTATAAGTTGGTTAACCCTTTCTATACCAAAGGGTTGATTTTAGAATTATGGCTCAGACCATTAATTTTGTGTCTTGGAATACTAATGGTTTAAATCATCCAATTAAACGAAAGAAGATTTTCAAAGTATTCCAAAGACTTAATGCTCATATCATTTTTGTACAAGAAACTCATGTGAGGAAGGAGGACAAATTTTGTTTTTTTAGATTTTGGCGGGGTCAACAGTATCACGCAAATTCGAATGCGAAAGTAAAAGGAGTTTCAATTTTTATTGACTCCTCTATTCCATTTGTTCAACATGATATTTTTTCGGATCCGAATGGTAGATTTTTGTTAATTATGGGTTTACTTTGTAATAAAAAGGTTGCTTTGGTTAATGTTTATGCTCCAAATGTGGATTGTCCTGACTTTTTTAAGTCCTTATTTACCTCTTTACCCAATCTAAATGAATATAAGTTAATAATGGGTGGTGACTTTAATTGCTGTTTAAATCCTTTGATGGATAAATCTATTCAGACTTTACCTAATAAGTCGGCCACTTGTACTAACTCTTTTTTGACTGACAATGGAGTTTTTGATATTTGGAGATTTTGGCATCCTAAAGACAAAGAGTTTTCTTTTTTCTCACACGTTTATCACTCTTATTCGAGAATTGATTTTTTTTTTTGTAGACTCTTGTTTATTCCATTGGTAATCGGTTGTAACTATGATATTATAGCTATCTCTGATCATGCTCCATTATTACTTTCTATGAAATTTATGGATACAGCTTCTAATGCCAGACAATGGCGATTTGACTCTACCTTATTGCAAGACTCTGACTTTATAAAATTTATGGAGGAGCAGATCGACTTCTTCTTTTCAACTAATTCTACAGATGATATCTCTTGCGGAACACTTTGGGACACTTTTAAAGCGTATATATGTGGACAGATTATTTCTTATTCTGTTGGTTTGAGGAAACGTACTAAGATGGAAACTCTTTTATTGGTTGATAAAATTAAAGAGATTGATAAGAAATATTCGATTGCTCCTAGTAAGGAGCTTTACAAACAAAGGGTTGAACTTCAAATGGAACATAGTTTATTACTTACATCCTCGAATGAAAATCAATCAATGAAAACTAGATCTGATTTTTATATACATAGTGATAAATCTGGTAAACTGTTAGCTAGTCAATTGAAGAATGCTTTGGTTAAACGTCAAATCACTAAGATTTGTCAGCAGAATGGGAATCTGACAGTTAATCATGATGAGATAAATAAGGCATTTCAAGACTTTTATACCTCCCTGTATCAATCTGAATTTCCTCAAGATCATAATACCATGTCTGATTTTCTTGGGAAATTAAATTTTCCAAGATTATCATCTGATGATCTTTTAATATTGGATACTCCTATTACGGATGTAGAAATTAAAGGGGCTATTTCCTCAATGAATTCTGGGAAAGCACCGGGTCCAGATGGTTATACAGTTGAATTTTTAAAATTTTTTTCCACTACTATTTCCCCTTGGTTATGTAAGGTTTTTGAGGAAGCCATTAGATTGGGGAATTTGTCACAATCTTTTTATAGAGCTTCCATTTCTCTAATATTGAAGAAAGATAAAGACCCTACTAACTGTGCTTCCTATAGACCAATATCTTTATTGAATGTAGACTCCAAGAATTTTTCAAGTTACTGGCATCTAGATTGGAGAAGATATTACCCAAAATTATTTCAGATGATCAAACTGGTTTTATTAAAAATCGCTATTCTTTTTTTAACATTAGGAGATTGTTGAATATTGTTTATACTCCCTCACATGACACTTCAGAATGCGTGATTTCATTAGATGCGGAGAAAGCATTTGTTAGAGTTGAATGGCCTTACTTATTTAATGTGTTGGAGAAGTTTAATTTTAGTCCGATATTTATATCATGGATTAAATTGATTTATCATACTCCAGTAGCCTCAGTGCTTACCAATAATCAAAGATCTCCCTTTTTTCGCCTATTTCGGGGCACTAGACAAGGATGTCCTCTTAGTCCATTACTATTTAACATTGCCTTAGAACCTTTGGCAATTGCCATCAGACAATCACAGGATATTTTGGGTATTAATCGTGGGACAGACATTCATAAGTTATCTTTGTAGGCAGATGATTTATTACTATTCATTTCTAACCCGGAGAAATCCATCCCAACAGTTTTATCATTATTGGTTCAATTTGTGAGTTTTCTGGGTATAAGTTAAATCTTAATAAAAGTGAATTGTTTCCTTTGAATCAACGGGTCCCAATTTATGGAAATTTACCTTTTAAATTAGTTTATGATTCTTTTACTTATTTAGGGATCAAAATCACAAAAAACCATAAAGATTTATTTAGATTTAATTTTTTACCCTTAATTGATCAGATTAATGGTTTGTTTACTAAGTGGTCACCATTATCTTTATCCCTAATAGGTAGGATTAATGCTATTAAGATGGTTATTTTACCTAAGTTTTTATATATTTTTCAAGCAATACCAATTTTTATCCTGAAATCTTTTTTTACTAATGTTGACTCAAAAATTTCTTCATATATATGGCAGAATAAAAATCCCAGGTTAGGTAAAATATATTTACAGAAGACAAAAAAGGAAGGCGGGTTAGCATTACCTAATTTCAGATTTTATTATTGGGCAGTTAATATTAGATACTTGTTATGCTGGTTGAAAGATCGGGGTGGATCTTTCGCCCCTCGTTGGGTGAGTTTAGAAATTAAATCTGTATCAGGTTATGCTCTGGGTTTTATTTTAGGGACTTCTCTCCCTTTTGCTCTCTCGAAATTGCCGAAACGAATTGACAACCCGATAGTTAAACATACTTTGCGTATATGGTTTCAATTTCGGAGATTTTTTGGGTTGACTCAATTCGTTTTAAATAGTCCTATTGTATCTAATTGTTTTTTCCTCCCTTCCATTATAGATCAAGCTTATTCGGCTTGGAAAACTAAGGGATTACTAAGATTTTCTGATTTATTTTTGGACAATTGTTTCATGTCTTTTGAGCAATTATCCAACAAATATAACTTGCCTAGATTTCATTTTTTTAGATATTTACAGACTAGACATTTTTTAAGTTCTGTACTCTCTACGTTTCCAAATTTTGTGCCTTCAGATACTTTGGAGAGTTTATTTGAATTAGACCCTTTTCAAAAAAGGCTTATTTCAAAACTTTATAATATAATTATGAAGATACTTTCAGAGCCTCTTTATAAGACTAAAAAGGATTGGGAAAGAGAGCTCAGCCTTATTATTTCTAGTGAGAAATCATCATCGTTATGTGCCAAACATTCATTAATACAATTTAAGGTCGTACATAGGGCTCATATGTCCAAGGATAAATTAGCTCATTTTTACTCTCATATTAGTCCTATTTGTGATAGGTGTCAATCTGAAATTGCGTCTTTAACTCATATGTTTTGGTCTTGTTCATTTTTGGAGAAATATTGGAAAGATATTTTTGATATTATTTCTGTGGTTTTGAATATTGATTTACAACCTCATCCTATTACCGCAATTTTTGGTTTACCAATGTTAGACTCACTGCATTTATCTTCTTCTGCCCATCGAATGATTGCATTTCTAACTCTGATGGCTGGAAGATCTACATTGTTGAATTGGAAGGAAATTAATCCTCCCACTGTATTTAATTGGTTCTCTCAAACTATGTTATGTTTAAATTTAGAAAAAATTAGAAGTGGTGATTTTGAGACTTCTATTAAATTTAAAAAGATATGGAGACCATTTATTCAACATTTTCATATGATGTAATATGACCCTGTGCCAAGTTCATTTGATTTCCCAGCTTTTAGCTTATGTATGTTGAGAGGACCGGAAGTGACGGCATTGATGAATATTTATTCTTGTGAGATATTATAAACAGCCCCCTTTTTTTTCTCTCTCTTTTTTTTGCTTCTTTTTTCTTCTATATTAGTTATTAGTTTAGTAGATTAGATAGTTTTGCATTATATATATTTTTTATTTTTTTTCTTTCTTTTTTCTGTTTTTTATATCATATATTATGAAATATTTAGACTTACCATGTTCATACATATATTTTATGGCTTATGTCTTGGTAAACTCATTTATATTGTAACTATTATGTATATATTTTTTTCCATATGTAATGGAATTTGTATGTTTATAATTTCTTTATCAATATATCATTTGTATTCTGTCCATATTACTAATAATAATAAAAAGATTTAGAAAGAAAGAAAGTAATGATCTTTGAAGAATTTCTAGATGCTGCAATGGTTCTGGAAGGCTGGAAAATTGCAGATGTCACTCTACTCTTCAAAAAGGGAGTGAGGCAGAAGAATGGAAACTTATAGGCCAGTTCGTCTGACCTCGGCGGTTGGAAAGATGTTGGAGTTGATTATCAAGGAGGAGGTTTTCAGGGTACTGGAGGCACAGGATAAAATAGGCTGTAACCAGCAAGGTTTCCTCAAGGGAAAAACTTGCCTGACAAATCTGTTGGAATTTTTTGAAGAAATATTCAGAGGAGATGTCAGGGCAAGTTTTTTTCCCGCAGAGAGTGGTGAGTACATGGAATGGTCTTCCAGCAACAGTGGTGGAGGCGGATATGATATAGTCTTTTAAGAGGCTTCTGGATAGAAAAATAGGGAGCCATGGGTAACCCTAGGTAATTTCTAAGGTAAGTACACGTTCTGCACAGCATTGTGGGCCAAAAGGTCTGCAATGTGCTGCAGATTTTCTATGTTTCTAAATAACAAGTAGGATAGACAAAGGAGAATCAGTGGAGGTTATGTACTTGGATCTTCAGAAGGCTTTTGACAATGTGCCACATATGAGGCTGCTTAACAAGCTAAAAGCCCATGGTATTACAGGGAAGGTTCTAGCATGGAGAAAGCAGTGGCTGGATGGCAGGAGGCAAAGAGTAGGAATAAAGAGAGTCTTTGCTGGTTGGCTGTTGGTGACTAATGCTGTTCCACAGGGGTCTGTATTCAGACTAATTCTTTTTATGTTATATGTCAATGATTTGGATGAAGGGATTGATGGTTTTGTTGCACGATTGCAGCTAGTTTTCAGCAAGTAGAGAGGCTATAGAAGAACGTGGAGAGATTAGGAGAATGGGCAAAGAAATGGCACAATGAAATAGTGTCATGAAGTGTATGGTCATGCATTTTGGTAGAAGAAATGAAAGGGTTAACTTTTCCCAAGTGAAGAGAACATATAAAAAAACTGAGGTCCAAAGGGACTTAGGGGCCCTTGTGCAAGATTCCCTAAATGTTAACTTGCAGGTTGAGTCTGTGGTAAAAGAAGGCAAATGTGCTGTTAGCATTCATTTCAAGAGGATTAGAATATAAAAGCATGGATGTAATGTTGAGACTTTATAAAGTACTGGTGAGACCTTACTTGGTATATAAGTGAGCAGTTTTGGGCCCCTTATCTTAGAAAGAATATGCTGAAACTAGTCATATGAAGAGTGTTTGATGGCTCCGGCCCTGTATTCACTGGAATTCAGAAGAATGAGAGGTGACCTCATTGAAACTTATCGAATGGAGAAAGGCCTTGATGTGGAAAGGATGATTCCTACAGTGAAAGAGTCTAAGATCAGAGGACACAGCCTCAGAATAGAGAGGTGTCCTTTTAAAATGGAGATGAGGAGGAATTTCCTTAGTTGAGAGTGGTGAATCTGTGGAATTCTTTGCCACAGGCTGCTGGAGGCAAAGTCTATATGTATATTTAAGGCAGAGGTTGATAGATTCTTGATTGGTCCGGACATAAAGAGATACGGGAAAAAGGCTGGAAATTGGGGCTGAGAGGAAAATTGGATCAGCCATGATGAAATGGCAGAGCAGACTCGATGGGCCAATGGTCTAATTCTGCTGCTATATCTTGTGGTCTTATGGATCCCTCTGAATGCTCTCCAACACAACAACATTCTCCCTAATGTGTGATGACCAGATCTACTCCATCTACACTTCTCCCTGCCTCAGTAAAACATCCAACATAATCAAAAATCCCACCCACCCTGGATACTACCTCTTGCTCCCCTCCCTTCAGGCAGAAGATACAAAAGCAAGAAAGCACATACGACTAGACTTAAGAACGGCTTCTATCTCTGTTATAAAACTACTGAATGTTTCACCAGGACGGTAAGATAGGCTCAACCTCATGATCTATCTCATTGTGACCTTCACCTTTCTTTAACCTGCACTGCACGTTACCTGTAATATAACACTTTATTCTGTTATTGTTTTACCCTGTACTACCTCAGTACACTGTTGTAATGAATTGATCTGTCTGGATGATATGCAAGACAAGCTTTCACTGTGACAATTATAAACCAGTTTATCAATTTAGTTTACTAATCACAACTTTTATATAGTTCTGCTGCAGAAGTTAAATGAGGGAGCCTTAGTTGATGGATATGCACAATGAAATCTTGGTACAGAAACTCGGTGTACTACTTTAAAGGACTGATGGAGCCTAGCACTAACAAAGCGTAGATTTACACAGAGGACACAGCATGGAAGTAGATGCCAACTCTAATGCATACTCTCAGACCACATCACAATTTGACAGCTGATAGCTTTTATGCCTTCCACTGTGGCCAAGGGTACAGACATTCAATGTCTGAATACTGCAGAAAAGGCTCCGATTATTGGGGTGCTGCTTGTGCCCAAGTTACTCACAGCGGACATCAACAATTTGAATGGACAAAGTAAATGCACTGTAACTTCTCAAAATCTGCTGATGACATGAAGCCAAGGAAGATGGGGAATGGGATGGAGAAAGGTGAAAGACTCATACAGTGATTCTCAGCTACAAGGAGAATACAAAGTCTCTAATATCATTTGCAAAGTTGGGTAAGTAAGCGAATTCAGAGCAGATGCAGTTTAACATGCATAAATGTGAGTTTACAACTTTGGTTCTGCGAACTGACAGACAGACTATATGCATGGTGTTGATTTAGAAGGGAAGATACACTGAGACCTGGGTATCCTTGTCCTTTATTGCTAAAAGCAAACATTCCAGTGCAGCAAGGAAGGCAAATGGTGTGCTGGCCTTCATTGCAGAGGGATTTGAGTACAAGAGCAAGGATCTCATGCTGGAGTTGTGCAGGGTCTTGGTGACATCTGGAATTTTGTGTGCAGCTTTACAACAAGAGTTTAACAAATGGTGTAGGCTGATTCCTGGGATGACCTGACTGATATGAGCACAGATTTGGTCCCTTAGACCTATGCACTTTGGAGCACAGAAGACTGAGGGGATCATGCAGAAACATATAACACTGTTACAAGATTAGACTGGATAAAGGTTTATGTCCGTGACAGATGAAAAGTCTAGAACCATGAGCCGGTAGTGTGGTATGAGGTATGCCATTTAAAAAGAGAACAGGAGAAATGTGTGGAATTTTTTACTAAAAAAAGGCACTGGGAACAAGTAATTTAATATATTCAAGAATGATGTAAACATATTTCTTAAAGCCAAAGGGATCAAGGGATAAGGGACAAGGACAGGAACAACGTCTCGAAGGA
Organism: Hypanus sabinus; assembly: GCF_030144855.1. Classification (NCBI taxonomy): domain Eukaryota; kingdom Metazoa; phylum Chordata; class Chondrichthyes; order Myliobatiformes; family Dasyatidae; genus Hypanus; species Hypanus sabinus. The sequence goes on from NC_082718.1 coordinate 43,389,422, forward strand.
GATCAGCAATGATTACGTTGATAAGTGGAACACACCCTAAAACCAGACTGAAATACTCCTACCCCTATTTTCTACGCTGTTGACCAAATTAATTACGCATGATCACGGGCGTCAGAGGGTGTGCAAAGGAACTTACATGGCAGCAAAGAGTCTTCCAGCACCTATGGGATTGCTGAGGATCTGCTCCTCTGGAGTGAGCATAGCTCCACAAAGATCAGATCTGCAGACTACTCTCATGAAGTCAAAATTATTTCCCTATAGCAATATTTGACCTTGTTGTTGAATTCTGCTTCAATCCCTGGGAAATTTCTGCCTCACTGACATCAGAGAACCAGGGGATGTAGGACAGCACATACACTTGGGAGACATCAGGACCAAATGTGGGCAGCATTTAGTCTCAACGACAAGCCAATGACATGAACAAGTACACCTCCTACAGACTACCATCGATCATCCTCCCTCAGATGATGAAGACTGCTCCTCCTTGTTAGCAGCATGAAGCACTGAGAATAGTCAAGGCATAGATGTACTCTGGGGGACTTCAATATTTTGTAGAAATGGCTATGCAACATTACAGCTGACTAGCCTGTCTGACTTCTGAAGGACACTCGAGGCAGAATGGGTCTGGATAAGGTAGTCAGTTGAACATCGGAAGGAATTAATGTATTTTACACTGTCTGTAACTAAGGATGGCATCAAATTGAATGGAAAAGCATTCTAGCCTCTTTTCACCTGCCTATCATCTCCCCGGATACCTTCCCCCTTCCCTTTCTCCTATGGTCCACTCTCCTCTCCTGTTAAGATTCCTTCCTCGCCAGCCCTTTACCTTTCCCACCCACCTTTTCCCTCACCTATCACTTTCTAGTTATCCTCCTGCCTCACCCCCACCTTTTTATTCTGGCATCTTCCCCCTTTCTTTCCTGTCCTGAAGAAGGGTCTCAGCCTGAAATGTTGATTGTTTATTCACTTCCAGTGAAACTGTGTCCCTCCAGCATTTTGTATGTTGCAAATCATACAATGATTTGTGGTAGGCAAGAAGAGGGAAACTTTTAGAAAACAACAAGGCAAATTATAAAAAGGAAGATGATAAAATAAGATGCATAAAACATATTAACAGCTTTGACTGCTATATTGAAAGAACAGCTACAGTAAATACTAATTTCTTGAGATGAGATTGACAAAATAATGGGAGAAAACAAAAAGGAAGAGATTCTAAAAACACTAAATAATAGACAATCAAGGGACTACAGAGCAGGAGGAATGTAAACATCTTATATCCCTCAAGATCAAGTGTTCAGCAAACTAAAGACTGAGAAGTCTCATAGACTTGATAGTCTGCATATCCAGGGTCTAAAAGGGGGTGGGAGCATAATTAGTAAATGCACTGGAATCAGTATTCTCTGAATTCCAAAGAGGTCTTAAAAGACTGTAAAACCACATATGAAACACTATAATTCAAGAAAGGAGGGAGGTTGAGAGCAGGGAAATATAACTAGTTAGCCTAATTTTCAGCATTGGAACAAATGCTGGCAATCAAATAGTGTCAGCATAGTTTTATAGAAAGAATACCAGTAGTGGTAGTATATCTGGGTTTCTAAAACACTTTTAATTTTGAATAGGTGCCACATGTGGACAACATTCAGACAAGGGCTAATAAACAACAAGAAATGCTTGTGCTGCACAACTTCAGGCACTGATCATCTCCGACGTGTGAGAATCTGACTACTTTTGCTTGACATTCAATGGCACAGGAGTTGCTGTGTCTATAATCAACATGCTGTGATCATCAGCAACCAGAAACATGATTGAAACAATCACATAATCAATCAAAAGTTAAGGTCCGTAAATTGCAACGATTGCATCACATTCTAAGATCCCAAAGCCTTTCTACCATAAGGCATGACTCAGCAGTGTCAGAAAATAATCTCCACTTGCCCGCATTAGTTCAACTCCAAAAGTTCTCAAGAAGTTCAACAGACAAGCCACACACACAAAATGCTGGAGGAACTCAGCTGGTCAGGTAGCATCTATGGAGAGAAACAAATAGCTGATGTTTCCAGCTGAAGCCCTTCATCAGGGCAGACAAGCTAACCAGATTGATTGGCACCTTCTTAAACATTTACTTTCTCCAGTACAAGGCTAATCCACCAGCACACCCTAACCTGCAACTTCTACCACAAAACAGATCACATCCAGAGACAGATGGAAACAACACGAGCATGTTGAACTCCAAAGGAGTAAGACGAACTGGTTTGCTCTTTCCTGGTACACCTATTTTATGAGTTTATCACCCTAATGTCATTTTCTTAAGCTTGTGAGTCGCTTTGGTATCCCTCTTGGTGTGCAAAACTGGATTGCATTCTAACCATCAGCTGAGTTCTGAAGACTCCAGTCCAATCATAGCTATAATTAGCAGCATGGTAGCATATCCTTTGCCTTAGTGTGTCAGTGATGAATACACCGACAGTAAAGTGAAGCATGCTGCTCTGTGCTGCAGAATGTTGAGTTCCTTGTGGTGTACGCAGCACCTTCATCATTGACACACTGAGGTTGCTAAATTTCAGATGGAGCGCTGATGTTTTGCGATATTTCAGAAGCGTGACAGCAGCAATATAAGTGTACTTCTCCTGATCCAGAGTGTTTTGTCCAAACTCAACCGCCAGCAAAAACCCAGCTTGCCCCACCTCTGTTTCATAAGCTGACTCCAGATGCCCATATATGAGGATTCACCCATGGGTAAACTTATCAACATGCATGTGATAACATGTTCTGAAGTGTTAGAGAGGAAAAGAAAGGCAACCCCACTTCATTTCCTGATATATTAAACAGCACACATCATCAACTGTTAATTTCTCAAAACACAACGTATTTACTCTAGAATAATAACAGTAAACTTTACTTTTAGAAAACACTTACAAAGAGAGTGCTTTTTGCAGTTGTTAGAACTTGGGTGCCATCAGACGACCATAAGCAACACTTCAGGAGAACCTCCTCCTCATCATCATCATCGTCTGATTTCTGACATTGCTCCTTTACATCAAAGCATTTCCACATGTTACCAGATCTCCACAGCTGTGAATATAGAATGTAGCCTTGCTTCAGTCTTGCATTGTTAAATCACATGTCACTTGAAAATGTATTCTCATTTTCAATGTATTATTAAGAACAAAAAATTCATTTATGGATAGAGCTCCAAAAAGTGCATGGTACATTTACATAGGATAAGAAAGAATTATCCAAATGAAAACTGATCAGAATGGCATCCTATCTTATTCACAATCTTCAAACCTGGCTCTAGGCATAAGATTTTTGCAGCTAATTCCATTGATTTCTATACGTCAATCTCAGAAATTCCATATCAGACACAGTCCAATAAGATGTCACATTGAACAAAGCAATGATAGCTAATTTCTGTATACAACCACATTGAGTCACAGGGAGTGAGAGTCATTCAACTCAGGAACACGCCGTTCTGCCTGGTGAGATTGCAGTGATCAGGCACCCATCCACACTAATCCGACACTCAGAGTCCATTTCATCACTCATCTAACAAAGAAATAAACCTAGAACTCAGATCATGTCTAGATAACCTCTTCTCTCGAAATGGGAAGTGAGGACCTCAATAAAATCACTGTCACTAAAGAGATAGTGATGAGCAAACTAGAGGGCCTGAAGGTAGATAAGTCCTGGACCTGATGGGATGCATCCCCAGGGCGCTGAGGGAATTGGCAGAGGTTATAGCAGACGCGTTGGTAATCATTTACCAAAATTCTCCAGACTCTGGGCAGGTCGTGGCGGATAGGAAGACAACAAATGTCACGCCACTTTTTTTAAAAAAGGATGTTGGCAAAAGGCGGGCAACTATAGGCTAGTTAGCTTAACATCTGTCAGGAAAATGTCTGAAGCTGTTAGTAAGGAAGAAATAGAGAAAGATTTAGAAAGGATTGGTTCCATTAGACAGACACAGCATGGATTCAGAAAGGGCAGGTCCTGTTTGACAACCTTACTGGAGTTCTTTGAGGACATAATGAGTGCAATGGATAGAGGCGAACAGGTAGATGTCGTATACTTGGATTTCCAGAAGGCGTTCGATAAGGTGCTACACAAGAGACTTATAAATAAAATACAGATGCATGGAGTCAGAGGAAGTGTATTCGCATGGATAGTGCATTGGGTAACCAATAGAAGGCAGAGAGTTGGTATAAATGGGTGTTTCTCTGGTTGGCAGTCAGTGGTGAGTAGGGTGCCGCAGGGGTCGGTGCTGGGCCCACAACTGTTTACCATTTACACTGATGATTTGGAAGAGGGGACTGAGTGAAGCGTAGCAAAATTTGCTGATGACACGAAACTGAGTGGAAAAGCAAACTGGACAGAGCATGTGGAGAGTCTGCAGAGGGATATAGATAGGTTAAGTGAGTGGGCCAAGGTCTGGCAGATGGAATACAACATTAGTAAATGTGAGGTCATCCACTTTGTAAGGAATACTAGAAGAGCAGATTACTATTTAAATGGTGAAAGATTGCAGCATGCTGTTGTGCAGAGGGACTTGGGAGTGCTTGTTCGTGAATCGCAAGAAGTTGGCTTGCATGTACAACAGGTTAGTAAGAAGGCAAACTGAATGTTGGCCTTCATTGCTAGAGGGATTGAATTCAAGATCAGGGAGGTCATGCTGCAACTATACAGGGTACTGGTGAGGCCGCACCTGGAATACTGTGTGCAGTTCTGGTCTCCATACTTGAGGAAGGATATACTGGCTTTGGAGGCAGTGCAGAGGAGGTTCACCAGGTTGATTCCATGGATGAAGGGGTTAACCTATGAGGAGAGATTGAATCGCCTGGGACTATACTCCCTGGAGTTTTCCATTGGTAGGTGACACTAAAACTAGGGGACATTGCCTCAAGATTCAGGGGAGAAGATTAAGGAAGGAAATGAGGAGAAACTGTTTTACCCAGAGAGTGCTGAATCTGTGGAATTCTCTGCCCAGGGAAGCAGTTGAGGCTTCCTCACTAAATATATTTAAGAAACAGTTAGATAGGTACTTACACAGTAAGGAATTAAGGGTTATGGGGAAAAGGCAGGTAGATGGAGCCAAGTTTACGACAGATCAGCCAAGATCTTATTGAATGGCAGGGCAGGCTTGATGGGCCAGATGGCCTACTCCTGCTCCTATTTCTTATGTTCTCTCACCATAATTCAGCCAAAATTAACCTCTGTTGTTTCCCAAGTGGAGGTAGTACTAGTAGCAGTTGTAACAGCAATCACTTGATTCAAGTGTGATATTCTCCAAAGAAGCTTCCGGTGGATTCCCTGAATCAGCGTGGACAAGACAGTAGTTAGGTAGTGGAATGCTCCTCCTGTAAGAATAGGGATTTCAAGGCAGCTAACAGTCACCCTGAGGGCTAGATCTATGGGATGAGCACCCAATGTCCCCTCTGATTGACCAGGTCAAGGAGTGTTTGACAACTTTGGGCTTGTACTCGCTGGAATTTAGAAAAATGCAGAGAGATCTCATTGAAACCCACCAAATGTTGAAAGGACTAGATAGGGTGGATGTGGATAAGATGTCTTCTATGATGTAGTATCCAGAACAAGAGGGCACAGTCTCAAAATTGAGGAGTGACCCTTTAGAACAGAGGCAAGGAGGAATTTTGTTGGCCAGAGAGTAACAAATCTGTGGAATGTTCTGCCACAGGCTGCAGTGGAGGCCAAGTTGCCGTATGTATTTAAGGCAGAAGTGGATAGCTTCCTGATCAGTCAGGACATTAAAGAATATGGTAAGAAGGTAGGTGAATGGTGTTGAGTGGGATCTACAAACAGCCATGATGGAATGGCAGAGCAAACTCGATGGGATGAATGGCCTAATTCTGCTCCTATGTGTTATGGTCTAACTGGAGCTGGATGTACTTAGGATCATCTGGGAGGCTGAAAACCTCAGATGAAATGTTTACTGAGGTGGTCATACCGCAAGTGCAAGCTTCTGAAAGTAGATAGGAGACCACATGAAAACTAAAGGGAGTAAGCAGTCAGTGCAAGGTACCTCAGTGGTAATTTGCCTCAGCAATAAGCATACCCCTTTGGATTCTGCTGGAGGGACAATGACATATCAAGGCACAGCATCCAGACCAGTGGCTCTGTGGCTGGCTCTGCGGCTCAGCAAGGTGATAGTGATAGGAGTCTCGATAGTTAGGGGAATGGACAGGAAATTCTGAGCCATAAAAAGACATGTCTAGATAATGTGTTGCCTCCCAGGATACCTCAGAGTGGCTGCAGAATATTTTCAAGGGAGAGGGTGATCAGTCAGAGGTCATGGTGCACATTAGCACCAATGACACAGGTGGAAAGGAGGTGAGAACACAGGGATTTAGGAAAGAAGCTGAAGAGCAGAACAAAGGAAAGTATCTCTGGATTATTCCCGGTACCACTTGCTAGTCAGGGCAGGAACAGGATAACAGTACAGATGAATGAGTGCATTCAGAAGAAACCAAGGAACTAACAAACTGGTTCAGAGAGCAGGATTTCAAGTTCTTGGATCACTACAACCTCTTCTCGGGCAAAGGTAACCTGTACCCAAGGGACAAGTTGTCCCAGTTAGGAGTACATGAGAGCTACTCAGGAAGGTTTTGTCAGGGGTCAGAAAGTGGAAGGATGTCAGTTTCAGTTAAAAGAGACAAGAGCAAAAGTAACAGATAGTTATGGCACACATAGTCTGAAGTGTTTGTATTTTAATGTTAGGAGCATTATGGACATTAGACAATATCACAGATGCACTCAGAGGTGACATAATGGAGGGCTCATTCACTGAGACTAACATAGTGGAACTGAGAAATATGAAAGGTGCAATCATTCTGATGGGATTGTATTACAGACTCCCCGATAGCCACTGGAACATAGAACAACAGATATGCAGGCAGATAAATGAAAGGTGGAAAAACAACAGGGTTGCTGTCATGGGGGACTTCAGCTTCCCTAATATAAACTGGGACCTTGTCAGTGCAAGAAGTTTAGATGGGGCAGAATTTGTTAGGTACATCTAGGAGGGTTTCAAAGTTTCAAATTAAACTTATATTCAATGTGCACAAAATACAACTTCTGAGATTCATCTTCTTGCAGTCAGCCAGAAAACAAAAGTTGGTCCAACAGCCTGACAGCTGGAGGGGACCAGCTATTCCCAAGCCTGGTGGTGTGGAACCAAGATTCCTGCACTAACCACCTGATAGTAGCAGCAGGAAGAGAGGGAGTCAGGTCAAACCAAGGCAGATAGAATGGGGTCAGGTGTGGTATCTTGGCTGATGCAGAGAAATGAGCGGAACACTGGCTTGTTCTGCACCCTCGGCCTCGACACCTTTACAATCTGGCTCGGCACTTAAATTGACTGAACATTTCTTAAATCAAATGTAGCTATCTCAACAAGAATAATGAACCTGGCCAGGTGACTGAGCTTTCAGAGGGTCAGAAGTTGGGGAACAGTGATCACAACTCCTTAAGTTTTACGATAGCTATAGATAATGATAAGTATGGACCTTGCGGGAGAGTATTGAATTGGAACAGGGCAAATTATGAGAGCATAAGGCAGGAACTAGTAAGTGTTAATTCAGAACAGCTGCTTTTGGGCAAATCCACATCCAAACATTTGGAGGGTGTTTAAAGACCAACTGCACAGAGTACAGGACAGGTACGTTCCAGTCAGGTGGAAGGACGAGGGTGGTAAGGTAAGAAAACCTTAGATGTCAAGGGCGGTGATGAATTTAGTCTAAAATAAAAATGGACAATTATATAAAGCTTAATAACCTAGAATCAAAAAAAATCATTGAGGATTATGAAAGTCAGAAAAGAACTCAATAAGGGAATTAGGAAAGCCAGGAGAGGTCATGAAAAGTTATTGTCAAGTGGGATTAAAGAGAGTTCCAAGACATTTCATACACACATCAAGAGCAAAAGAATAACTTGGGAGAGGCAAGACTACTCAAGGATAAGTGGGGGGAGGGAAACATTTGTTTGGATGTGGAGTATCTGGGTGAGATTCTTGATCAGTTCTTTATATCAAAGAAAAAGATGAGAAGGGCAGGGAGATCCGTGGCAAGTATATAATGGGACGGCATTTCACGGTAAAGCAACGTTGGGTCTCTTAAAAGAGCATTAAGGTGGTTAGATTATTGAGAAAAGCAAGAGATGAAATTTCTGTGGCCTTGACCAATATCTTCTCTAACCATAGGCAAGGACTGGTGAGTAGCTAATGTTGTTCTATTATTCAAAAAGGGAACCAGAGATAACCCTGGAAACTATGGACCAGCAAGTTTCACATTAGTGGTAGGGAAGGTACTGGAGAGAATTCTTAGGGATAGATTTGAGATTTAAGAGAACCGTGATCTAGTTAGGGAGAGCCAGCATGGCTCTCTTACTAATTCATCGAGTCGCGTCTTACTAATTTGAGTTTTTTGATGAGGTGACAAGGGTGATTGAAGAAAGTAGAACTGTGGATGTTGTCTACAAGGATCTTAGTAAGGCATATGACAAGGTTCCTCATGGGAGGCTAATCCAAAAGATTTGTGGTGTGGATTCAGAAATGGTTTGCCCTTAGAAGACAGGATGGAGGTGAAGGGACTCACTCTAGCTGGAGATCTGCGATTAGTGATGTTTGGCAAGGATCTACATTGGGGCCTCTACTGTTTGTGATATATATAAATGACCTGGATGAAAACGTACATGGGTGAGTTAGTAAGTTTGCAGATGATATGAAGATTGGTGGTGTTGAGTGGGTGACTGGCAAAGAATACAGTGGGATATAGATCTGATGCAGATGCAGGTGGAGAAATGGGTGATGGAGTTTAACACGGCCAAATATGAAGTGTTGCACCTTGGCACTGTAGGTCAAATTACACTATTAAGGGCAAGATACTTAACAGTGCTGATTAGCAGAGGATTTAATTTCATACTTCCCTGAAAGTAGCTACACATATAGGGTGGTTAAGGTATATGCCATGAGTTGCCCTTATTAGTCGAGGCATTGAGTTCAAAAGCCAGGAAGTTATGTTACACCTTCATAAAACTCTAGTTAGATCACATCTAGAATATTGCATAAAACTCTAACCGCCCCATTATAGGAAGGATGTCAAGGTTTTGGAGAGGATGCAGAAGTTTACCAGGATGCTGCCTGAATTAGAAAGAATGTGCTGTGACAAAGAACATATAACAAGAGGTTAGACAAACTTGGGTTGTTTCCTCTGGAGCACGAGAAGCTGACTCGAGATCTGATAGAGGTTTATAAGATTATGAGAGGCACAGACAGAATAGATAGGGAGTATCTTTCTCCTAGGGTTGAAATGTCTAAAACCAGAGGGCATGCATTTAAGGTGAGAGGAGATAAATTCAAAGGAGATGTGAGGGGCAAGCTTTTTTTTTTACACAGAGAATGAGAGGGGTGGTGATAGAAGTAGATACTTTAGGGACTTCAAGAGACATTTAGATAGGCCAATGAGTATGATGGAAATTGAAGGATACAGACATTGTGTAGGCAGAAGGGATTAGTATAGTTATTTGATTACTAATTTAATTGATTTGGCACAATATTGTGGGCAAACGGGCCTGTTCCTGTGCTGTATAGTTCTATGTTCTGTCCATATCACTTTATGGCCTTTAAGTACCCTCTATTCACTTATTTGGCCATCTGGGATTGCACTATCAAAAAACTGGATACATGGAACTGTTCTTCACTTTAGGTGATATGAACTGAGGAACTATTGCTATTTAGTCACAAGCCCATTCTGTTATTCTATTCAAGATTATGATCATTCATTGGCCAATTGTCTATTAGATCTTGTCAATTCTCTAGATCACTTAATTGCTTTGTGCATCAAAAATCCATTATCCTCAAATTAAAAATCTAGTATTTAAGTCTCGTATCAGAAGAGAACTTCAAATTTCTAACATTCTCTGCACAGAGAAATATTTTAATTTCACTTATGAGAGGCCTGACTCTAACTTTTAAAAGATTCCACACAGTCCTAAAATACCGACAGGCGGAAGCAAACAGTGCTGATCAAGGGTCTTGGCCCAAAATTTTGACTGTTTATTTCCCTCCATGGATGCTGCCTGATCTGCTGAGTTCCTCCAGTATTTTGTGTGTGTTGCTCCAGTTTTCTAGCATCCGCAGTCTCTCACCTATCACCAACAAGCAAATGCTGTTTCTGTCTAATAGTCTAATAAACAACCTAATAGTTCCACTTAAAAACATTAATCAAATTAAACATAACCTCCTTAATTCCAGGGATTAGAAACCTAGAGTTTATGTATCATACTGATAAATTTAGAGTACACTCTTTAAGCAAATCTTACCTTCCTGAGGTATGGTTCCCAGATTTGCTCATATTTCTCAAGATGAAGCTGTTACATAATTGTAGCATTACTTATACCCTTGAATACTGCTGTTCTTTAGAAGCTTAAAAGTCAATGCCCCAATAGTTTTTTTGAATATTTCTGTTCATATCCATGAAATTTTAATGAGCTGCAACCATAGTCTCACTTAATTAACAGTGTGCCTAGATTTTCATTGTTTAGAATGTACTTTATACCGAACTTGACAGGGCCCAAATGGAAAGCTCAAATTAGGCTATATTGTAATTAATTTTCCACTGACTTGTGATCTGTTCATATTGCTTTATAATTTAACACTTTCATCCACTTACACAACTCACTGGGTCATCAATAAACTTGGATATTTGGCTCTCCACTCCATCTTCTAAATCCTATGTAAATATTTCAGATAGCAGTGACCCCCAACAGTGGCCATCATTAGTCACATTCAACCAATTGCAGTACCTCTATGCTATCCTTTCTCTCTATTCACTGCCAGGCACCAAAATTGCTATCCATCCTGAAAATCCCATTTATTATCCATGCATAGAATGAAAACACTTCCACTTCTCATGCCTGTAATCTCATTAAGAAACTCTACCACACTCTTTTTTTCCTGATTTCTATCAGACAGCTGCTAGTAATTCAATTGTTGATCTTCTCAGATTTCATGTTAAACTTTTGCTGAAGGTGTAAGACTGTTATTTTATGACACTGAATCACTGGACACATGCCAGTCTTGGCTGGAATTTAACAAATTCACTTTATTCTAATTAAATGTTATCTCTATTGTCTATGTTGATGGCTATTACTCTTTGCTATCTTTTATCCATCCGATCCTTCTCTCCCAAGTGTGACCTTCATTATGTCAGTCATTTTGCCAGAAGGCAAGAAGAGTTCTGAGAGGAAAAAGGAATGCTGAGGGGGCAGGGGCAGGGGCTCAGGTACTGATTGAATGGTAGTGGGGAGTATGTTCCAGCCGGGAACATAGGCAAATTTTACATTGCCAGTTGTGGGAGGGAATTTGGGGGACATCCAGGTCACTGTAGTAATTAAAGGCGATTAAAAAGCAAAGATGTAAACCCTTTCTCTGTCAAGATATTTTAATCTTGCAATCCCAGTATCCATGCCCTATCATCATTGTAAAAATCTGTGCCCTCTGTATTAGGGCAAATAACTCAAAATTCAGTCAATGAGGTAGTTTTCTTTTCAGGAATTTCCTGAAGGAGAAAATTATGGTAAATTGCTAAACTTAGGGCCTCGACACCTGAAGGTAGAACTAACAATAGTGGAGAAACCAATGATGTTCATGGGGTCAGAATTGGGCGAGAGCAATATGCTTTAGGGGTAAATAAACTACTAAACAGTGTAAAGAAAGGGAGGGGCAAATCAAAAGCAAGAATAGAATAATCTTAATCCAAGAGGCAATGCAAGTTAGAGGGAACAAAGGAGATAGATTAGTAAACCCTAGTTCATATGAGGTGACAAAGCTCATCTTGTTCTCAAGCATGACACCAAGATCGCAAATTGTCTGATTCACAGAATGGCGATGAATCAGATGGCTAGGGAAGATCATTTGCTGTGAATACTGAAGGCAGCAGCTTGGATTGTTACAATATAATTTGTGCCAATTCAATACGAGACAAATTAGAGGCAGTAAGGGTCAATGGAGGTTATAGTCCACTGGATGCTGCATGTCTTTTGAGGACTTGTGGAAATAGATGGTGTTTGCTTTTAATATTGAGGGGGCAGAGAGAAGAGATGAGATCTAGGGCAATGAAAAAAAATGGTCTCCAAATGGAGGTGTGGGTTCGAATCCCACTTCTGACACCATGTAGTGTTAATATGCCTCGGACACCGCAGTATTAAACACACACGTTTATTCACCAGACTTCCATTTTACAAAACCCACGCTCTGACGTCATACGCACTCTGACCTACGAATACTCACATAATACACTACAATATTCAGCCCAGTGGCAAGGGTAAAGGAAGCAAAAGGCAAAGTAAATTTAGGTGATTTTGAATTGTTGCAAAGAACTCCAGAAGGTTCTTACTTTCTCATGGAAGGGAGAGTGTTTTAAAAATACTCTCTGCAGTACTGCATAGGTTGAGGGTTATTTTTCATTCCAGGATGTTGAGAATAGTGAGCAATTTTGGCAAATGAGAACATGATTTGGTAGTTCTGCTGTACAGCCTAATCCAAAAATAAACCAAGTCTGCTGCCCTTAGATACAAGAGAGCAATGATAAGTATGAAGTCAGGGCGATAGAATGAAATAAATTGAGAGTAGACAACCCTCAAAGTAATCTACAGATTAACAGCAACTGGTGAAGATAGAAACAGTGCTGACATTTCAGTTCAATGACCTTTCAATCGGAACTAATCAATTGCCACCTAAGTTCTGAGTGAATCAAGCATTCTCATTCCAGTTTCCTGGTATCTAAAGTATGTTTGTTTTAATGGTGGCCAGGGCATTTGTGGTGGGAGCTAAGGAGTGGCTGTGCAAATAAATAACCAGCACCATGGCAATGCTGGACTAATGACTTTCGAGTTGACTGGGGGATGAGACTTCTTTTTTTCTCCCCCGTGACAGGCAGAGATGTAAGGGGAAAAAAAATTAGTGAGGTGATTGATATGGACAAAGATGTAAGGGGAAAAAAAAATCAGAGATGACCTGTGACAAAGACAGTGGGAGCAACAAATTCATTTGAAATGGCAAGGTTAATTGAATTGCTGAGAATATGTGGTTAGGAAGAACATATGAAGGGCGATGCACTGCGAAAGTAAAGCTGTGATGGTGATGTCAGGAAGAGACAATTCTATTGTAATCATTTCTACACAGCAGCAAGTGAACCAAAAATTAAGAAAAAAAACACTAAGACCACTAAAACTTTCCACTGAGTGAAATGAGCCGAAGGAATTGAGAAAATAAAAAAAATCTGCTGTCACTTAATAACGGTCAGATTGATAAATGTTCATATACACTTGAAAATAAAAGGTCAAAGCCCATTTATTATATCTAGGCATGTCAAATTCTTTTCAAAAGGAATACTGAAGGAACAAAAAGTGCACGCTAGATGGTAGATAAATAATCCCCAATGGATGCTATCCATTTCCTTTTCTAAATTCTGTTATCCTTCTTGACAACATCTGAAGAAATAGTTTATCAGTAATGGAGCTCATTTTCTCTCTATGAACTTCAAAATATGTATGTTTTAAATTCTAAAATTAGCAGTACTACAGCATTTCCATACTTAATTCAACAATCACATCATGCATTTTGTAATTCTAATTCCAATTTTGGATTATTTATAGAAATATGTAAATGTATGGAAAAGCAGAGTGACACAACACAAACAGGCTCTTTATCTCACCACAATCATGCCTAATATCAAGCATCTACCTACACTAATTTCAGGTACCAGCACTTGCTCCATAGCCACCTATGTTTTAGAGATACAAGTGCTCATCCAGACACTTTTTAAACATTGTGAGGCTCCAAAGCAGCATGGATAACTTCACTCACCTCAACATTGAACTGATTTCACAACCTATGGACTCACTTTCAAGGACTTTATGGACTTTCAAGGACCTATGGATTCAAGTTCTCTGTATTATAAGTTATTTTCTTTTGTATTTGCAGAGTTTGTCTTCTCTTGCACATTGGTGGTTTGTCAGTCCTGGCTTGTGTGTAGTTTTCCATTGATTCCATTGTATTTCTTGGTCTACTGTGAATGCTTGCAAGGAAATCAATCTCAGAATCTATATGGTGACATATACACACTTCGAGAATAAATTTCGTATGAAATTTGAGTAACTGCCTCCATCGTCTTTTCAGCACATTCCAAATTGCAATCATGGTTGATATAATTCCTCCTCAGATGCTATCTAATCCTCTTACTCCTTACTTTAATCCTAAACTCTCTAGTTTCAGACATCTCTTTTATGGGGAAAATAATCTGACAATTCACCTCATCTATGCTACCAATAACTTATTATAATTATATGCTCTATCAGGTCTCCCTCCCCAGCTCAACCCCAGCCTCCAAAAAAAACCAAAAAAGTTTTATCTGCAATTGACATGTTTTTTTTTGGTTGAGGTTCAAAATGAAAGAACGTAACATGATCCTCATAATGAGGTTAGTATAAAATTCCATTTCATTTGTTAATCAAAGATGGTACATACCTTCACTGTCCCATCATCAGAGCAGCTGGCTAGATATTGGTCATCAGGAGAAAAACAGCAATGGTTAACAGGTGCCTCGTGGCCAAACAAAGTGTTTTTGCAGCTGGTCCCCTTCAGGTCCCAAGTCTATGAAAAAGAGCAATAATCACAAGTTTGAAAATGAAGAAACATTCCTTTCTCATTCCTACCTTGTACTTACATCCCTCAGTCTTGAGAGAATTACTAATTTTTATCTTTAATCATTGTTTTCCTCCTTAAAAAAGTTAGCTCACACAAGACCAGGTAAATTTCAATGACAGCCTTATATCTACAAAAACTAATCCCCTCACAAAAACAAGTTTCAGACACAAAGTTGTAATTATAGCACACTTCAACAACTCAAAAGGCACACATTGTGATCAGAAAACACTCCGTAATAAGATGAGCACAATTCATTGTTAAGTATCCAAAAACATAAGAGGATACTGGAAGCACAATTTACTCTGCATATCAAAGATTACATGGATAAATATAACAAGTACTTGCATAATGAGAGTAAAACTCCAGCCACTTACCCACTAAAATTAGCTTTAATAACCAGATGCACAGCATCTGATGACAAAGGCTGACTCAGTTGATGCTGGCCAACCACATGTAACCCAGCAACAGACATAAAGAATTTTAAATGCATGCACTACAAATACTCTTTTGACACGATTTACCAAAAGTACTGCCCTATCAATCAAAAACATAGTATGTTTTTAAAATTACTTTCTTGATCTATTAATTCAAACAACTGCATTACTGGCTTAGTGCCTTTCTGATACTCCCTTTCAATTTGAATATCCATCTTGTCAGTTTAATGTCCACACCAATTATACTAATGGTAGCTAAGGACACGCATAAGTCATGGTTCTTGGCAACATAAAAGCAGTCAATAAATATGAAATTAGAAGGGAAAGATACTAATTAAAATCTCAGATTATTTTTCACGGAAGTGACATCCCAAGGAGATGTGATTTGAGATACAGTGGATTCCGGTTAATTGGGCCATCAGTTAATTGGGGCAGCTGCTTATTTGGGACAACCCTTAAAGAATAAAAACAAATGGAGAAAATAGCCAGTACTCCCTTCATTTATCTAGGACAGGGGTCAGCAACCTTTACCACTGAAAGAGCCACTTGGACCCGATTCCCACAGAAAAGAAAACACTGGGAGCCGCAAAACCCGTTTGACATTTAAAATGAAATAACACTGCATACAACGTTTTTTTTTGCCTTTATGCTATGTATAAACAAACTATAATGTGTTGCATTTATGAAATTGATGAACTCCTGCAGAGAAAACGAAATTACATTTCTGCATGCAACAAAAACATTTTGAACTCCGAAAAAAAGACGTTGGGTTGAAAGTTACTTTTAAGTAAAATACTCAATGTCTATTTGAGTCCTTCTTGTATTTATGAAAAACGCCGAACTTAAATTTTCCGCCAGCAGCAAACCAAAAATAACATCAGCCAGCTGTCAGCCTGAAAAATAAAAGGACTATTTCACTGAACAATGAAAAAATATGAATATACATAAAATAATAGGCAATTAAAGTATTTATCATACTTGGTTAATGGGATTTCTGCTCCTGGACCTCAGCGCACAGCGTCTGCACATCAGGGCTGTATGACGTCACCTTCATCTTTACACAGGATCGCAAGCTGTCATCTGTGAGGCGTGCGCGATGTTTGTTTTTAATAAAGTTCATGTTGGAGAACACCTGCTCACTTACATATGTGGATCCAAAGATCGACAGGACTCTAAGCGCATACTTTTTAATGTTTACATAAATGTCGGGCATAGCATTCCATGTTTCGAACACAAGTTTGTCCGGTTTTGGAAGGTTTTCAATATCACTCCATTTGTGTTTCTGAGCAAGAACGGCCTTCTGACGGGCAACATCTTCAAGGTCTGCTGTCAAGCGTCTAAACTTGGACACCCATATGTCTTTGTCGGCTATGTTGGCCAGTTCCATCTCAAGATCAGGTTGACTCACACCTGCCAATGCAGTCGTATTCAGTAGGGAAGGATCGATGCTTAAGGGAGTGACCGGGAAGGATAATGTGTTTTTTTCCTCTCTGAACTCACAGAAGCGTTTCCCAAACGATGTTTGCATTGCGATGATTGCAGAATGTAAATACTCCGAAATTATCATGTCGTGACCTTGTTTGAACTCTCTCAAATTGGGGAAGTGAGACAAAGTGCCTTTCTGTAAATCTCTGGCAAGCAACGTCAACTTGCGCTCGAATGCCAAAACATCCTCCAACATGTGCAGGGCTGTGCGTCCTTTCCCCTGAAGAGCTGTGTTCAGCGTGTTCAGGTGCGCTGTCATGTCTACCATGAAATGTAGCTTTTCCAGCCACTCTGGCTATTCCAGCTCAGGAAAGGTGAGCCCTTTGCTGCCCAGGAAAGTTTTCACTTCTTCCAGACACGCGACAAAGCGTTTCAGCACCTTCCGTCTGGACAGCCAGCGATAAAAACACGTTGTAGCGGTGTCAGTAAACTGCAGTCAAAGATAGCTTTATTCGAACTAAACAGCCTTGCTTTTAAGCCTCCCTCAACCCAGCCCCCATGGACGCAGATGCTGCAAAAGACGCGTACTCACAAACCCCCGTAGGCTATCTCCCTTAGCCGGAATGCTGGCTAATTGTGAGCCGTTTCGGATGTGCCAGCCACACTTAGATTGTACAAGATCACCATAATCTTCAAATTTAGAATTACATTTCAAAAGCTAACAAACTAACATAAAATACATTTTAATTAAATACTGACCAATTATTTCCCAAAGCCACAGGGAGCCGCAGCACAGAGGTGAAAGAGCCACAAATGGCTCGGGAGCCGCAGGTTGCCGACCCCCGATCTAGGAAACTATGTCACTTAACTGGGACAGGAGATTGCTGCCAAACAGTTTCTAACAAGTAGCAGATGCATGCACTGGTGTGGCCGTTAGACACAACACCATGCCTTTGAGTGAACAGTTTTTGAATAGCGTGACTTGCGTGTTTGTGTTCAAAAAGCTGCAATATTTGTCACTGTTAGTTGCTGAGGAATAAGCAGTTAGATAATTCAGAACCATTTTGCTTACTGCAGATTCAAACAATCAGGCTTGGAGATGCCAGATGCCAAGTGAAGATAATACAATTTCGTTACTTCAGGAAGTTACAAGCTATGAAGAATTTGAAGGTATCAACAATCATCTTGAATGTTACAATGGAAATGAGGAGTTGGAGGGTTCAATTGTCAACAGTCCATTATCTGCACTAGGTAAAGGTGCTGATTTTGTTCATTTACAGTCAAAAGTACCTGACACAGATGAATTCCTCTTTCGATAAGTATCAGGAAATACAGTTTTATAGTATTGCAGTAGCATTGTAGTGTTGGTAGTGTTCTAATTTGTTCTGTATTGAAATACATATTTTGTCACGCAGTTTGTCTTTCTACCTTTTTAACTATTTCCATGAAACTTTGGCTAATTGGAGCAGACATTAATTAAACCAAAATGTACTGGCCCTGATGTGCCCCAATTAAGTAAGAATCTACTGTATTCTGATCTCAGTCTAGAATATTTAATAAACACCATTCCTGATTCCATTCCCAAACCCAAAACTTCTCTATCCCTTACTTACATTAAAGATGGGTACAAAAGTTCAATACTATTGGATCAAGTTTTAAAAAATTACTAAATCGCCAATATCTTGAATATGCATATAGATACCTATCTATCTACACATACACATGTACATATATACATATAGTGCTGCTGCAAAGTTTGTGAACCTTATAGAATTTTCCCTGTTTTTGCACAAATATAACCTAAAACGTGATCAGATCTTCACACAAGTCCCAAAACTAAACAGAGAACCCAATTAAATAAATAACACAAAAAACATTATATTTGTTCATTAATTTATTGAGAAAAATGATTTAATATTACATGTATTTGTTGGGAAAGTATGAAAAGGTTCCTCTGGAATAATGCCTTCTACAAAAGCTATTTGGAGTCAGGTGCTCCATCCGATGAGATTGAAGGTGCGGGTCGTAGAGGTGCCCTGCTCTGTATAAAAAAGACACACGAGGACAGGTTACTGACAGAGCCTGCTCTACTGAAGTAAAATCTGTTTATGTGCACCATGCCTCAACCAAACAAGTTTTAGATGGCCTCAGAAGAAGAATTGTAGAGATGCATAAAGATGGAAAAGCTACAAAAGCATTTTCAAAGATCTGAGTGTTCATCAGTCTACAGTAAGAGAAACTGTATACCAATGGAAGAAGCTCAATACTGTTGCAACTCTCCCCAAGTGGGGATCCTGCAAAGATCACACCAAGTGCACAACATGCAATGCTGAAGGTGAAAAAGAACCCAAGGGTAACAGCAAAAGACCTGCAGAAATATCTAGAACCTGCTAAAGTCTTTGTTTATGCGTCCACTGTAAGAAAAACATGGAACGAGAATGATGTTCATGGAAGGACACCACAGTGGAAACCACTGCTCTCCAAATAAAAACATTGCTGCATGTCTCAAACTAGAGAAAATCTGCAGATGCTGGAAATCCATATTCCTTTGCTTGCATCTTCAGAAACAGCTTTATTTCCATCTTTAATATCTGTTATTTTTCCCTTTCAGGGTTCTTTTGAAGACCCTTACCTGGAGTTACACGCTGGCTACGGTTCTTTAAGGGAATGGGACCCAGACTCGGGGTTTCACAACTGGCCGTTGTTCGGCACACCAAGGGCTCTACTTAAGGGCTCCCCTTGCCTGCAGAGGCTCAGGGTCTCATTGCTCTGGAGATGGGGGATTAGAGGTCGATGCCTCTGCAGGAGACAAAAGATCTCTGGCTGTGTTCCCAGAGCCTGTTGCTTGCTGCCGCTTACACGCAGGAGGGAGGGGACTTTAGGGTTCTAACATTTAACTGTTGTCCATTCTTTGGGGGCACCCTTCTGTTTTCATGGATGGTTGTGAAGAAAAAGCATTTCAAGATGTATATTGTATACACTTCTCTGGCATTAAATGTACCTTTGAAACACACAAAATGCTGGAGGAACTCAGCAGGCTAGACAGCATCTAGGGAAAAAGTACAGTCAAAGTTTAAACGTTGACTGTACTCCTTTCCTAGGTGCTGCTTCGTCTGCTGAGTTCCTCCAGTATTTTGTGTGTGTTGCTGCATGCCTCAAGTTTGCAAAGACCTCCTGAATGTTCTACACTGCTCTGTGGACAGGTGAGACAAAAGTTGAACTTTTTGGCAGAAATGCACATTGCTATGTTTGGAGGAAAAGGGGACTGCATATCAATACCAAAACTTAATCCCACCTGTGAAGCATCATGGTTTGGGGCTGCTTTGCTACCTCAGGCCTGGACAGATTGCAATTGTTGAGGGAACAATGAATTCAAAATTGTATCAAGATATTTTACAGGAGAATGTCAGGGTAGCAGTCCGTCACCTGACGCTTAATAGAAGTTGGATAGTGCAACAAGACAATGATCTAGAAAACAAGAGTAAATCATCCACAGAGTGGTTTAAAAGGAAGAAAATTCATGCTTTGGAATGGCTCAGTCAAAGTCTTGACATTAATCCTATAGAAATGTTGTGGAAGGACCTGAAATAGGCAGTTCATACAAGGAAGGCCACCAACATCCCAGAGTTGAAGCAGTTTTGTAAGGAGGTATGGCCTAAAATTCCTGCAAGCCGATGTGCAGGATTGATCAATAGTTATCAGAAGTGTTTGTTTGAAGTTATTGGTGTCCAAGAGATTTATACCTGTTACTGAAAGCAAAGGTTCACGTACTTTTTCCAAAAAATACATGTAATACTAGATAATTTTTCTCAATAAACAAATGAACAAGTATAATGTTTTTGTATTATTTATGATGTTAATCAGTTGTATTATGGCACCCACAATTTTCTCCAGCCATGGAAAAAAGTATTATTTATTTATTTAGAGATATAGGCCCTTTTAGCCCAATGAGTCACACCACCCAGCAACCCACCTATTTGGCATTAGCTTAAACACAGGACAGGGGTTTATGGGGTGTCCAGGGAGGGGTAGCACCTCTGGTGAAGGGGGTTGCCGTGTCCATTCTGGGGCAGCTGACTCGCCTTTGGTCCCCACCACCAGACACTCAGCTCTCACCTGACGTTCCAAGTAGCTGTTTGCCACACCCCGCACACCACTTCAACAGGCAGGCTAAACCAGGTGAGAGTAGCCGGTGGCCTCATGCCCCGGTGAGATAGGGACATGCCTGTCTTAGCACACGAAATCGGATCTGGTGGACTGGGTGGATGAGACCTACAGTGAGGTCCAATCGCCAGAAAACTGGAACTGCAATACTCCATGGAAAGCAAAGGGCATGACAAGACACAGAAGACGTCATGGTCATCCACTGCAAGCAGGGACGACCCCAGTTTGTGGCGCCTTCTTTGTAACACTGGTCCCAAACTTCAGTGGTCAAGAGAGTGGAACTGCCCTAGTGCAACAGCTTTTCCACCTTAGAAACTCTCCCACACAGGTTTCCTGTCATTGTCGGACAAAATGGACAACCACCAATCACAGGACAATTTATAATGACCAATTAACTGGTACATCTTTGGACTATAGAAATGGGAGCATCCGGAGGAAACCCACGTGGTCACAGAGAGAACGTACAAACTCCTTACAGATAGCATCAAGCTATAACAGCATTGCATGAACTGCTACACTACTTTGACAGGGCAAAAGCATCAAATATCAAGACTAATGATAATCCCATCAATATCTCTCATTGCTATGATGGAACTAACCTATTTGTTTGTTTATTGGGATACAGCACAGTGCAGACCTTTCCAGTCCTTTGAGCCACACTGCCCAGCTAACCCCCAATTTTTTTTTAATACTAGCCTAATCAAAGGACAAATTTACAAAGACCAATTAACCTACTAATCAGTAGAGTGGGAAGAAACCAAAGCACCCAGAGGAAACCCATGTGGTCACAGGGAGAACATACAAACTCCTTACAGGCAGCGGTGGGAATTGAACCCAGGTCACCTGTACCATAAGTGCTGTGCTAACCACTACACTACCATGCCACCCCCAATTATCAGCAATAATAATTGGAAACCAGTTTGCAGATGATTATATTGTGGTAACACAATGAAATTTTCAACAGACCTACAAACAACCCTTAACTAATTCTCAAAAGCTTACTAAAGCCTAAGGCTAACTCTGAACATCAGCAACACAGAAAATTGAGGCCAGCCTGTTCCTGGTCTATCATTACACCTGAAATTACAACAAGGAATTGGAAAGTGTAGAACACTTTGACTGCCTTGCAACCATCAGTCCCTCAAGGGCAAACATAGACACTAAGATTGAGCATGCAATCTGTTAAGCTACGTTTGCTTTCAGCAGTCTATCTTGCCAAGCATTCAGTAACTATAAACTCAGTGTACTCAACTTTTAGTTTACAAGCAGAAGGAATCCCAGCTCTCCTAATGGCTGCAAGACTTGGGTGACCTATAGAACGCACCTGAAAAAGTTAAAATGTCACCACTGGTTGTAGTTTATTTAGAAGATGCTCAACAGGAATTGAGAGGCTGCAGCATCAATTTCACACAGAGCTCAACATCTTCTGTGGTTGTGGGCCTGATTATCCAGCCTCAACTGAAGGAGCGGACATAGCATGCCTAATGTCAGCCTGCTCAAAATGACTGCTTTACACACAAATTGCTAAAGGAAAATGGGAAGCCAAATAAGATACATTCAGAGATTCAGATCCAGTTTATTGTCATTTAGAAATCACAAATGCAATGCAGTTAAAAAATGAGACAACGTTCCTCCAGAATGATATCACAAAAGCATATGACAAAACAGACTACACCAGAAAATCCACATAACGTTTGGCAATCCCCAATCCAGAGTCCAGAGAGGCTGCTGCGTATTAATATTGCACTACCGTCTCAGCGCGTTTCCCGGAAAGAAGCTCCAAATCCACCAGACAAACAAGACCAAAAACTAAAGCTCCAGAACCTGCACAAAACTACATAGTTACAACAGTGCAAACAATAGCATAATTGATAAAAAAAACAGACCTTGGGCACAGTAAAAATAGTCCAAAGATGTTAAAAGACTGTAAGTTCAAAAGAATTCACCACAGTTTCCACAAGTCCCCAGGTTCCCGACAGGCTCGCCATCCCACGCTGGCGGCAGAAGGGAATACCCCTGCTATGGACTTCCATGGACTCAGCCTCGCAGACGCAGCACACAATGGAAGCTCCGTCGAACCCAGCCTTGCAGAAACAGCACACACCAAAAGCTACCTGACTGCAGTGGACTCTGAGTCTGTTGAACCTCCGAGCCGACGACCATCCCCTCCGGCACAGCTTCTCCAAGCACCATCCTCTGCCCAGAGTATTAAGACATCCCCGCCAACGTGACCCCGAGGACTGGGGGCCTGTTCTTCCCAGCAGAGTCTCGGACCTCTCAGCAGCAGCAGCAACGAAGAAGGTCTTCCTGGAGATTTCCCAATGTTCCTCCGTGCTCCCATGTCCGTTTTTCATCCAAATATGATTGCGCACGGCACCCCACTTCACAGATAATCAGCTCTGGAGTGGCTGCTGCAAGCTGCGTCGCGCTGCCATCTTGGAAATTATATTGAAATTACATTGAAAATACATTCAAGACAAACTTAAAGAGATACATCATGGAAATTGCACTATGGAAGACAAAGGTCAGTCTGAGAAGGAGTGAATCACTTGAAAGAAAATCTCAGTCTGGTTGTAGATAAACATGAGAAAAGAAAGACTGGATGTCCATTTTACTTCCTAAATCTGCCTTCTAACAAGGTCTGCCAAATGTGTCAGCAGCTACCTTAGTCACTTAAAGGCCTGTAAGAAAATTGCAAAAGAGATTGTCCTCCAGCCCAACTGAATGCTGTGAGCAAACAACTGTCTGTTTACAATTCAGTTGACTGTTGGGCAAAAGCTCCGCAGTGCAACATAAAACAACATATTTACAACAGGATGATGTTTGTGCATTACACGTTAAAACAAATAAGTATCAATTAGCTTATCATGAGAAATGCTATTGAGCAGCATTAATATCTGACATGTCAATTAGCTTTCTATGTAAAAGACACCAACTCAATAAAGAACTTACTTTCACAAGGGTATCATTGGAGCATGTAACTAATATCATCATATGCTGTGAATGTGAAAATTGACAGCAGTTGACCTGTTCGTTATGTTCATGGAGTGTGTGAATCAAGTTGCCAGTCAATGAATTCCAGACCTACAAAGAAAGAACTTCATTTAGCTGTTAAGCTGATGTAATTAATAAACATTAGCTTTATTTGTCAGATGTACATGAAACAGAGTGAAATGCATCATTTGTGTCAAATTAAATCAGTGACGATTGTGCAGGGCACACTGCAAAGGTCACCACATTCTTGGTGGGAACGTAGCATGACCAAACTCACTAAGCCTAACAGTACACCTTTGGAACGTAGAAGGAAATGGAAGCACCCCGAGGAAATACAGAAAGTCGCAGGGAGAATATACAAAGTCCAAACAGGCAACGGCGAGAAACAAACCCCAATTTTAGAGATGCTGCTGTAAAGCGTTGAGCAAACCATTACCCTGGCACACTGTGCCTTCAAAATATGTGCCACTCTTGAAGCTGCTTGTTTAAATCATTAATTGGTCATTCATAGATCTGCCAGAAACTCAAGAGGCTGGAGATATTGGAATCTGAAGCAACAATCTGCCTTGAAGCAGGTTTTTGACCTTAAACATTGACCATTCTTCTCCCCCACACCACCCACCGATTGATGCTACTTGACCTGCTAAGTTCTTCCACCAGGTTGCTTGTTGAAAAACGTTTGCTGAAATTGCTTACCTTAACTTTTGTATCAGCCGAGCATGTGGCAACAAGTTTGTCATCTGGTGAAAATGCACAGCACAACACTTCATCATCATGTGCAAGCAGCTCCAGAAGTTTCTCACCAGACTCACTTTTAAAAATCTGGACAACAAATTAAAATAGAATGTTGAAGCATTTACTCATACTCTTTTCAAGAACTTGATCACTGATCGCAAACATGGCCCTTAAAGTGCCTCTAGAAAAAAAATGCAGAAGATAACTGAAAATTGTTTCAAAATAGTTGCAAATATATTACCAGCACCTCACTGAAAAGTTTCTCATTCCATGAACTAGTAGTTTTTGAGTCCTCTCATAGAAAAGTGAAGCACTATGCAGATGTGATAAACTCTTTAGTTTTACTTCTTTGAGGAACAAATTTCATTTTTAAAACCAGGTAAATAATAAATCACTAGAGAGCTTATTAGAGAACATTTTTATGGTGTCGGTGATCCAACAATGGGAAGTACAATCTCAAAAGCTTATTTTTAGGTGAAGAATGGGAAATATAAATTCCTAAGAGCACTATTCTTTCTATTCTGTGACACAGCTATAAATATCATTGATAGCTATACAAAAGATAGTAATGACAAACAATACAAAATAACAAAAAGCACGATGTTTAGAAACTGAAGATGTCAAAGGGTTGTTATAGATTTAATACTGTTTTTTTTTACATTTTTCATTACAATAGTGGAATAACAGATTTTATTTTTGATTTTATTGAGATACAGCACAGAGTAGGTACTTCCAGAACTTCGAGCCATATCGCCCAGCGATCCCAGATTTAACCCTCGCTATCACAGGGTCATTTACAATGACTAATTAACCTACCAACTGCTGCATGCTTGGACTGTGGGTAGAAACCACAACATCCGCAGGAAACCGATGTGGCCACAGGGAAAACATACAAACTCCTTATAGACGGCAGCAGGAAGTGAACCCAGGTCACTGGTACTGCAAAGCACTGTGCTAACCACTACGCTACCATGCCACTCCATGAAATGTTTATTTATTTACCTGCAAAGTTTTATCTGCTCCACAAGAAGCTATCTTCAACCCATCATGAGAAAAACAGGCATGAAAAACAGCATCACAGTGAAGTTGAACAACAAGTCGTGATGAGTTCTGCAAGGTGGCCTTGTTTCTGTTATGAAAAAAATTATTAACCTATATCCATGAAGAAAAATGCTTAAAGCATATTGTTTAACTTATTCTTAAATTATAAATTTTTAATCAACGTTATAATAATATAAACAACCGTGAGATTCACTATTTTGCAGGCATTTACAAGGAAAAAATGAAATGCAATAGAATTTTATGAAAAACTACACAGACCAATGTGCAAAAGAATAGGAGATATGCAAATAAAAATATTGAGAATTTGAGTTCGAAAGAGTCCTTGACAATGTGCCTATAGATCATAGAATGAGCTCAAAGTAGTGGTGAGTGAAGTTATTCACACCACTTCAAGAGCCTAATGGTTGCATGGTAATAAGTGCTCCTGAACCTGGTGGTGTGGGACATGAGCCGTCAAGTAAGGCTTCTGTACCTCCTGCCCGATGGCAATAGCAAGCAGAGGGTGTGGCCTCTTCTACATTTTACAGAATTCTATACAATTTCTACATATTACAAAATAGAGCCAGCTTAGTGACATAAGACAAATACATTTAAGAGTTAGATAGTTCAGAAGCATTCAAAGGGTAAATATCTAGCAAGAAATAGCAACCAAGTGTGTCATTTTACAAGTTGGAACTGAGATTCTGGCAAAGAAAACATTCTTCACCTGAATGAAAATTATTAATTGAGCAGGAGGCAAAAAGCAAGATATTCTTTCAGATTATTTTGGATAAACCTAAGTAAGTCAGAGATTTAAAAAAAACTATTAGTATCTGTTACAGTCTTTGACAAGATGTAAGATCTGTCCCTGATCCATCTCTGATCAAAGCTTGTCTGTTCTTGGGGCCTCTGCTCGGCTGCCTGAGGACGACTCGCAGCCTGGACCTTGCCATTCAATTCAAAAGCACACACGGTCAGCAAGTTTGGTCCTTCACATCTGGTTCAGATGAGATATGGTCCAGGAAGATTCAGTCCAATGTTAAGCCCAGAGAACTGCAAAATCCTCAATGTAAAATTTTCTGGCTAATGAAAGCTCTATTGAAATGATGTATAAACCGAGGCAGACATCAGTCAACAAACTTAAGTAATAATCATTTGGCTTGCACAGATCAATTAAAATATCTGCTCCTCGTTGAATGTATTGTACATGCACACAGACATAACAAAATCACTTGTCCAGGGAGTTCATGTTGATTCATCAATACAATCATACTAATTCTATATACCAAGTCTGTTCAATCAACCATCTGATCTATTTTTTTTAGATTTTGATGTTTCTTGCACTCACCAAAAATGTAATATTCTCCACACACATTACACTATTCCCCCGCATCAGTCAAAATATTGTGTAATCTCAATCTATTTGCTACAAAGTCAATTTGGCTGAGATCTTGCAATTCAATCATGGAAGCTGTTTTCCCTCTGATGATAAAGAGCAGATGTCAGGTTCAAGATATTACAACCACTTTAGATGTGCTCTAGCAATATCTGATGACATCTTAACAGTCAATGTGTTACTGAGTTTAACACCCCCCAGCATATGTGCTATTTATAAAAAGCCTACATGCCAGACAACAACTGTTGAATGGAAAGGTGCCACTGTATTATGTCACAACTTATCCAATCTTAGTCAAAAACTATGACATTTATTAATAGACTGGATAATTGTTGTTTCTGACTCAACAAGGAGATTTCATAAACAAAATTTTAGCCCATTTCTAAAAAAAAAACTAAAAGACCCGAACCTAACAAAAAATTAATTCAATTGATATTTTGTTAAACTATTATACAATTTTTTAATTAATAGGATAAACTCAATGTTTTCATGTTAATTTAAAAAAAATATGAAGTTAAAATTTCCGTGATTGCCCCAAAATACACAAATATAAAACAAATTCAGTAAGTCTCTGATCGACTTGAATTAACACAAAAGCAAAATCACATTGATATTTAATCAGCTAAACAGACTTTCTGACACCACTTTTGAATACTAACATCCATTCCAAGTAGATAGCTCCATTTTTGGCTTTTTCCACAGCCTTCAGTTTTGCTTGACGGTACACTTCAGAGGAGTCTAGCTGACAAAGTCCCAACTGCACAATATCTGGAAAAGGTTTCTGCACCATGAGATGGCCTTTCAAAGACAGGAATTCTTGAAAATTTTCCCGCACAGTACTATTCTGCAAAATAATTGGAATAACTTTAACTTGCGGTTCATACATGCAGAGATGATCAATCCATTTGCAGACCACTTTAGGGCGTATTCTGGAATTAGGGTTTATAGTAAATATCAACTGCACCAGCAACCATTCTGCAGACATGAATGTGCACTGTAGATTGAATTTAAAAAGCTGCGCTGAACAATAGTTTTCATGAAGCTGTAGACTAGAGTTGATTTGCAAACCAGACAGTGCAGATTAACATTCATTTTGGATGTCTGGAACATTGGTGCAAAAAAGATGTGTGAAAACTATATGTAATACAAAGGAAGCATTGTAGATACACTGTAACTATAGAATAGTCCTGTTACCTTTGATCATCAGCATATAAAAATATCATGTAATATTCAATCGGGGGTCTCTTCCTCCAAGGAGGTCTCAATATAAAGCCTGCTCTTGTTTTTGTTGAATAAAGCACTTTCATATCCACTAGCTTTAGAGATTTTGTTCACATTACAACAACCACTACTGTTACACCAGTATGCTTTTGCCATTTCAGACTTGAAGGTATGATCGTTGGGCAATTGTCAAACTACCAACCTCTGACTACTACTCACTGGCAAAACTGGTCTTTTGCCATGCCACTGGGTCTGAATCGCCCAGCTCATGTCAATGGGTGGTCTCCTCTGCTTCTCATCAGGTATCCACTGAGATGTGGTGTTGCACAAATCATTCAGTGGCGAGGCACCTTAGAATAACAGGTTCAAGCCCCTACCTCATGGAATTAATACCCGAGTTGCATATTGTTAAAGACTCACATCAAATATAATTTCATAAAATGAGGATATTGTCTTATAAGGATAGCTTGAGCAAGCCAGAGTTTTTCTCTTTGGAGAGGAAGATGAGAGTTAACTTGTTGAAGGTATCCAAGATAATGAGGCAAAGATAGAATGGACAGCCAGCGACTTTTCTTGCCCATGATGGAAACAGCTAATACAAGGGACTAAAACTTAAAGGTGTTTTGAGGAAGAATGAGAAGATGTCAGAGGTATTTTTTCTTTTCATGAAGAGTGGTAGGTGTGTGGAATGCACTGCTGGGGGCGGGGGTGGCGGTAGAGACACAAACATTAGAGACATGTAGGAGATCATAAGATAGGCATGTACAGCAAATAGAAGAAAAATGGAGTATTATGTGAGAGGGAACAAATAGATTGATTTTGGAGTAGCTTAAAGGGCCAGTACACATTGTGGCCTGAACAACCTGCACTGTGCAGTACTGTTCTATATTCTATGTTCTAAAAGCATTTTAAATACTCAGCCAAAACAATCAGACACCTAAATGAGAAACGGCTGTACAGTCCAATGGGATTTCACTTACACACCGTTATGTGCAAGAAACATTGAAATTTCAATTTGAATATTAAGTGTTATAAGTCTTGATCATCAAGGCCAATGAAACTCATCCTGAACCAAGTCAGCAACTTAATAACCAACAATTCGAACTACTTTAAAATATTTAATACACCTCATAAATCCATGAGGTTGATGGTTTGGAAAAGGTCATGCAAAGGAACTGCAACTTAAATTTTAAAGTTCAAAATTCCAAGTACATTATTATCGAAGTATGTGTACTATACACTAACTTGAGATTCTTCTGCTGAGAGGTAACCACAGAATAAACCCATTATAATTCATTTTAAAAAGACCGTCAAACACCCAATGTGCAGAATAAAAACAAATAGCAGAAGCAATATAAGTAAGCAAATATATAACATTCAGAACTGAAGTTCATGAAAGGGAGTCCACAATCACAAAGTTAGTCATTGCAGATCCAGGAGCCTGTCAATTGTAGGCCACAGCCTCGGTTCAGCAAAGACAAGTAAACCTCATACATAGTGAGCTAAACACTGACACCCTGACCTTTTCAATCTAGCCTGCTGCTTAAGTTGTCCAAAAATCACAGCTAGCCCCTCAGTCTTGGACCTGAGCCCTGCTGCTCCAATATGCTCTCAAGCCTGGGACTCACAGGCTCAATTTGGCCCGTATCTGACTTTTCGAATCTGGTCCCGCATTTAAATCAGTCAAACCTCAGCTTGTTTCTCACTCTCGGGCTCGGGCCTCTTCGCTTCAACTCTGCCTCGCCTCAGATCTACTATTGTGAATCACCCCAAGTCTGCTCCAGCAATTGGCTCATTTGCCGTCTCAGGCCCAGCCCCTGCCGCTTTAATTTAGTCAATGAGAAGGGACATAGATCCCAACAGCTAGGAGAAAGTAGTCAGGCATCACTACCGAATGACACAACTTGCAGTTACCAAGCCCGGTAGAGTATAGAGTGTGTTATGGGGTGGCCATCTTGAAAAATCTAGAACAATATATTGAAAAATCTAATTCTTTGCGAAACTCTGCAAATTCATCACTCTTTAATTCTGCATCTATAATATGCATCAGAGTCACTATCCAGTCAGCCTGTTGAGTTTAGTTGGAGTTAAGCAGGTTTGCCAATGACTGTGAGGAGGAACAACCAGTAGATATAAC
Organism: Hypanus sabinus; assembly: GCF_030144855.1. Classification (NCBI taxonomy): domain Eukaryota; kingdom Metazoa; phylum Chordata; class Chondrichthyes; order Myliobatiformes; family Dasyatidae; genus Hypanus; species Hypanus sabinus. The sequence continues at coordinate 43,419,688 of NC_082718.1, forward strand.
AACGTAGCAAGTGGCAGATGGGCGTTAGATTCAATAATCCAGCGCATAAGTAGCTCATTATGATTTCTGAATTATTACATGTCTGGTAATGTGAACCTGCATTGCGAACTACTAAGACTGCCATTTATTTGAGATACAATTAGTATTTCCTTACATAACAGTGCCATGCAATTCTTTGTAACCAATTCCTCTCTACCTCTCAATTGTGTTACTGCATATCTATTCAAGTTACCAACTACTTTGCAGCTGAAACACTTTCATGCAAATAAACCACCAAAAAAGGGAATAATAAATATTAAGTAAACTAAGGAGATGAGATTGTGGAACACTGAAAAGGGTGCCTCAATGATTTACATCTGGAATTTTTATACATACAATTTTTATAAGGACAGAAAGGTACAAACAAAACTTTAAAAATTATCAAAGAATTAGAATCATTAGCAATGTGCTCTGCTTTTAACTGACGTGTGGAACAACTTTCTGCAAAAAGTTGTCTATGTACTGTTAAACTCCTCAAAACAAGAAGAATATATTAATAATGTGACTGAACTCTAAGTATTAACTGCAAAGGAAATGTGAAATAGTTATTTTGCTTTTATCTGCAAAATCCAAGCTCAAATTCAGCCAATCCTGGCAAATACCTTATATCACAGTGAAATAAATTAAAATCATTCAACTAAATTCTCAGTGAGCTAGAGCCCACATCACAAAATAGAAATCCACTCCTCAACATCAACAATTTTCAGGTACACTCAAGGAGGCCACTAGGATGCTCTTATCCCATCACAAAGATCTCATATTCTCAATTTTTATAGCTTATTTATTAGTATTATTCTTTCTTTCTTTATGTATTTACATATTTTGTCTTCTTTTGTACACCGGTGTAGTCTTTCATTGATTCCATTATGGTTATTGGATTTATTGAGTATGCCCACAAGTAAATGAATCTCACAGATGTATATGGTGACATATATGCACTTTGATAATAAATTTACTTGATTATGACAGGGACTAGGATGAAAAATTATATTGATGAATAGGAAGACCTCTTCAGGTACTAAGACTTGCAGCTCTTAAACCATTTGGTCTTCAAGCTCTGTTGATGTGGACCTTGAGACTAACTTACTTTAATAAGTACTTGTCAGGTTGACTCGTTTGTCATTTGAAAATCACTACTCATAGCATCACTGTCTTACGGGCAAGTAAATATCAAATCAAAAGACTGAGATATGCTGGCGTGCAACCCGAGATTTGCGTCAATGTACATCGGTCTAAACCCTTGGTAACAGTGAGATCCAACAGAGCCAGCTGTAAGAAAAACGGGTTACTTGTTATTGAGGCAAATCTTGAATGCAAATTGTCAAGAGATTATATTAATATCCAGTAATTTTGCTTAATCATGCTCAAAGCTGGGGAAGGCAGTCAAATAAAACTTCTTGAGTTATTTATTTCTGGTAGATATTCACTCTTAGGGGAGATAAAAGGAGTGAATGCAGTTGTTTAGCTGAATGTTTTTTTTATTACTTACATTTACTGTATTAGTGATCAAAGCAAATTTCTGATTCAAAAATGGCAGAGAAAACAAAAACACAATGAGACTCATTCTTTTAAGAATTACGGTTTTTAAAATGTTCTTAGCTTGTTTAGGTCAGATCTTAACACTCACAACACAGCTGAAGGTTAGTTAAGCTTTTATATCAAGATCTACTATATCCTTATATTTTTCCAGATTCACTGAGAGGACTGATACTTCCTGAGAGGATTGATACTCATTAACTCTTATTACTTATCTTTAGAAACTCATCCACTTTTGTTTCCCTGGTTTTGATTCATATTTGGAATGATTTATTCCCTATTTTCTAGATCCTGTCCATTTTTGATCTGCCACCCGCATTTGCAAAATTCTGTGCTATTTGATCCAGCTGTTCAAAATAACAGAAAAGATCAAAACTCGACAGTGGAGCAAAATTTTTTTTTAAAGCAAACTAAAACATAAATATTGTTAACAATGCCAGTATCCATCATACATAAAAGACAAGAGAGAAGCAACTACAATCATCTACAATCAAACTCCAAAGTATCTCACCCTCATCAGGTCCTCACTACCACAGAATCCAACTGCAGACTCAAGAATATCAAGTTCAGTGAATAAAGCAAAGCATTCAGGACTGACCATATACCAGACAAATTTCTGAAACTGCATAAGTGATTCCTATACAGATGTACGACAGGCATCTAAACAATGTGGAGAAATTGGGTTGGTGCCAGCTGCAGAACAAAATGGTAGGCAATTCAACGTGGGTGATCAATCGACCACAGGCCTCCTGTCAGTCACCAGTAAAGAGATTATCAATAATGCTGTCAACTAGCACTTACTCCCCTGTACTTTTCTCCAGGATTGTGACTATAAGACACAGAAGCAGAATGAGATCACTTACTCCCCTGTACTTTTCTCCAGGATTGTGACTATAAGACACAGGAACAGAGTGAGATTATTCGGCCCATCAAGTATGCTCTATACTTTGACGGGCCGAATGCTCAGAACCAGTTAGGATTGGACATCATTGGAGCTGGCCTGAATATGGACCGGGTCAAATTGTCAGGATATTGTTCAAAACCCAATCATCTACAGCTGCTGGAAATAACTTTCTCCATCATAAAGTCAGAAAGAGAGATAATTTAAATGAAAGATCAGCATCCCTTCCATTTGTAACCATGCAAACAACGAAGGAAGTGTCTGCCAAAGTACAGCATGGTCTTGACAGTATTCAGACAACGGTTGTAACCAGCAAGAAACATTCACACTAAATCTTCTGAGCATTGAACACAATCAAAAAGGCATCTCTACTGGACATGGCATACCATTACATTAAGAATTCTTCAAATACCACAAGTTTTATGGGAGGTTTGAGGTCTTGATCAGACATCCTCTTCCTTAGAAGATACAAGAGACTGCAAATGGTGGAATCTTCCTTGCTGGAAGAACTCAGCAAGTGAAACAGCATCTATGAAAGCAAAGGGATGGTTGACATTTTGGAATGAGACCCTGCATCAGGAATAAGGAAACACTTTAAAGTGCACAGAAGTGAGAGCAGGGATGAAACGGAGGCTGGTAATTGACTGGTGAAGCCAGATGAGTGGTAGACTATGGGCAGATGGAATCAGATGGGGGAGAAGAATGGAGTAGGTGCTGAGATAGAGGCTGGCAGGTGATAGCTAGGATCAGAAAAGAGAAGCCTAGTGGGAAGATGGAACCAAGTGAGAGAAAGGAGGATGAATGGAAAAGTGAACTAAAGGAAAAAGACCATGGATAGACTTGTACGAGTGTGAAAGGAACATGGGGCAGTGGCCAATCATGAACACGAGAAAGTCTGCAAATGCTGGAAATCCAAAGCAATGTGTGGAAAATGCTGGAGGAACTCAGCAGGTCAGGCAGCATCTGTGGAAAGGAATAAGCATTCGATGTTTCAGGCTGAGACCCTTCTTCAGGAGTGGATTACCTGAAATTGGAAAATTCAGCGTTCATAGCTTTGGGCTGCTGGCAACCCATGCAGGATATGACATATTATCTTTTAACATTTGGCCTCACAGTGGCAATGAAGGTGGCCAAGGACATAGGTGTCAGTGTGGCAACAGGAAGCTCATGGTGGCCATTACCGATGCTCTGCAAAGTGGTTTCCAACCTTACTCTTGGTCTCAACAATGCAGAGAAGGACATATCACTAGAACTGAATGTAACAGACACGAGGGAGGAGCTGCATATGAATTTCAGCCTCACCTGGAAAGGTTGATCCCTGGATTATGGTAAAGGAGGAGCTGCAGATACATGTAATGTACCTCCTGAAGTTGCATGGAATTTGAAGTATGCAAAATAGCATTGATGGGAAGTGACGAAGAAAACATGGATAGATTGGACCAAGTGGAGAGCAGAAAAGGGCAAGAGGGGAAGTTGTGACTGGAGCTGGAGAAGGTGGAGAAATATGTTGATTACAGAAGCTCATGAGAACCAGGGAAGCTGCATCAGTTCTGCATGAGAAAGGTCAGGTAGGGAGCAGACCTTTTCCTTAACCAGCCAAGGTTGTGATAGTATATCAAATGCCATGACAAACTTTATCATCCTTGTCCACTTTTGGTGAAAGGTGGCTTCTGAGATATGGGAGTGGCCCACACTGGCCAGGGTCTTGCTGTGAACCTTTGTTATCAGAGGGTAGCATTATCCCATTGTACAACTCTCCCCATTCCAAACACATGATGACAGCAGAGTACAAAATCTAAAAGGTGCACTGGAGTAACACAGGTTCTTCAACAATACCAGTGAAGCGAATGAGGTGCATGTTCACCAAAGCTTACACTTGGACTGTACTCACTTTGATTGTCATGAGCCAAAATCATGGAATTTGATACCCAATTAGCACTGTGGAAATACCTTCTCCATGAGAACTTGGTAGTTCCATCAGGCAGCTTAACACCACATAAAAACTAAATTAAACAAGTAGTGCCAGATAAGAACAAAAAAAAGTGAGGTGGTGTTCATTGTCCAGTAAGGAATCTGATAGCAAAGTGGAAGATGTTTCTAAAGTGCTGAGGATGTGCCTTCAGGCTCCTTACCTTATCCCTGATGATAGCAATGAGAACAAGGTTTTCCTAGGTGATGAGAGTTTTTAATGATGGATGCTGCCTTTTTGAGGCATTGCCTTTTGAAGATGTCCTCGATGCTGGGGAGGCCAGTGCTCATGATGGAGCTGGCTGCGTTTCCAAAGTTCTGCAGCTATTCCGAACATGTGCAGTGGCCTCTCCAGACAAAACGGTGATGCAACCATTTAAAATGCTCTCAACTGTATATCTGTAAAATTTGTGAGAGATTTTGGTGACATACCAGGTCTCCTCAAACTCCTAATGAAATTCAGCTGCTGTCATGCCATCTCTGTAGTTGCATCAACTAGTTGCTCACTCTTTCCACTCAATGAGGACTGGTGTGCGTGCCCTCAACTTCTCCTTACTGAAGTCTATAATCAATTCCTTGGTCTTACTGACTGATGTTGAGTGCAGATTGTTGTGCAATGTAAAGGTGTAAATCAAGGCTTCAGCAGGTGAGCTGAACAAAGAATGGAACAAGACAGAATTATGGAAGTGGAAAGTTTGAATTCTTGGAACAATGCTGATAAAAAGTCATCAACCTGAAATAGCAACTGTTTGCCCCAGATGCTGCCTGACTATGTATTCCTGACATTATGATTTTTTTTTAAAAAGTTATTTTCTACTTTAAATAAGAAAAATACAAGCAAAGTTGCTTTGATCATCACAGTAATCTCAAATCCTTCTGCTACTTATGTGATCTATGGTCAGGAGTTCGAAAACCTACATGTCAGGCTATGAAAATGAAACCAATTATATGTGAGTTAACACAAATAAAATAAGAAAAATGCAATCACTCTATCCTTTGGGGAAGGGAACTCATCACCCTCAATGATCTATAAATGGCTACATTCCATATCATAAAGCTGATTCATGTATTTTCTGAAAAGAGCAGCCAAAATGTTTTAGTGTTTGGTCAATAATTATAGTAACTTCACGTAAATTCTAAAAACTTTAATGAGAGAAATGTTTCATGTTCAATTAAACCTCTATCTTCTGCCACTAAGAATTATTCTCAGGGAGTAAATTAATTGAATTGAAAGCCAATAAATCCCCAAGATTTGATGATTCAAGGTTTTTGAACAGCTGGTAATGGAACAAATGGATGCGCTGGTTGCCATCCTCCAAAATTCTACTAAGCATGAAGTGGCAAATATACTCCCACTTTTGAGAGTGGAAGAGGAAACCAAAGGCTAGTTAGACAGACATTAGCAAAGAAATCTATTAATTATAATGGAACACTAGGAAAATAATAACCTAATTGAACAAAATGAATATGGATTCATAAAATAATTTTATTTCATAAATCTAAAAGAAATTTTGAGGATGTCTTGAAGAAAATAGGTTAGAGTGAACCTTCTGCATTTGGACTTTGAGAAGGCCTTTAGTAAGGTATCACAGAAAAAGTTATTAAACAAAATTAGAACATATGGAGTTGAGAGCAATATTCCAGTGAGGATTGGTTAACAGAATGTAATTGGTAGAAATAAAATACTGAAAATCTAAAAACTGCAGATGCTGGAACTTATGAAAACAGAAAATACTCAGCAGGTTAGCTGCATCTGTGGGGTGAGAAACAGTCAAAATTCCAAGTCAGAGATGAAGCTGAGTGCTGACAAAGTGATTCGTAACTGAAATGTTGACTCTGTTCTTTCTCCCACAGATGTGACCCGAACTGCTGAATATTAGCAGCAATTTCTGTATCAGGATTAACAACTTATTTTTATGCTTGGAAGCTACAGTAATGACTGTGGCACAACAGGAGTCAGAGCTTAGGGCCCGGTTATTCACAGAATGCATCACTGATTTGGATGAGTTGCAAAGTGCAATACATCCAAGCTGATGCAGAGAGACATCAAGAAAACATCAGATATGCTAAGTAATTTGAAGATGACGTGGCAAATGGAATATAATACAGATAAATATAAAGCAATCCATTTTGGTGTATTAAAAAAAAAGTATTCTTTAAGTGGCAAGAGATTGTACCATTACATACAAACCATTGAAGGTAACATGCAGAAGCAGCAGGAAATTGGAGAAGTACTCCATTGATTGGTGCAATTGGGATATTTATAACACATAGGGGCAGAATAAGGCCATTCAGCAAATGAGTCTGCTCCGCCATTTCATTATGGCCGATCCATTTCCCATTCAACCCTAATCTCCTGCCTTCTCCTCAAAACCTTTCACGCCTTGACTAATCAAGAACCTATCAACCTCCACCGTAAATACACCCATTGACCTAGCCTTCACAGCCGCAGGTTCACCACCATCTAGCTAAAGAAATTATTCATCTCTGTTCCAAATAAATATCCCTCTATTTTGAGGTTGTGCCCTCTGGTCATAGACTACCCCACCAAAGGAAACACCCTCTTCATATCCACTCTGTATTTCAACAATCAACAGGTTTCAGAGAGATTCCTCCCCACCCCTATTTTTCTTAATTCCAGCAAGTACAAGCCCAGAGTCTTCCATCACTGCTCATAGATAACCTTTTCATTCTCACGAACCTCCTCTGAACCCTCTCCAATGTCAGCACATCCTTTGAAGGGTTCAAAACTGCTCACAATTCTCCAAGTAATGCCCCACTTACAGCTGCAGCATTACATCCTTGCTTTTATATTCTAGTCCTCTTGAAATGAATGCACACATTGCATTTGTCTTCCTCACCACCAATTCAAACATCAAATTAACCTTTAAGGAATCTTGCACGTGGACTCCCAAATCCCCTTGCACCTCAGATTTTTGAACTTTCTTCCTGTTTAGAAAATAGTTGATGCTTTTATTCCTTCTACCAAAGTGCATGACCATACACTTCCCGACACCATATTTGGGTATAAGTAAAGGCACTGAACTGCATTTATGCAGCAAATTGTTGAGTATGCACCTGGAATATTGTTTAAATTTTATCTTCCTACCACAGAAAATACTTGCAATAGAAAGAATACAGCAAAGATTCACCAGGTTGTTTCCTGGGATGGAATATTTAAAATTTAACCTAATCCTACATAGTAATCTTCATTCTCCTGTTTACACAATCGGAATTGAATTTAAATAAATATCAAAGATCCAAAGTACATTTATTATCCAAGTATATATATGAACAGTATACAACACCCAAATTCATCTTCCCCACAGACAGTCACAAAACAAAGAACCATGGAATCAACCCACTCAAAGAAAAACACCAAATCTCACCCCCATGTGTAAACAGCTACAAAGAAAAACAAGCAAAAACACAGAATATAAAACACAAAATCAAAAGGCATGTTTCAGTACAGTTCACTTCAATGTTCATTATCTGCAGGCCACTCCAATTCAAAAATCACCCAAATATAGTGACAAAAAAGAACAAGCAGCATCAGAATTAGAAATTAGAATACATCATAAACCTGAATTAGAGTCCAAACCTACAATCTGCGTCAAGTAAACCTTGCTCTAGCACCAAGAGAGGGGGGAGAGAGGGGGGAGAGAGGGGAGAGAGAGGGGAGAGAGAGGGGAGAGAGAGGGGAGGGGGAGGGGAGGGGGAGAGAGAGAGAGAGATCTCTCAAATGCAAGGACATTACCTTGGGAGCTGCGAGGGAGAGGCTAATAGACAACACTGAACACGTTCACTCTCCGCACTCACCTCTATGTTCTATCTTATTCAGCTCTTCAATCGTTGAGAGATGGAGTCGATTGTGAGCCTATCTCCAGACCTCCTGGTCTCCTGTCTGCATACTTTGTTTGAACCTTGTGGAACACTCTCAGAGAGAGCAAAACGCCAGATCACCCAAAAGACCCGAAATCATGCCACCAGATTGTAGATTTAATAAATCAATATTTTACATGGGAATTTTAATTCCACATTCATCTTGTGATTAATAAATTCTACTGGTAAATATACTTTGTTTTATGTGAATGTTAGTCGTAAGATCAAAACTGCAGCAGGTATAATTACTGTACCTTTGGAAGAACAGTTACAGTCATCGCAGTTGAAATTTAATCAGTCCCATGGCTGAAATATTCAGCTGCCTAATATTAGAGAATTCTTACTGAATGTTCAGGTAATTACTATCCCATAGTCTGTGATATGCATTTACCTTTAACACCGTACGAGGGCAAGTTTCATTATAACATAGCCACAGGGGTTCTTCTCACAGACAACAACATTTTTGTCTGTACTCCCTGTACAATTGTTACTATACCAATTGTTACAAAGAAAACTGCTTACAGGCAAAAGGTTCCAAAAATCTAATTAAGAAGGTTGGTACTGCAACAATTACATCATTCACTCATTTTTGTTTTCAATTTATAATATGACTTTATTTCTGTTGGGATTCTGGTCTAGCTCTTCATAACAGAGCAATGCAGAAATGTAATATCAAACAGACTTCCAATCAATTCCAAATTTAACCACAATTTAGAGCTTCAGGCACCTGTCAAAATCATGGCCATTTGGTAGCTCAACAAGTTTTAAGTTACTGGGACATTTACAGAACACAAAGTCTCACTATTCCATCGAATTAGATCCAGTAAGTTCATTAACAATTTACAAAGAATGTTGCTATTCCTAAATTTAAACTTCAACAATCTCCAAATTCCACACTGCACAAGTGTGAAACCTTCCACTTTTGGTTGAATACATTTACTGTAAGCTAAATATCAGGTTGCAATCCACACTCCTCCAAGTCACTCTGATCCAAGCCAACAACCAGCATTGCTTGGTCAGACTGATTACTCCTCCACAGACTATACTGAGGTCTGTTTCTTAAATAAATTTATCAATTTATTCATGAAAATATATCAAGAAACAGCTATCCACCCTCTAAGAATCACAATACTATACATAATTGTCACTACCATTAGCACTGCCATTCACTGAGCCAATATTTATAGAACAGGAGTTCCCAACTCTTCTTTACGCCATAGACTACTACCATTAATCGAGGGGTCTCTGGACCCCAGATTGGGAACCCCTGTTATAGAAGATAAAATAGTACAGCAGAGGAAAAAGATAACTTTGGCCCACCATGCTGTGCCAGACTAGGTTAATCCCTTTTGCCTACACAATATCCATATCCCTCCATTCTCGGCATATCTCATAGGCTCGTGAACACCTCTATCATATTTCCCTCCACGACCACCCCTGGCAGTGCATTCCAGGCACACATCACTCTCAAGAAATCTTGCCTCACATCTCATTAGAACTTATCCCCTTCTTGCCTTAAATGTTTACCCTACCCCCTACCACCACCTAGCATTAGATATTTCAGCTCTGAAAAAATGTTAATGACCGTCTATCTTCACCCCTCATAAATTCATAAACTTCTCAGGTCTCCCCTCAGCCTCCACTTTGCCAGAGAAAACAATCCAAGTTTGTCCACCCCTCCCCTTATATCGTATCCTCTCTAATCCAGACAGCATAATGATAAACCTCTTCTTCACCCTCTCCAATGTCTCCACATCCTTCCTAAAATAAAGCAATCAGAATTGAATGCAATATTTCAGATGCGGCCCAACTAGAGTTTTATAAAACTGCAACATAACCTGCCGACTTTTTTACTCATGTCCTTGATGAATAAAGACAAGAAACATCCCTTTATGTTTGGTCTCACAATGTTCTCTTTCCTGTTGTTTTCCCTTCACAAGGCCAGTGTGCATTACTGCACTTAAGGAAAAAAGGTAACCTGACTCCACAAACATCCTTCTCCCCAAATTAAGATATGATTCTCAGAAAAGCTTTTAGTTCTCCAGGTATGGTTTCTTCAACATTTTGTACCACTTCAACAGTACTTCAAAACCTACAGTTGTTAAAAAAAGCAGTGTCTGTTTGCTCTTTTGAGTGCTTTCACAATGTAACCTCAGTATTGTGGCAACCCACTTCTTAGTGCACTCAAACCGGCTCACAAATAGCCAGCACGCTGGCACAAAGGCCAATCCCAAAAGGGCGCCAGGTCTGCTTCACTAACAAAGGGAAAAGCCTGCGGGGGATTATGAATACGTGCCTCCTACGGCATCCGCACCCGGGGAGGGCGGGATCAGGGAGGCTTTAAAGCAAGGCTGTGAAGTTCGAATAAAGTCTTTTTCTTTAACTGCAGATTACCGACTCCGTGTCGTTATTTTAGCGCTGTGTGTAGCACACCGCTACAATTGGTGACCCCGACGGTCCAAACGATTTTTGGACTGGAGATGACCGACGCCGCATCTGTTCAAGCGGTTTCGTTGAAACTGCCAAGCTTCTGGACGCTGCGACCTCACCTCCTCACCTATGGTTCCAGCAAGCAGAAGCCCAATTCCACGTTTAGCAGATAACCTCAGAGGACACACATTACTACTACGTGGTGAGCTCCCTCGACCAGGACACAGCGGCCCAGGTTGAGGAGTTCATACAGTCTTCCCCAGCGGACGGCAAGTACACGGAATTCAAAGCCCTGCTCATAAGGACTTTCGGACTCTCACGGCGCGAGCGGGCTGCCCGTTTACTGCACCTGGATGGTTTGGGGGACAGACCTCCATCGGCTTTAATGAATGAGATGTTGTCTCTGGCTGGAGAACACAAGCCCTGCCTCATGTTTGAGCAAGCATTCCTGGAGCAGCTGCCCGAGGACATACGCCTGCTGCTGTCCGATGCGGATTTCAGCGACCCCCGGAACGTGGCAGCCTGGGCGGACTTGCTGTGGAAAGCCAAGAAGGAGAGCGGGGCGTCCGTTGCACAGATCACCAGGCCACGCTCCCAACAGCAAACCAAACCAGGCCCGGCCACAGAGCCCGCTAACCCCAGAGGCAGGGGTGGGGAGCCCAATGAGCAATGGTGCTTCTAACACCAGCGGTGGGGCGCAGAAGCCCGCTGCTGTCACCCGCCCTGCAAGTTCCTGGGAAACGCCAGGGCCAGCTGCCGCTGATGGCTACGGCGGCTGGCCATCAGCATAGCCTCCTGTTTGTGTGGGACAAGCGGTCGGGACGCCGCTTTTTGGTCGACACCGGTGCCGAGATCAGCGTCTTACCTCTGACGAGTTACGACACCCGCAACAGGGCACCATGTCCCCCCCCGAGGGCCGTGAACGACAGCACAGTAAGGATCTATGGCACCCATACAGTGCAGCTACAGTTCGGCTCCAGCTGGTTCATGTGGGACTTCACATTGGCCGCTGTAGCCCAACTGCTTCTGGGTGCAGATTTTTTGCGAGCTCACAGCCTACTGGTCGACCTGCCCAGGAAGAGACTGGTCCACACCGAGACCTTTCAGATGTTCTCCCTGGGTGCAGCCCAGTTGCCAGCCCCTCACGCTGTCCGACAACGACTTCATCAGGGTCCTGGCGGATTTCCCATCGGTTCTGGTACCACAGTTCATGGCAGCCATGCCCTGACACGGCGTACAGCACCACATCCTGACCCAGGGACCATCCCTCTACGCCCGTGCTCGAAGGCTTCCCCCGGACAAGCTCCGACTGGCAAAGGAGGAGTTCAAGAGGATGGAGGAATTGGGGATCATACGGAGGTCCGACTGCCCATGGGCCTCCCCCTTGCACATGGTGCCCAAAGTGACAGGGGGCTGGAGACCATGCGGCGACTACCGCAGGCTGAACGAGGCTACAACACCGGACTGTTACCCTGTGCCGCACATTCAGGATTTTGCAGCAGACCTGCACAGTGCACGGATCTTCTCCAAGGTAGACCTCGTCCGGGGATACCATCAAATCCTGATGCATCCGGACGACATCCCCAAAATGGCACTCATCACCCTGTTCGGCCTTTTCGAGTTCCTCCGCATGCCGTTCGGCCTGAAGAATGCCGCACAGATGTTTCAGCGGTTAATGGATGCGGTGGGACGCGACCTGGACTTCGCTTTCATCTATTTGGACGACATCCTCATAGCCAGCAGTAGTCGTCAGGAGCATCTGTCCCACCTCCGTCAACTCTTCGCCCGACTGAGTGAATACGGTCTAACAATCAACCCGGCCAAATGCCAATTCGGGCTCGACACCATCGACTTCCTGGGCCACAGGATTACTAAAGACCGGGCAACCCCTCTGCCCACTAAGGTAGACGCAGTCTGCCATTTTCCCCAACCCACCACAATCAAAGGCCTTCAGGAATTCATGGGTATGGTAAATTTCTACCACCGCTTCCTCCCTTCAGCTGCCCAAATCATGTGCCCTCTGTTATCCCTGATGTCGGATCCAGGCAAGGACGTTACCTGGGATGAGGAGTCCGCCGCCGCTTTCATTAAAACAAAAGAAGTCTTGGCAAACGCCACGATGCTAGTGCACTCCAGAATGGATGTCCCTACCGCCCTCACAGTGGACGCATCTAACATGGCAGTCGATGAGGTACTGGAGCTGGCAACCCCTGGCATTTTTCAGCAAACACCTGTGACCACCCGAGCTCAAATACAGTGCTTTCGACCGGGAACTGTTGGCGCTATACCTGGCAATCCAGCATTTCAGGTACTTCTTGGAAGGTAGGCCCTTCACCGCGTTCACGGACCACAAGCCGCTTACCTTTACATTCACGAAGGTGTCCGACCCCTGGTCGTCCCGCCAGCAGCGTCATCTGTCCTACATCTCTGAATACACAACAGATGTCTGGCACGTCTCGGGTAAGGACAATGTTGTGGCGGACGCGCTCTCTCGCCCTAACATTCATGCCCTTTCCCAAGGAGTAGATTTTGAGGCGCTGGCAGAGGCACAGCAGGCAGACAAGGAGATCCCAAGTTACAGAACCGCAGTCTCCAGTTTGCAGCTCCAGGACCTCCTCGTAGGCCGAGGTGAGAGGACCCTACTCTGTGATGTCACCACCAGCCAAACCCGCCCCATCATCCCGGCAAACAGGCGGCGCTGTGTTTTCGACTCCATTCATAACTTAGCGCACCCCTCCATCAGGACAACCATTTGTATGGTCTCCAGCAGGTTCATTTGGCACGGTCTTCGCAAGCAGGTCAGTGAATGGGCCAGAATGTGCATGCACTGCCAGACGGCCAAGGTGCAGCAGCACACCAAAGCTCTGCCGCAGCAGTTCCACCCCACCCGCCGGCGTTTCGACCACATTCATGTGGATATTGTGGGCCCCCTGCCAGTGTCTCACGGAGCACAGCACCTCCTGACTATCGTGGACCGGTTCACAAGATGGCCAGAGGCAGTTCCGCTCACCAACACCACCTCTGAATCTTGCGCCCGAGCCCTGATCGCCACCTGGATATCTCGCTTTGGTGTACCGGCCCACATTACCTCCGACAAATGCGCCCAGTTCACCTCCAGCCTGTGGTCAGCTATGGCCAGCCTTTTGGGGACACAACTGCACCACACAACTGCCTACCACCCACAGTCGAATGGCCTGGTGGAGCGTTTCCACAGTCACCTAAAGTCGGCTCTCATGGCCTGCCTGCGAGGAGCTAACTGGGTGGACGAGCTTCCTTGGGTCCTACTCGGCATCCGCACGGCGCCCAAAGATGATCTGCACAACTCGTCGGCCAAGTTGGTGTACGGCGCACCCCTGGTCGTCCCTGGGGAGTTCATACCAGCCCCAAGGGGGCATGACGAAGAACCTGCAGCGGTCCTGGGCAGACTACGCGAGAGGCTCGGCAACCTGGCCCCCATACCCACTTCGCAGCATGGGCAGCACCCGACCTGTGTACCCAAAGACCTGCGGAACTGTAAGTTTGAGTTTGTACGAAGGGGCAGGCATCAGCCACTGCTGCAATGGCCTTACGAGGGGCCGTTTACGGTGCTCAGGAACAACGGGTCCATGTTCGTGCTGGACGTTGGGGGGAGAGAGGAGGTTTTCACGGTGGACCGCCTCAAACCGGCCCATGTGGACATGGTGCAACCGGTCGAGTTGCCGGGCGCAGGGGCCGGCCTCCCAAAACAGGGTCCAGCTCAGACTGTGGACATTGGGGGGTGTATCGCCGGTTCTGGGGGGGGGGGGGGGTTATGTGGCGACCCACTTCCTAGTGCACTCGAACCGGCTCACAAATAGCCAGCGTGCCGGCATAAAGGCCAGTCCCAAAAGGGCGCCACGTCTGCTTCACTAACAAAGGGAAAAGCGTGTGGGGGATTGTGAATACGTGCCTCCTATAGCATCCGCGCCCGGGGAGGGCGGGATCAGGGAGGCTTTAAAGCAAGGCTGTGAAGTTCGAAAAAATCTTTTTCTTTAACTGCAGTTTACCGACTCCATGTCATTATTTTAGCGCTGCGTGTAGCACACCGCTGCAGTATTTTACTGATTCATGCCCGAAAATTCCAAAGACTCCATGGGTCTTCACTGCCTCTGTCTTATTTACATTTAGAAAGGTCCAATACAAAAGACTTCAAGTCTACAGCTTTCTCATTGTGTTGTCCAAATGCCTTTGTAAGTTTCTGTTTCCATCTACATTGCGTACAATGTCACCCATCTTACATCATAAGCAATCTTAATATTGTATATATTTTTCTATCCCATCACTTAAGTGATAAAACAGCCAAAAGAGATGATCATTTTTGCAAGATTCCCTTTGCCAATCTAATCACCTATCAATTATCTCTATACTTTGTTTCTTGCCATTCATTTAATTTCCTCACCAGGGCAATAATTTGCCTTTACTGCTGTAAGTTTCAAACTTTGCTACCGATAGTTTGTACAGAACAATTTCAGTATCTTCTAAAAGGCCATTTAATTAACATCCATGTACATTTCTTGTCCACTATTTTAGTCACCCCTTTGAAAAACAATTTAATCAGACATGCCATGCATGACCTACTCTTCAGAAATTCATGTTCTTTCTTCATAAGAAAACATTGAAAATGTTTAAGTTACTGCACTCCATTCAATAAGTGCATCATTTATATAGACTGTAGTATTGTCATGCACAGTTGCAAGAAGTTTGTGAACCTATTGCAATTACCTGGCTTTCTCAATTACTCAAAATACGGTCTGATCTTCATCTAAGTCACAATAATAGACAAAAATAATCTGCTTAAACAAATAACACACACACACACACAATTGTACTTTTCATGGTGTCATTGAACACATTTAAACCATCCTGTGTTGATTTACTCTTGTTTCAGATCATTGTCTTGTTGTATCATCCAACTTCTATTAAGCTTCAAGTGACTAAGCACTACCCTGACATTCTCCTGTAAAATGTCCTGATACAATTTTGAATTAATTGTTCACTCAACAATTGTAAACTGTCCAAGCCCTGATGCAGCAAAGTAAAATCAGCATCAAGATCAGTATCACAGGCTTATGTTGTGAAATTTGTTAACTTGGCAGCAGTACATTGCAATACATAATAATATAGCTATATGTATACTAGTTAAATTTAAAAAATAGTGCAAAACCAGAAATAATATATGGAAACAAAGTGAGGTAGTGTTTATGGGTTCAATGTCCATTTAGGAATCAGATGGCAGAGGTGAAGAAGTTATTCCTGAATTGCTGAGTGTGTGTCTTCAGGCTTCTCTACCTCCATCCTGATGGTAACAATGAGAAGTGGGCATGCCCTGGGTGATGGAAATCCTTAATACAGAACGCTGCCCATCTGAGGAACTGCTCCTTGAAGATATTTGGAATACTACGGAGGCTAGTACCCAAGATGGAACTAATTGTACAACTTTCTGTAGCTTTTTACAAGCCTGTGCAATAGCAACTCCACCCACATGCCAGACAGTGATGCAGCCTGTCATAATGCTCTCCATGGTACATCTGTAGAGGTTTGAGTATTTTAAGTAATAAACCAAATCTCCTCAAACTCCTCGTGAAATATAGCCTTCTTTATAGCTGCATTGATATGTTGGGATCAGGTTAGATCCTGAGAGATCCTGACACCCAGGAACTTAAAATTGCTCACTCTCTTCAATTCTGATCACGCTACAAAAATTTGTTCATGTTCCCTCATCCTAATCTTCCTTAAGTCCACAATCAGCTCTTTGACCTTACTGACGTTGAGTGCAAGGTTGTTGCTGCAACACCACTCAATATCTCGCTCCTGTACGTCCTCTCGTCTCCATCTGAGATTCTACTAACAATGGTATCGTCAGTAAATTTATAGATGACATTTGAGCTATACCTAGCCACACAGTCATGGGTACTGAGAGTAGAGTATTGGGCTAAGCACATATCCCTGAGGTGCACCAGTGTTGACCTTCAGTGAGGAGGAGATATTACCAATCCGCACAGATTGTGGTCTTCCGGTTAGGAAGTTGAGGATCTAATTGCAGAGGGAGATATAGAAGTCCAGGTTCTGTAGGTTATCGATCAGGACTGTGGGAATGATGGTGTTAAATGCTAAGCTATAGTCAAAGACAACATCCTGACATAGGTGTTTGTATTGTCCAGGTGATCCAAGGCTGTGTGAAGAGCCATTGAGATTGTGTTTGCTGTGAAACTAAACTGAGGTTTCACATACATTTTTGAACCTAGACTGTGATTGTTTCAATAGAGTACTCAGCCCCAAACCATGATGCTCCTTCCATCATGCTTCACAGTTGGAATGAGGTTTTGGTGTTGTTGTGCAGTGTCCTTTTTCCTCCAAACATAGTGGTGTGCATTTCTGCCAAAAACTTCAAATCTTGTCTCATCTGTCCCACAGAAAATTGCCCCAGAAGCATTTTGGAACATCCAGGAGATCTTTTGCAAACTTGAGACGAGCAGTAATTTTTTGGGGGGAATGATTTCCACTGTGGTGCCCATTCTTGTTCAGTGTTTTACATGAACAGAAACTTCAACAAATTCTAGAGATTTCTGCTGGTCTTTTGCTGTTACCTTTGGGTTCTTTTTTACCTCCTTCAGCATTGCATATTGTGCTCTTGGTGTGATCTTTGCAGTGTCCACTCCCAGGGAGCAACATACTGAATTTCCTCCATTTGTAGACAATTTCTTTTACTGTGGACTAATGAACCCTCAGGTCTTTAGAAATGTTTGTGTATTCTTTTCCAGCATCATGCATATACGTTTGTATGTTATTAGTTTAGGCAGATTGTGTTTGTCTATTGTTGTGACTTAGATTAAGATCAGCCCACACTTTATGAGTAATTAATGTAGAAAACCAAGTAGTTGCAAAGGGTTCACAAAGTACTTCTTCCAACTGTACCAGTCATTAAACTAACTGGTCTATAATCCCTTGTTCCCAGTCTCAGATTTCCTAAATAGCACAGATGACTTACAAGAATTTTCACACTGAAACAGTGGCAGAATAAACAGAACTTCAGAAGGTATAAATATAGATTGCCCTCCGGCAACCAACAATATACACAAGCCATATGGGGCTGTGGTTGAGCACGTAAAAGTAGATCTACAAATATACTCTAAAAGCAAATATGTAGATGTGCACTGAACATAGACTTCCAGAACACTATTAATGCTCTCAGACTTGTTTATTCACCTGACTTAATTATCTATTCACCACCAAACACTGCATCTTATCTTCAAGTAATACAATTCAAGCTACCAGGATTTGTTTTGACTCGTCTCAGTCAAATCTCTTACTTGTGACAAAAGAGAATATGAAAAACCAGAATGGAGCCAATTATCAAGATATATGGCACACATGGATTTGAAGAGATTAACATTTAGAATCTATAGTAGATTACATTGGTAACAGCACAAGGTTTGTATGACTGTCTGGAAAAAATGCATTGATACATGGACTTTGAACTCAATCCTAGGTCTGGTCAATGATGCAAAGCCACAAACTCTGAGGAATCACACCGTCTTATCACCAGACGGTAACAGCCCACCCACTCTGAACAAGGTAACTACAGTATTGTTACAAATGGCAAGTGGAGGTACAGCAGCAGGCTGAAGGCACACAATCAACGGTTCAGCAACAGCTTCTTCTCTGCCATCCAGTTTTTGAATGAACATTGAACCCGTGAACACTACCTCACTATATTAAAAAAAAATTTTTGCACTACTTATTTAATTTAACTATTATATATACTCGCTGTAATTCAGTTTTTTTCCCTTTATTACTGTGCATTGCATTGTACAGCTGTCACAAAGACTACACATTAAATAACATATACCAGTAATATTAAATCTGATTCTGAGGAAGTCACCAACACAATAAACCTGCCGCTAAAATCCTCTGGCAGTTTCTCAATGTGAGATAAAGAGAGTGAGGTCTGATCAATCTAAGCACTGGGCTAATTTGGAAAGGGTTGGGTGCGGGCCAGAATGCAGTGGTGGGGTCCAGATGCCAGAGTGTATTGAAGCGACAGGGCTCAGTTCCTAGGGTGGGGAGCGACCCGGTGTTTGGACAATTTAAACGTTGGGCCAGGTGGATTGAAAAGGCAGGGTGTTGGGTGAAGAGGCACTGCAGCTGAAGCTGTGAGCCTGTTCCGGGCTTCGCGTTTGTGAGCTCTGTGACGATTTGCTCTGCTGTTTGATGAACTGACGCTGAAACTATGGACTATGAAACTATGGCTTGAAGTCTATGGACTCACTTTCGGTCTGAGCTGCGTTTTTTTTTGTTTCTCTACATTTTGGGTGTTGGCTCTTTTTTAAAAAAAATGGTTCTTCCAGGTTCCTTGTTTTGTGGCTGCCCGTTAGTAGACGAACCTCAAGGTTGTATACATACTTTGATAATAAATGTACTTTGAACTCTGTTTCATCAGAGATAATTGGAATGGAAATAAATCTGCTCACAGAAACCTAACTCAAACTCATTTACACAAAAAAAAAATGTGCTGTCTAGAAGAGAGTACAAATCAGCAATAGGCATGACAACCAGCAAGAACAAGTAAGGACAGTAATCTCTGCTGAAGGATGACTTTCTTAAGTGTTTAAATCAGTTTGGGCTCCCAGAATGTTGTGCATGCCTCATCCCAGCTAACACGTTTTTCAAAATGAAGTGTCAAATATAACATAATGACTTCTCAAGTGCAATGAAAAAAAAAATTAGCATTTTTTTTTGCAATTATCTTGGTGCCAAGTTACTGTCTTGAAAATGCTGCTCCCTGGGCACGCAGTTTAAAATAAACCATAGTCTGACAGGAGGAAGTCACTCATTAAATCCAGTAGAAATTCAACAAGGCAATTTGACTCGGTAAACTGGAACCAGGGAATAAAAACCTGCCTTAACCCTTAGTGCCTTACCTCCCATGGAACTCTATAATTGCCATTTTTTAAAAAAGAACTTTGTAACAGTACAAGGCAAATTAGGGAATATACTAATGTGTCAGGGATTTATATCTTTCTCTGAAATAATTACATTAATTTATAAGCTACTTAAATATCACTCAGAATTAAACGATAGCCCCAACCATGCCAATTTTATTTAAGAATTTACATTAGTGAAGTTCAATTATGAGCACAGTGAATCAAAATGGTATGCAGCTATAAAATACATACAAATTTCACTATTTTCCTAGAAGTTCCATTCAGAGTCTTTGGGCCTTTTGTCAGGACATTCTCAAATTCAGTCAAACCAAGATTCAAAACTCAAAACATACGTTTATTTCCCACATCTCAAAATGTTCACATACAACTGAAGCTGATCAGTTCAAAACCCTGTCAACGGTAAATAGAACAACAGTCAATTTAGCTGTAGTATGTGGTAGATTTAGGGAGAATTGGTGGCCAAGTCATTGTGCAATTTTAGCATTATTGTATCAATCTCTAGCCACTGAACATTTTCAGTTAGCAAAGATCTCTAAACTCTAGTCAGTGACGGTACCAGAAAAGAAACTACATCCCATCATATTGTATGAACAATGCTGATTTAATACTTTCAACTAAAGCAGGATTTGGGCCTTCTAGCTACAAGAAGTAACTGTATATTGAACACTGCCTATGAAAGGGTAAAGAGCTGTTCAGGAGATGCAACACAAAAGAATAATAGGGCAAATAATCAAAAAGCTCTCCCCCATATACAGAAAAAGAGCACTGGCATACACAAACGAGCTCAATATATTTTCATTCTTGTTATAGCACTATGAGGCAAAGGCCTGAGAACTGCTGTACTAAAGGCAAAAAGAAATCTCAACTGCCTTTCCACTACCGTCATAACAGTGAAAAACTAACTACAGGTTATCCAAAATTTTCACACCACAGACAGTACTGAGAAGTGGCCTCACATATGCAATGAACAGGTTAATAGAAAGCAGAAAGCATTTTCTAAGCATTTTTCACTGCATGAAATGAAAATTGAAGATCTCTATCGTGTATTAAAAAAGTGGATCCGTCAGTGTTGCTTAACAGTATGCTGATCATGAAACATGTGAAGATCTATCACAATGAACTGAAAATGGGCTGCAGAAATTTAAGAAAAGGAATGTGTTACACCCGTGGCCCCCTCCTTTTTGAGGATCGCAGGATCGCTATTGATACGGGTCAGGAGACTCAGGAAATGAGAGAGAGACACGCAGATTCCTCAATGTTTGGAATGTGTCCTGGGCCTCCGAGAGACAAAGCCACGGTTAACGGCCATTATCTCTTAGAGACGGAATTGTGTATTGAGTACTGTACGATTCATCGAAGCCCCAGGCAATGAACCGAGAGGGGTTGGTGGAGGGATTGCATCATCCCAACCTGATTGACATCTGAGACCCTGTGAGTCAGGATAAAAGAGGGTCTGGGGAACAGCCCCTTCAGACGCACCAGAAGAAATGCTAGAACTCCTGTAACAGCGTAATAGCGAAAGCCAGTGGAAAAGCCCACGTGCGTCCTTTTCCATTTGCCTTGGAATTGGTGGGCCTTTACCACTGAAGCACGGCTTTAGCTAACAACAAAGGGAAATCAGTCCCCAACGACTCTCGAAGGATTGACATCATAAAAGGAATGGGCAAGTTAAACCTCCGTCTTTCTCTCCAACCAAAAGCTGCAGCTTGAATGAACTTGAGTGACTTTTATATTTCCATCCGACAATACATTATCCCCTAGACAATGATAGAGCTGTTTCTTATTATCATTATACCCACGCTTTTAGATTTAGTATTGACGACGTATATTATCTGTATGCTTGCATTGATGTTATTTTTGTATATTTTTATCAATAAACACTGTTAAAAATAGTACCATCAGACTTCAACTGACCTCTCTATCTTTGCTGGTAAGTGACCCAGTTACGGGGTATGTAACACATGGAATTAAATTTTTAAAGATTTGTGGCAGTAGAGTCTGCTGATCATGATGCAGCAGAGAAAGTTCATTGATCAGTTTGCCAAGATTGTTGTTGATGAGAATCTAACACTGTGAACAGCTGTATCAGTACATGTGTGAAGAGCAACTGTAAGACAAAGACTACTCATCGGTAGCAAATAGGTTCATCATGGGAAATTATGGTGATCCCAAGCTATCGCAATATACTTACACATATATGCACACACACATATATATCTACATATAAATACATGTAGTTTTCTATTTTCATTGATTTTATATTTATATACCTACACACACACACACATATACATCAAAATACTAAACACTTCTGGCACCATGTGTTTCAGCTAAGGGGTACTCTACCTGTACTCACAAATGCCCTAGCAAATTTCAAGATCTATGCAAGCAGATCTCAAAATTACTATTTTTAAACAAGAAACCTACAACAGTGCAAATAATGCAAATTACGGAATACTGTGTAGGGGGTATACTAATGAGTCAGGAAGATTCATAACGTTTTGTGTAATAATTGCATTAATTATATAAAGCTACTTAACTCAGACTAAGAATCAAACAGCACTCCAACCTTGCCAATTATATTTGTGAATATCATATAATTGAGCTAATTCAAATGAATGGAAAATCACCCCTCAGTGAACACACCTCTGTTTCTGCACTGTGGCCATTTGTTCTGTGAGCTCTTTTGTATTGCACCATATTATCCCCCCCAGTGTGAGTGAAACCTGAAACCCACAGTGCATACAGTCACTGGTTAGAATGCATATCGCGTGTTCTTGTTGCATTTGTCTGAAGGGGAAGGGGGTCTGAGGATAGACATTCTTGTTATGTTTTTGTTCGTTTCTTGTGCGGGGAGAGGGGGATTTGGGGGCTGATTGTATTGTGCGGGGGGGCAGGGGATTGAGTGGCCAATGTTCTTGTTGCGATTCATGCGGGGGTTGGGGGGGAGGTCAAAGTTCTAACAATTTTATTAGTTTTTTTGTGTTAGGAGAATGTGATTTAGAGGCCAATATTCTTGTTGCGTGTCCTATGGGGGAAGTGGAGCTTTGTGGGGTTGATGACCACATTGCCATTCAGTTTTTTGTGCAGGGGGTGGTGGGTTTACTGCTTTTCTCTGAAATTACTTCCATGGTTTTTCTTTGTTTCGTGGCTATCTGGAGAAGAACCTCAGTTCCATATTGCATACGTTCTTAGATAATAAATGAATCTCTGAACCTTTTTAGTATGTGCCTAAGAAAGAATATGGAAACAGACCATTCTTCAAATTTTGATAGATGCAGTGGAGAGCATTCTGACAGTTGCATCACAGCCAGGAATGCAGGCTCCAAGCACAGGATCGCAACAGGCTGCAGCGGGTCACAGACTCAGTCAGTTCCATCACGGGCACATCTATCCAAGACACTATTGCACCAAAAACTTTCTGTAGCAGGTCATTCCATATATCGCACTTACCACCCTCTGCACAGAAACACTGCCCCTCAGTTCCTTTTAAAGTCTTTCCCCTCACCCCCAAATTTAATACCTTAGATTCCGGACTACAGAGCGCACCTGATTAAAAGCCGCATGCTCTAATTTTAGAAAGAAAATCAATTTTGTACTTGTACAGGCGGCACCGGATTTTAAGCCGCAGGTGTCCCACGTTGTAATATGAGATATTTACACAGAAAGATATTACACGTGAGGATTTTTTAACTTTTAATTAAATCCGTATGGTAACATAAACAAATACATATTGCAAATGCTTTTTTTCGAACAGTGCCTGTAACACAGCTACTTTTAAATATACATACGTATCGGTAACACACAAATTACGTTGCGTATACTTTTTTATTGAACAGTGCACGAACAACATTCCAATATCTCCCATTGACTGGTAAAAAAAAATATATATACTGCAGCCTACCAGGAAAAGTTACTGATCGCCTTCTTCATCTTCCTCCTGCGCACTAAAACCATCAAAGTCCTTCAGTGTCCGAATTGAACAACCTCAGGATCTCGTCACTCACTTCAGTCTCTTCGTTGTCACTCTCACTTGAGCGCACGCGGTCCTCTTCATCACGCAGCAGTCCAGCCTTTCGAAACCCGTTGGTGATGGTGGATGTTGTGACACACTCCACGCATTTAGGATCCACTGGCAGACTTGAGTTAAAGATGCTCTTCGCATGCGTCCTGTTTTGGTAAAGGATTTCTCGCCGCTCGTCATCCAAGCCTCCCACTCAACTCGTAGCGCCACTTTAAATGCCCGGTACATGCTGATGTTCAGTGGCTGCAAATACTTCGTGGTGCCCCTAGGAATCACAGCTGGAATTGAGTTTGTACTCTTGATGGCAGCTTTCACTGAACTTTCATTGTCAGCGGCTTAAAAATCACCATCGGTGGAAGCTTTAATCCGGATGCTGTGCAGCTCAGAACACAAGTAAAATGCGTTCTCTCATGGCCATTTGTTTTCAGTGTGATGGATGAGTCACCTTTTTTTATTAACAGTCCGAGTGAGAGGCAGGTCAAACGTCAAAGGTACTTCATCCATATTTATGATATCATCTGGCCCGATGGAATTCTCCGCTATCTTTGTTTGAGTGAATGTGCGGAAGTTAGCAAGTTTTTCCTCGTGATGGGAAGGGAGCTGCTGACACAGAGACGTGCGTACCCTGACGGACAGGCCTTTTCGTCTCATAAATCTAAAACACCACGATGGCCCACCTCTAAAATCTTTGATTTTCATTTTGGTGGCGATTGCTTTAGCCTTCAGTCTGATCTGCACGGTGGAAACACCGCGGCCGCCTGCTCTCTGTGTGTTAACCCAGTCTTCAAGAAAGTTTTCAAGTTCGGGCCATCTGCTATGATTACCTCTGAAAGCTTTTGTCGTCTTTTTGCATTGATTCAGTTCTTCACGCTGGCGTCTCCACCGTCTCACCATCGATTCATTTATGCCAAGATTATGTGCAGCAGCTCGATTTCCTTCTTCAACCGCCAGATTGATCGCCTTTAACTTAAAAGTTGCATCATATGCTTTTCTTCGAGTGTTTTCCATGTTGATGAGGGTGAGTACAAATGACTGATTTACAATAATTTAATTGTGAAAGGGCGCTTGATTTATTGTACAATTTCATTGGACCTCTGTGTAACTACTCATCAATTTTATTGGTCTACTGTTACGAGGCAAAATGTTTTTGGCGGCATGAAAAAAAACATGCATTAGCCGCACCGTAGTATAGGCCGCAGTGTTGCCGCAGTGTTCAAAGCGTGGGAAAAAAGTAGCGGCTTATAGTCCGGAATTTACGGTAATCAAGAACCTATTAACCTCCACTTTAAATATACCCAATGACTTGACCTTCATGACCATCTTCATCAATAAATTCCACAGACTTGCCACCATTTGGTTAAAGAAATTCTTCCTTATCTGTTTTGAGGGGATGTCCTTGTATTCCTAGACTCTCCCACTATCGAAAACATCCTCTGCATGTCCACTCTGTCTACGCTTTTCAATATTCAATAAGTTTCAATGAGATACCCTCTCACTCTTCTGAACTCCAACAAATGCCGGCCTTAAGACAACAAATGCTCCTTAGACATTAACCCTTTCATTCTCAGGACATTTCTCATGAACCTCCTCTGGAATCTTCCGGGAGAGGCCCACAATTTTTTCTTGAATTTTGGGAAACTGTTTACTATATTAAAATTTTCAAATATACATAGTTCTTTCAATTATGAGACACCTTGTACACAAATAGTGACCCATGGAATCAGAGAAACGCTATCAATGCCTACTTCAGTTTAGATGTTATTTAAGCACAATTTTTCTCTTCATCGCTTTTCAATGCATTTTGCTTGTAACAAGAACTTGGACTTTTTTTTGTTTATCTTTTACAACCTCAAAACTTCATAAAGCCCTCCAAGTGTTCACCAGGCAGGAGACAAGCTGGATTGTGTTCGAATGCAGATTGCTGCAACATTCATAGTCTCAAGAGACTTGGACTATATTTTTTCTGTGTGACTGCTCTCTTTTTTTTTACTGCTGTCTTACATGTGCTTGCAATATTATATGTGCTATCTGTGCCTAGTGCTGTGCCAGACTGTTTCTACTGTGTTTTGCATCTAGGCTCCAGAGTAACACCATTTCATTTGGCTACATTCATGGGTATTCATGTATGGTTGAATGACAATTAAACTTGATCCTTGAATGTACAATATTTCTATAGTATCAACATAGAGATCTGCTCACATCTATTGAAGGAGGCCTCAATTTAAATAAAAACATTGAAAAATGTTTTTGTTTAGTCTTTCCAAATGTCTTCAACAAAGTCTTTGTTTTAGCACTCTTTCTGTGCCCATGGTTCACAATATCAAGACTTCAAAAATTAACTTATTCAATAAACATGCACTTTTTAAAAAGACTCCATTTCCCCTATTCCATTTCCCTTAGCAAGTGCTCAAATGCACAGTCAAAGATGTTAAGTCATTGTGAGACATACCTCCTCATCCAGTATATGCCTAAATTCCACAAAGTCATTGATTAACTGCGCTGGACCCATCATTTCAGTCTTGGCCTTTATCCAATCCACTGAAAACATCAGTGAGTAGAGCTCCTATGAAAAAATAATTTGTAAAATTCAGACTGCTATTGCTTAATACAATTGAAACATAAATTAGAATCCACACTCTTGGAATTTGCAAAGCAAACAATAACATTTCTCAAGAATAAGTGAAGGGTAAGGCTGGCAGATTTAGGGAACCCTAGTTGGAAAAAAAACACTGAGGCTCTAATGAAAAAAAAGAACCATATACTGTGTAAAAGAAATTGGGAACGAGTGATCCTCTGGATGACTACAAGCAGAAGAGGCGTGCATTTAAGAGAAGTTTGGAAGGAAAAGGGAAGGATCAAGCAGGCAATGTGAAACACATCCCAAGAGATTCTATAGGTATATTAAGAGTAGAAGTGTGCTTAGGGACAGAGTAGGTTCCCTATGAATCCAAAGGAAATTGATGAGATTTTTAATATTTCCTTTCAATTTTTATTCAACAGAAAATAGTGAAATTTAAGGAAATGGGGGAAATAAGTAGCGATGCCTTGGACCACACATGAATTAACAGGGAAGAGGTATTGGAGACTTGAAACTGCATTAAAGTTGATAATAATACCCAGGACCTGCCCTGGTGCATTCTCAAACCTAATTGGAAATAGGAGAAGAAATTGTAGAGATTTTTGCTTCATCCCTGGCCATAGGTGAGGTCTCCAAGGACCGAAGAGTAGCTAAAGCAGTCCCATTGTCTAAAAAGGGTAGCAAAAGCAAAACAGGAATTTGCAGACCAGTAAGTCTGACATCAGCAGTGGGTAAATTATTGGAGGAGATGCTGACAGACAGGATCTACAGAACCTAGAGTACATTTGGAGAGAGGTTCTGACTTTGTAATCTTAGCGTAGCTCTGTGTGTGGGAAGTTGTGTCCAACAAATACCTTGCAGTTCTTCAAGAAAGTAATTAAGAGAACAGATGAATGTAGGGCAGTAGATGCATTCTACATGAGCTTTAGCAAGGTCCTTGACGAGATTCCTCATGGCAGGCTAATCTGAAAGGTCATGGGAACCAGGGGCAGATAGCTATTGAATTCATAGTTGGCTCAGTGGTAGGAAGCAAGCAGTGATGGTTGAGAGTTGTCTCCAAGACTGAACACGTGAGTCTAGTGGAATGCCAAAGGGGTCAGTGCTGGAACCCTTTCTACTTGTAATCAATATACTGTATATGATTTGTACACGAATGCATAAATACAAGTTTATAAAATGATATTAAAATAGGTTGCATTGCAGACAGTACAGAAGATTATGAAAAATTGCAGGGGGGGATTTTAGATCAGCTAGATCTCTGGGCTGAGGATTAGCAAATGTCTTTCAATCCAGAGAGATGTGAAGTGTTGCATTTTAGGACATCAAATTAGGGTAGAACTTGAATGGTAGGGTCAGTGTTATGGCACATAGGAGAGCAAGTGCATAGTTCTCTGAGAGCAGATTCACAGGTAGACAGAGCCGCAAAGGCATCCTGTCCTTCATCATTAGAGTACTGAGTATAGGAGTCGGAAAGTTATGATCCAGTTATGTATGACACTGCAGCTGGAGTATTATGGACAGTTTGGTCACCTATAATAGGAAAGATGTTACTAAACTAGACAGAGTACAGTAAAGATTGATTTACAAGGAAAGATTGCATAGACCAGGACTTTTATACCTGAAGCATAGGAGATTGAGGAGTGACCTGATAAAGATACATAATATACGTACCTATCTTCTAGTGTTTTTACAGTGGCCTAGTTGAATCAGGAGCAAGAGAGGAGCCTACTCCCAGGTCCATGAGTGAGATTTAAAAAGGTGTGCTCGTGGGCAATTTCAGCCCGAAATGTTGACATTACTCTTTTCCATAGATGCTGCCTGGTCTGTTGAATTCCTCCAGCATTGTGTGTGTGTTGCCCAAGGACAATTACAATCAAATCACGATTCACTGGCAAGGATGATTAAGAATGAGGCACAGACAAGCAAGTTGGTCATTGTGTGAGTGGACCGGTGTTCAAATAAGGAGGCCGCGGGCCATCACACTTCAGTGAGAACAGGCTTGGGAGAGGTTGTTCTTCTTCTTCATTCCTCCCCTGTTGGTACATAGTTCTTGCAGTGAGTACTGCTCCAGGGGTGAGTTGTGTTCTTTATGTGAGAAGTGGGAATTCTGGGAGCCCTCCAGCCTCCTGGATAACCACATCTACACCAGGTGCACCAAACTGCAGCCCCTCAGATAATGTATTAAAGAGCTGGAGCTGCAACTCAATGACCTTCAGATCATATGGGAAACTGAGGAAGTGATAGACAGGAGCTACAGGGAGGTGGTCACCTCTAAACTGCAGGAGGCAGGTACCTGGGTGACTGTCAGGAGAGGGTAAGGAAATGCAGAGGACTCATTGCCTGTTCTCCTCAAATCATATCACTTTGGATAGTGTTGGGGGAGGTGATAGGGGAAAAACAACATTAAGTCTACAGCTGATGCTGTGGCTCAGAAGGGAAGGGAGATGAAGAGCACTGCAGTAGGAGCAGACATGATATTCTATGGATTCGATAGACAGAGGGTATGTTGTCTCCCAAGATGCCAGGAACCACAGAATTCTAAAGGGGTAGGTGAGCAGTCAGAAGTCTTCATACATATTGGTACCAATGACATAAGCAAGAAAAAAGGAGCAGATCCTGAAGAGACAATTTAGGGAGCTTGGTAGAAAGCTGAAAAGCAGGACCCCCAAGGTGGTAATCTCTGGATTGCTGCCAGTGCCAGTGTAAGAATAGGATGATTTGGCAGATGAATACATGGCTGAGGAAATGATGCAGGGAGCAGGGCTTTAGATTCCTGCATCATTGGGATCTCATCTGGGGAATGTATGACCTGTAGAGAAGGGACGGGTTACACCTGAACCTAAGGGTGACCTATACCCTTGTGGGCAGACTTGCTAGAACCATTGGAAAGGGTTTAAACTAATTTGGTAGGGGGGTGGGAATACAAGTGAAGGGTTGAGAATGGGACAGGTAGTATACAAGCAGGTGCAGTGTGCAGTGAGACTGTCAGGAAGGACAGGCAGATGACAGGGCAAAATTGTAGCCAGTGGGATGAATTGCTGTGTAATGGGGTACAAAATTGTGATGGATACAGGACTGAAGGTGTATTATTTGAACGTGTACAACATATGAAATAAGGTAGATGATCTTGTAGCGCAGTTAGAGATTGGCAGGTATGACATTGTGGGCATCACTGAGTCATGGCTGAAAGAAGAGTATAATTGGGAGCTTAGCATCCAAGGTTACTACTGTGGTTGATAGGAAAATCAAAGCCAACATAAAGCAAAAGAGATGGCATTTAATAGGGGAAAAATAATTGGAAACTTGGATTGGGAAACTTTAAAAACCAACAGAAAGCAACTAAAAAAGCCATAAGAAGTGAAAAGATGAAATATGAAGGTAAGCTAGCCAATAATATCAAATAGGATACCAAAAGCCTTTTCTTATATTGTGGAGGCATTAGTAATGACCTTTCAAGAATTGCTGGATATTAGTATGGCTCCAGAGGACTTGAAAATTGCAAATGTTACACCACTCTTCATGAAGGGAGGCAGACAGTAGAAAATTACAGGACAATTAGCCTGACCTCAGTGGTTGGGAAGATGTTACGGAAGAGGTTTCAGGGTTCTTGGAGGCACATTAAAATGGGCTGTCGTCAGCATTGTTTCCTAAAGGAAAAACCTTGCTTGACAAATCAAGAAAGGAGAATCTTAGACTTTTGAAAGGCATTTGACAAGATGCCACCAATGGGGCTGCTTAACAAGAGAAGAGCCCATGGTATTATGGAAAATAAACTATTACAGATTGAGCATGGGCTGACTGGCAAGAGCTAGAGAGTGGGAATAAAGGGAGCTTTTTCTGATTGGCTGCTGGTGACCTGATGTTCCGTAGTATCTGATATTGGGACCACTTCTTTTTGTATTATGTCAATTATTTGGATGACAATTGATTACTTTGTAGCCAAGTTTGCAGATAATACAAAGGTAGGAGGAGGGGCAGGTAGTGTTATGGAAGCAGGGAGGCTGAAGAAGGACTCAGACAGATTAGGAGCATGGGCAAAGAAATGGTAGGTGCAATACAGTGTCAGGAAGTGTATGGTCATGCACTTTGGTAGAAGGAATAAAAGCATAAACTATTTTCTAAACTGAGGGAAAATTCAAATATCAGAGATGCAAAGGGACTTGGAAGTCACTGTGCAGGATTCCCTAAAAGTTAACTTGCAGATTGAGTCAGTGGTGAGGAAGGCAAATGCAATGTTAGCATTCATTTCAAGAGGTCTAGAATATAAAAACATGGACTTAATGCTGAGGTTTTATAAGGCACTGGTGAAGCCCCACATGAAGTAGTGTGAGCAGTTTTGGGCCCCTTATCTAAGAAAGGATGTGCTAATATTGGAAAGGCTTCAAAAGAGGTTCATAAAAATGATTCTATGATTGAAAAAGGCTTATCATATGAGAAGCGTTCAAAGGCTCTGTCCCTGCACTCACTGTAATTTAGAAGAATGGGGTGGGGGATGGCAGATCTCATTCAAACCTATCAAATGTTGAAAGGCAGAGATAGAGTGGATGTAGAGAGAATGTTTCCTGCAGTGGGGGAGTCCAGGACCAGAAGACATAACCTCAGAATAAGGGATATTCATTTAGAACAGAGAAGAGAAATAATTTCTTTAGCCAGAGGGTCGTGAATCTGTGGAATTTGTTGCCACAGGTGACTGTGAAGGCCAGCTCATTGAATATATTTAAAGCAGTGGTTGATAGATTTTTGATAAGTCAGAGCGTGAAAGGTTATGGGAGAATACAGGAGTTGGGGTCAAGAGGGAAATGGATTAGCCATGATCAAATGGTGGAACAGAAGCAATGGACCAAAAAGCCTAATTCTGCTCCAATGTTTCATGGTCTTGAGATCATGAGGGGCATACTGTAGAGGCAGTCCGCGGGTTACGTACGAGTTCCATTCCTGAGTCTGTCTTTAAGTCTGATCTGTACGTAAGTCGGAACAAGTACATCCGGTATTATTTAGTGTCAGTCAAACGTTTGTCTTAGTATATAGTATATATTTTACCTTATTATGCATATAAAACACTTAAGAAACGTATGTATTCCAATAATTAAACCACTGTTTTGCTTAGTAATAATTGTAGCTTTCATCGGGGCAGGGCCTTTCAAATGCTGACCTGACAAAGGGTCTCGGCCTGAAACGTCGACAGTGCTTCTCCTTATAGATGCTGCCTAGCCTGCTGTGTTCTACCAGCATTTTGTGTGTGTTGTTTGAATTTCCAGCATCTGCAGATTTCCTCGTGTTTGCCCTTTCAAATGCTCCATTATTCTCACTTTATCCTTTAAAATTGTTCCGATCGTTGACCGACTGTAGTCTAACGCTTTTCCTATGACCAATAGCGTTTCACCTCTTTCCAAACGCTTTATTATTTCCACTTTATTTTCAATTGTGATCGCTTCCCATCAATGGAACAGAAACACTGCGGGCAGCAGGTCCCGAGCTGCACCGGCCCCCAAGGTCTGCTGTGTCCTGAGGACCACCGCACCGAGACCGGCTAAATAGGACAAGTCGGGGCTGTGCTGGGTTTGGGTATTTGATCCTCCACAATATTCCGCATGGGAATTTAAACTGGAGGTGGCTGTGTTTTTTTTTAAATGAGGTCGAGTTGTGAGCTCAAAACCAACTCGGCACAGATGGTACGGGAGTCACTGGATCGACGTCAACCCCCGGCAGGGGAGCGGTCTGTCACTGGATCGAACTCGCGAACCTCCGTTCTGCAGCCCAGTGCTGATCTCACTGTGCCACCAGCCGACTGGAACTGGGTGGGGGGGGGGGGGGGGGAGGGGTCAGGATGAATCTTATTTAGAACAATTTAAGCCAAATACAAAGTTAAACACTCAACACAGTGTCAACGGCAACAACTTAAAATGGCCGACGGCATCGTGATCTGACTTAAAATGGCAGACGGCGTTCTTCTTCCTCGGTTTGTAAGTACGAGTTGTCCGTAAGTCGGACGCTTGTAACTCGGGAACTGCATGTATATGGGTGAATTTTTTTTCCAGGAAGCAGGTGCCAAAAACAAGAGGAGATAGGTTTAAGATAAGAATGAGAGATTTAAAAGGAATATCATGGGCAGCTCCTTCATACAAAACATGGCACTTATCTGGATTGAACTGCTGGAAACAGTGGTTGAGTTGGGAACATTAGCAACATTTTAAATCCATCTGGATAAGTACGTAAATAGGAACGGTTTAGGGGGCCAAGGGACAAGTGCAAGCAGATGGGACTAGCTTGCTGGGCAACACAGTTGGCATGGATGATTTAGGCTGGTGAGCCTGTTTCTGTGCTTATGGCTTTAATATAACATTATTGCCACTTTGAACTATCCAGAAAGTCAGTTTGCTCTCGACTTGAAGGGAGTGGAAGGGACAAGAGACAACCTTTCTTCTCAGAGAGGTATACTATGCAAATAAACAGAGCATCACCCTACTTTGTCTACTAGGAGGTAAAATCAGAGATTACTGACAAATTAACCCAATGTTAAAATAATCTCAGAATGCTACTGACGGGTCATATTCAAAATCACATGACTATACAGTACGCAACCACTTAGAGGGTTAGTTGTGACAACAAATGAAAAATAAAGGAAAAAAAACACAGAACTTCAAAATTGTATAACATAAACATGAAAAAGACTTCAGATGCTGAAAATCCAGAGCAACATACACAAAATGCAGGAGAAACTCAGCAGATCAGGCAGCATCCATGGAAATGAATAAACAGTCGACAATTCGAGCTGAGACACTTCTTCAGGACTGTAAAGGAAAGCAGGTAGTCTCCTGAATAAAAAGGTGGGGGGGGGGAGCAGATGGTGTATACTAGAAGGTGATAGATGAAGGCAGGCGGGTGGGAAAGCTAAGTGCTGGAGAGGAAAGTATCTGATAGGAGATACTGACTATTTAAACTGTTTTCTGATGAAAATGCATACGTTATTGTTCTAGTTTATTATACTATCTTCAGTGAACACAGGAATTAGTCTCATTTTTAGTCAATGTCAACAGACTATCCATTATTTTGAATTAGGATTATTGGGTAAAACTGCAGCAGCTCATCTACATGGACAATATTTTAACAGTTATGTGAAAAATTGAAATATTTACATCAAAACCCATTACAAATTTAACTCTGCTGAAACTCCTAATAATGAGAAAGCTAACTTATAAATCTATAAAATGTGAAATTTTATACACTAGCTTATTTGAAATACTAACTCATTTTCTAACAATATTCTTGCAAAATGATTTTGTGAGGTAATGCTCATTACCATCTCTATTTGAAGCATGCAGATTAGTTATTCCATTAGGAAACAGAACTTTAGAAGATTAATTATGTATAGAGCTCAACTCGATTAAAAATCCCACCCCCTGATTAAATTACATATTCTTTTCTTTAAAAAGAACAATTTAATCTTTCCTCGCCTACTCATTCTGGCAATGAAAGAAGGGAGGTAATGAAAATGTCACTTAGGAATATGTAAAAATTGCTTGGCAACGCTTCGTTATTTGATTATACCTCCATAGGAATGCATAGCTATTGCCTATGAATGAATGTAAGACTTAAACCACAGCTGTTACTTACCATCTTCATGGGATCTGAAAATCTCAGCTGGTTTCCATGATCTCCACAATACAGTCATAAAGAAACGTTTACTCGTGAGGTTATTTTTACATATTGTTCAACTGATTTTGCGTAATCACAGCTATAAATATTGATCCATTAATTAATTTTAAATTTAAATATTTCCCTAATAAATGGGCACTAACTTGTGAATGGAAAAACAAAAAGGAAATATATTTAAACTCCCTAAATTAACTTCAAATCAGTTTTTGAAATTAGGCTCAGAATAATCTTAAATGCACTTGCTCTTATTGGACAACAACTCAAATGAATTGGAGACACAAGAAATGCAAATGCTGGAATCTAAACATTCAAACTTTATGCAGAATCTTGACCTGAAACATAAATATCAACCTCTTCCCCTTCCCCACCTCTGTCTCCACGGATGCTGTCTGATTCTTTGAGTTCCTCCACAGTTTGTTATGTTATGTTCTTTTATCTTATTGTGTTATTTTTGTGCTGTATCAGATCCAAAGTAACAATTATTTTGTTCTCATTTATACTTGTGTTCTGGAAATGACAGTGAATTCAATCTTGAATTCAAATAAGATAACAAAAGTGATCACAAAATCAGTTCCATTGTGTAATAAATTGAAAATACAACAAAAAACATTTCACAGAAGTGACACCTATAGATGGAAAAAACTGAAAATTCCTTATCCAGGATCTTAAGAGTAGAGTACATAAAAAAACTATGCAATTTTTTGAATTTATAACCAGAGGAAAATGTCTGGAACTAAACTTGTGAACCTACCATTCTTTAACATATCCAAAATGACTTTGTTAAGCAACAAACTAAATCAAAAGAAATCTAAGTGTAATAATTGGTAATGTAAACTGCAAGAATCATGTTCTAATACAAATCATGACTTAACCCCCATCAGAATTAAAACTAAAAACTTCCTCTACAATATCCACTGTAGAGTGGTAAAATAAATACCAGGATAATCTTTCAGTCGTATATAATGTAACAAAGATGGGTGTCTTTAACAAAGTCCTTATTAAGACAGCCTTGTTATCAACAAGAAAATTAGTCCAAGGATCTGAAATTGCTCCTGGGTGTAAAATTGTGGTGCACTTAAAAGCTGTTTACAAGTGCATTCTGGTTCTGTAGCCTTTTTACATGGCAATTAATAGGAAGGGAATGCCCAGAACATGACAGAGTTCCAAACCCAGTACAAGTGTACCTTCCTTCTATGGTCACATATTATCAATTTCCTAGTCTGAGCTTGGAACTTTCATCTTTAAATTAGGTTTTACTAATCATGACAATGTGATTGTAAAATGAGCACTAACCTTATTCAAATTAGCTTTTGCCATATGGTTAGCCAGAAAACTGTACCAATACATACAATCTTCATCAGAAGGAGATGGAAGCAGCTTTTTATAGGTCTTCTGATACTGACGAACCATTTTGGCATGTAATTCCTAAGTTACAAAAAAAATTGCAAATAGAAGTTCAATAAATACTCTCAAGATATTTTAGTAATAAAACCAATAATGTATACAAATTGGACAATCTTGCACTAATTTATTCTTACTAATATACTGTTTTAAAATTAAAATTGAGATCCTACACCAATTGTAGACTCCAACCACAACATATATGAACAAACCAGTGGTGCTTTCATTAAACATACTCCAAACAGTGGTACAGTGGTACAGCAAGCAGAACAACTGTCTCACAGCTCCAATGACTTGGTTCAACCCTGACCTCCATATGTGTGGAATTTGAATATTAACCCTTTCTCTGTGTGGATATCCCCAGCTGCTTTGTTTTCCTCCCACATCTCCGAAAGGTACTGGCTGGCAGATTAAATGGCCAATGAGAATTGCCTGCAGTGCGAAGGAGAGTGGTGGAATCACTGGAAAGTTGATGAAAATTTCAGAACAGATTGCAGGGAAAACTAGTGGGGATATGGGACTGTCCTATGAGTCCACACAGAATCAATAGGCCAAAATAGCCACAAAGAAAATATTTCAATTACATCATCCAGTAGGACCAGGAATTGAAGATTATAAGATTAGTCCAGGCCACTTCCTAGCCATCCTGCAATATCCTACACACTATTATGTACAAGACTACCCAACAACAATTGTTAGCAAACAATGTCTGAATGAAAAGCACTTTGACCTGAGCTCCCAGTACATACTCAATACAAATGTCATGGCCTCCTTGCTATATTTTGTCCTTTCTTGACATAAAAGGAAAAGTGTCGCTTCTAAAGATTATACTTCCATATCAGTGTGTTAAATATAAATTCTGTGCATAATATCCAAAGTCTTATTACAGTATAAGTATGACAATGTCTTGGGAAATGCATTGTCTCTGTGTATATACTACATAGTCGTAACTTATATGTAAAACTGATGCACACAAGTATTTGAATTGAAGAACAAAAAATTATCAAAGGAAAGGGAAAAAGATATTTATTGAAGTAAAAACTACCGGAAGTTGGTTGTGATTTTGTTCAATCAGAAAGTCCAACTGCAAATCATGCAGGTAATACTGGAAAGATCGCTTGTTTCGGTCACAGAACAGTAAAGATTTGTTGACAAACACTTGTAAAATATCTTCCACTTCTTCCACATCCAACTCCCACAGAATACACAGAACCTGATCAAAATATGAAAAATAACAATGATAAATAGATGGAATTGACCACAAAAATATTGCCAACTATGGCTTTTCTGACACCCCCATCCTAAAAAACTAATAAATATCAATCAATATATATTCTCGAATGCGAATTACATAAATTAACACCCCTACAATCTCTATCTAACGTTCTAAGTGTTTAATCAGCCCAGGGTGATGCACCAAAACTCAAAACATCTTTGGTAAAATGTTGCAATACATCCAGTAATTACAGTAACTTCCACTGCACTTGCAGCGACGGCTTCAGGTTACCGAAGCGCAGATTAAAAAGCAAAGCCTCAGTCCAATCAATAAGAAAGGATGAATCAGATGAAAAGATAGTAAAAATATATGGTCAATGTGCATTCACCCTAGTCTTCAAAATGCAAGCAGAATGTACTTTGTGTTAGTGTCCTTTCTTTGAACTGCTATTTGAAAAGGATGAGAAACACCAATTCACTGAAGCTCCCCACGGCAGTTTGCAGATTGCATTCTCATATAAAATATGTCAACCAATATATGAACAGCAAAACAAAATCTGAATCTTAATATCATAAAAAAGAACCTGCATTTATCTGGTTCCTCTAACAGATTGAAATATTCTATGGATTTGTAGCTGTCAGCAAAGGAAGTTGAGCAACATTATGATGCAGTACCCTTGTTGACATAATGTTTACAATAAAAGTACACATTACTGATTTTCACTGATCACTGCTTTGTTATTGTGCATGGAAACCAATTTGTTGGATGAAAGTTAGTGCCTTCATTTTCTAATATGAATCCAACCCATTCTACAAGTAATACACATTTTAATATTAGTTGTAATAATGTGTATTTTATTTCAAAAATGCACAAAGACTAGCACCATTTGAGGTGAAATGATCGAAATTCTCAGCATGCCATTCGATCATTGATAAACTTCCTCTGAACATGGGTTAATTAAGCTGAGGGTGGAAGAATAGTCCCTTTGACTACACTGAACCTTTATACAGAACATTGTTGATATGTGGGAGCAGAATTTTACCTTAATAAACATTCACGTAATTTATTTATTGAGATACAGTGCAGAATTGTTTCTTCTTGTCCTTTGAGTTGTGCCACCCAGCAATCTCCTGACTTAATCGGAGTCTAATCACAAGACAATTTATGATATCCAATTAACCTACCAACTGGTATGTCTTCAGTCTGTGGGAGGAAACCGTGCAGTTACAGGGAGAATGTTCGAACTCCTTACAGGCAGCAATGGGTACTGAACCCAGGTACCGTACTGTAAGGCATTGTGTGCTAGCCACTAAGCTATCACCATCCACCCTCCACCACCGGAAGTCACATCAATTTGAAAACTGTATTATAGTTTGGATTGCACCTAGTGCACTGATTATGAGTACTGTCAAAGATTGTCTGAAATTACACTTCAAAGGAAGTGTTCTACCCTGCTCACAGGCATTTAGCAAACCAAGTCTATGTACGAGGTGCCTTTACGTGTACCACATGGAGGCCTTAACCTCAAAAAAATGAGGAAAATTTGCTAAATTGCCATTAGAACTACAACTGAAAAGGAGTACTCTTTCATGGGTTTTATAACGGAGCTTTGTACTTCGCAGTCCCACTCTTCACTCTATATCCATTAATGAAAAGCTTTGATCCATCCAAGTGACAACTCAGAATAGTTCAAGACCAAGTCAAGTTCAATTCAATTGTCATTATTAAGGTGTCAATATTTGTGATTCAAGCATATATAAATACCCATGAACACAGCTAAACAAAGCAGTTTTCCTCCAGGGATGGGATGCAAAGCAGTATTAGCACAATGCAGATGTCACACATGTAAAATCGCAGTGAACACAGTCACACAAAAACAAAATAATATAGCCCAAGACCCCGACTGCATGGATGTTGTCAGCAAGAACAAGCCTGCAGAAGTCTGCGGATGAACACAATCTAGCTTATCTTCCACTGAGTGAACACTGGAAGGGAGCACCCATAAAAGGAGCCAGCTCCCAATTCAGCATTGACAGTGCACCACACTGCCTCCAGCTTCACCTCTTCTGTACGAATGCGACAGGCAACACTGCACAATGTAGTCTAATCCATGCTACAAGCAAGGCCACACAGCTCCCTCATCATCAGACCTGCCAATAAACTACAGCACCAGACCTGCAGTATTCTGCATTACCAACGTCCAACAGAGTCTTGCAATCACAAGAAAAGTGAGGTCAAAAGTGTCTCCACATCTTCCTGACATAGATTTAATAGCTCAGTTTCACAAATACGCAAAAGGAACCATATTCAGTATAATTCCACCAAGTTTTCATTTGAATATTTATTATCAATATGTTTAAGAAA
Organism: Hypanus sabinus; assembly: GCF_030144855.1. Classification (NCBI taxonomy): domain Eukaryota; kingdom Metazoa; phylum Chordata; class Chondrichthyes; order Myliobatiformes; family Dasyatidae; genus Hypanus; species Hypanus sabinus. The sequence goes on from NC_082718.1 coordinate 43,458,646, forward strand.
TGTTCTTCTTTCAACTATTCTTGCATTGGATGGATTCATTATTTTCTAAAAGGGTGACAAATTGATTGACATAACAAAAGCATACCTTTTAAATTAGTTAATGACTCTTTTATTTATTGAGGGATCAAAATCACAAAAAACCATAAAGATTTATTTAGGTTTAATTTTTTACCCTTAACTAATCAAATTAAAGGCTTGTTTACTAAGTGGTCACCATTATCTCTATCTCTAATAGGCAGGATTAATGCTATTAAGATGGTTATTTTACCTAAGTTCTTATATATTTTTCAAGCGGTACCCATTTTTATTCCGAAATCTTTTTTTATTAATGTTGATTCAAAAATTTCCTCATATATATGGCAGAATAAAAATCCCAGATTAGGTAAAATATATTTACAGAAGACAAAGAAGGAAGGCGGGTTAGCATTACCTAATTTCAGATTTTATTATTGGGCAGTTAATATTAGATATTTGTTATGTTGGCTGAAACACTGGGTTGGATTTTTTGGCCCTCATTGGGTGAGCTTAGAAATTAAATCGGTATCAGGTTATGCTCTGGGTTCTATTTTAGGGACTTCTCTCCCTTTTGCTCTTTCTAAATTGCCGAAACAAATTGACAACCCGATAGTTAAGCATACTTTACGTATTTGGTTTCAATTTCGGAAATTTTTCGGGTTGACTCAATTCGTTTTAAATAGTCCTATTGTATCTAATTGCTTTTTCCACCCTTCCATTATAGATCAAGCTTATTCAGCTTGGAAAACTAAGGGATTGCTAAGATTTTCTGATTTATTTTTGGACAATTGTTTTATGACTTTTGAGCAATTATCCAATAAATATAATCTGCCTAGATTTCATTTTTTTTAAGATATTTACAGATTAGGCACTTTTTAAGTACTGTACTTCCTACATTTCCAAATTTTGTGCCTTCAGATATTTTGGAGAGTTTGTTTGAATTAAACCCTTTTCAAAAAGGGCTTATTTCAAAACTTTATAATATAATTATGAAGATACGTTCAGAGCCCCTTTATAAGACCAAAAATGATTGGGAAAGAGAGCTTAATATTATTTCTATTGAGAATTGGGATAGAATTCTTCATTTAGTTAATACATCTTCGATATGTGCCAAACATTCATTAATACAATTTAAGGTCGTACATAGGGCCCATATGTCCAAGGATAAATTAGCTCATTTTTACTCTTATATAAATCCTATTTGTGATAGATGTCAATTTGAAATCGCGTCTTTAACTCATATGTTTTGGTCATGTCCGCTTTTGAAAAAATATTGGAAAAATATTTTTGATATTATCTCTGCAGTTTTGAATATTGATTTACAACCTCATCCTATTACCGCAATTTTTGGTTTACCAATGATGGACTCACTGCATTTATCTTCTTCTGCCTGTCGAATGATTGCATTTCTAACTCTGATGACTAGAAGATCTATATTGTTGAATTGGAAGGAAATTAATCCTCCTACTGTATTTAATTGGTTCTCTCAAACTATGTTATGTTTAAATTTAGAAAAAATTAGAAGTGGTGTATTTGATACTTCTATTAAATTTAAAAAGATATGGAGACCATTTATTCAATATTTTCATATGATGTAATATGACCCTGTTCCAAGTTTATTTTGACTTTCCAGCTTTTAGCTTATGTATGTTGAGAGGACCGGAGGTGACAACATTGATGATTATGTATTCTTGTGAGATATTATAAAGAACCCTTTTTTTTCCAGCGTTTCTTTTTTTTCCTTTGTTTGTTTCTTTTTTCTTCTTTATTAGTCATTAGATTAGTAGATTAGTCAATTTAGCATTACAATTTTTTTTCTCTTTTTTCTATTTCTTTTATATCATATATTATGAAATATCTAGACTTATTATGTTCAGACATATACTGTATGGTTCATGTTTTGGTAAACTCATTTATACTGTAACCATTGTCTATGTTTTTTTTTCATCTGTAATGGAATTTGTATGTTTGTAATTTCTTTATTAATATATCATTTGTATTTTGTTCATATTATTAATAATAATAAAAAGATTGAAAAAGAAAGACATAACAAAAGCTTTATAACTCACTGAAGAAAAGTTTCAAAATGGCCTACCATAGAAGTGATAGATTTTCATAAATATTACTGGTATCCAATTTGCAGATGGTGCTGCTTATTCCGGAACACAGCAAATGAAAATACAATTTATTTTTCAGAGTACCTTTTCAATAACCTCAAACAGCCATCTGTAAAGAACATCACACAGTTTACTATTTACTCAAAGCTCCCTATTAAATTCCCAGACTGGAGCTGGAAGGGCAACTCCACACAGATTGCTCGTGCACGTCACCATTGGGAGATGCCAATCAAAAATTAAAACACAAATTCACGGGTTATTAGAAGACAGCAGAACTTACTTTAGTTGGCACTTTCACATCTTTTTTTAGTATGGAGAGGTCCTTGTAGTATTCTCTATGGTTCTTCTCCAAAACGTCAATGCTAATTGCCATAGCCTCATCAAGTGCCTCATAATCATAGGAGGACGACTTACGAATTCTTTTGAACTGTTTACCCTGCAGCTGTTTGAGGTAATACGACCACCGGTTTGGAAATTCTCGCAATAGAGCACCGATGAGGGAGACGACCAGAGGAGAACCTGAAAAATATTAATATAAGTTTCTAATTTTTTTTTAAATTTGAGAAATATAGCTTTATAAAATCTCAACCAGGGAAAAGACAGCTATTATGCTGGCAAGTAGTGTTTCATAATATGATTAAAACTTTTTTAAACAATATATGATTCTACACAAATTTTTTTTCCTCACAACTGCGAAAGAAAACTGAACTTTGTTTTTCAGAAGGGAAGGAGCTCATGGGTATGTGAGAGAATAAATTACAGAATAAATGGAAGAACGGGAAAGATGGGAATGCTTAGAGAACCAGCACCAACTCAATGGGCCAAATGGTCACCTCCTATGCCCTGAGGAAATACAAAATATGATAGTATGACTGTAGCCAGAAGCTGGAGCTCAGTCACCCATCCCTTCATTTTGTTAAAGGAATCAATCGATTGCATAAAAATATATGCTAATAAGTGCCCTCAGGTCAACATTTCCAGATTTAGTTACATAAACTGACAAAGAATTAAAGATAAACCATTCAGTTCTCTGTATTCCAGTTGGTAAGTCACTCCTTCCATCGACACAACTGTAAAAAGTACACCATTAGAGGGGGAAAATATGTCCTTTAACATTCACATGCACATTAATACTAAGATAAACACCAACTTCTAGTGATATGTTTTCTAATTGTAGCTAATTGCCATTGAGAGTGAAATAGCAATACACAAGATCTAAATCACTATCTCCAGATAAGTTCAAAGTAAATTTATTACCAAAGTACATATACTGTGGTATGCAAAAGTTTGGGCACCTCAGTCAAAATTTCTGTTCTTCTGAATAGCTAACGAGTAAAAGATGACCTGATTTCCAAAAGGCATAAAGTTAAAGATGACACCATTCTTTAATAATTTAAGCAAGATTTCTTTTTTATTTCCATCTTTTACAGTTTCGAAATAACAAACAAGGAAAAGGGCCCAAAGCAAAAGTTTGGGCACCCTGCATGGGCAGTATATAGTAACACCCCCTTTGGCAAGTATCACAGCTTGTAAATGCTTTCTGTAGCTAGCTAAGAGTCTTTCAATTCTTGTTTGGGGGATTTTTGCCCATTCTTCCTTGCAAAAGGCTCCTAGTTCTGTGAGATTCTTGGGCCGTCTTGCATGCATTGCTCTTTTGAGGTCTATCCACAGATTTTCAATGATGTTCAGATTGGGGGACTGTGAGGGCCATGGCAAAACCTCCAGCTTGCGCCTCTTGAGGTAGTCCATTGTGGATTTTGAGGTGTATTTAGGATCATTATCCTGTTGTAGAAGCCATCTTCTTTTCATCTTCAGCTTTTTTACAGATGGTGTGATGTTTGTTTCCAGAATTTGCTGGTATTTAATTGAATTCATTCTTCCCTCTATCAGTGGACTGTTCCCCGTGCCACTGGCTGCAACACAAACCCAAGGCATGATTGATCTACCCCCGCGCTTTACAGTTGGAGAGGTGTTCTTTTCATGAAATTCTGCACCCTTTTTCTCCAAACTTACCTTTGCTCATTGCGGCCAAATAGTTCTATTTTAACTTCATCAGTCCACAGGCAAAATGCATCAGGCTTGTTTAGATGTTCCTTTGCAAACCTCTGATGCTGAACTTTTTGGCGAGGATGCAGGAAAGGTTTTCTTCTGATGACTCTTCCATGAAGGTCATATTTGTGCAGGTGTCGCTACACAGTAGAACAGTGCATCACCACTCCAGAGTCTGCTAAATCTTCCTGAAGGTCTTTTGCAGTCAAACGGGAGTTTTGATTTGCTTTTCTAGCAATACTATAAGCAGTGCTTTTGGAAAGTTTTCCTGGTCTTCCAGACCTCAACCTGACCTCCACTGTTCCTGTTAACTGTCATTTCTTAATTACATTACGAACTGAAGAAATGGCTACCTGAAAATGCTTTGCTGTCTTCTTATAGCCTTCTTCTGCTTTGTGGGCATGATTTATTTTAATTTTCAGAGTGCTAGGCAGGTGCTTAGAGGAGCCCATGGTTGCTGATTTTTGGGACAAGGTTTGAGGAGTCAGGGTATTTATAAAGCTTTGAAATTTGCATCACCTGGCCTTTCCTAATGATGACTGTGAACAAGCCATAGCTCGAACAAGCTAAGTAATGTCTGAGACCTTGGTAAAAGTTATCTGAGAGCTCAAATCCCTTGGGGTGCCCAAACCTTTGCATGGTGCTCCTTTCCCTTTTTTCCCCTCTCTAAAATTGTACAAAACAAAAATAATGCACTAACCTTGCTTAAGATGTTGTAAAGAATGTCTCATGGTTAACTTTATGACTCTTGGAGATCACTTTATCTTCTACTCACTTAACTATTCACAGTAACAGAAATTTTGACCAGGGGTGCCCAAACTTTTGTATGTCACCATATACAACCCTGAGATTCAATTTCTTGCAGGCATACACAGTAAATCCAAGAAGTACAACAGAATTAATGGAAGACCACACCCAGCAGTACAGACAACTAATGTGTAAATACAAAAGAAAAAATAATGAATGAACAAACAATAAATATCGAGAACATGAGATGAAGAGTCCTTGAAGGTGAGTCCATAGGTTGTGGAAACAGTTCAGTGATAGGGCATGTGTGTGGTGGTGTGAGTCCTGAGACTCTTGTACTTCTTCCTGATGGTAGTAGCAATCATTTCAACAGCCAAAATAACCCACAAGCAAAATAGTAAAACTGAAAGCACCTGTGTACTGTTTCTATTTTCTACATAAATCTGTGTTCTGTGATGATAATCTCTATCAAATCAGGATACTTCCTTAAAAACACTGAATATATACATAGAGTTTGGCACTTCTTCTCTCCAAACTACACCTTTAACAAGACCGAACTGAACTGTTACCAATGGTTCTATATTCTTCCTATAGTTCACATAAGAATTGCACAGAATATTCCAGGATCAGAATATCGGGAACGGTGGATCAGCTGTCAGAGGGCTCTGTACTCAATGAACTCCCCTCTCCCTCTCATTGGTAGGCGAGAGTTTGTTACCAATTCTCGAGTCAGAGAACTGGGGGGGGGGAGGGGAGCCACACAGATTTCAACACCATAAATCACCGAGTGTTTGCTTTTGTCAGAATCAGGTTTATTATCACTGGCATGTGACGTGAAACTCGTTAACTTAGCAGCAGCAGTTCAATGCAATACATAATCTAGCAGAGAGAAAAAATTATAATAATAAACAAGTAAATCAATTACGTATATTGAATAGATTTTTTAAAAAAATGTGCAAAAAGAGAAATGCTGTATATTTAAAAAAGTGAGATAGTGTCCAAAGATTCAATGTCCATTTAGGAATCAGATGGTAGAGGAAAGAAGCTGTTCCTGAATCACTGAGTCTCTGCCTTCAGACTTCTGTACCTCCTACCTGGTGGTAACAGTGAGAAAAGGGCATGCCCTGGGTGCTGGAAGTCCTTAATAATGGACGCTGCCTTTCTGAGACACCGCTCCCTGAAGATGTAGGCTAGTACCCAAGATGGAGCTGACTAGATTTACAACCTTCTGCAGCTTTTCTTGGTCATTTGCAATAGCCCCTCCATACCAGACAGTGATGCAGCCTGTCAGAATGCTCTCCATGGTACAACTATAGAAGTTTTTGAGTGTATTTGTTGACATGCTAAAACACTTCAAACTCCTAATATAGTCGCTGCCTTGCCTTCTTTATAACTACATCGATATGTTGGAACCAGGTTAGATCCTCAGAGATCTTGACACCCAGGAACTTGAAGCTGCTCACTCTCTCCACTTCTGATCCCTCTATGAGGATTGTTATGTATTCCTTCATTTTACCCTTCCTGAAGTCCACAATCAGCTCTTACATCTCACTGACATTAATGCCAGGCTGTAGCATCACTTCACTAGTTGGCATCTCACCCCTATACGCCCTCTCATCACCACCTGAAGTTCTACCAACAACATTTTTTTTACTGAAATAAGTGGGAGGAAGGTGGGGGAAACAGCTCTACTGCTACCTGTGTGTGGGAGGGGGAGTGGGACAGTAATGTTTTTTACTGTCACTCATTCTTTGGGGTACTCTTCTGTTTTTGTGGATCCCTGCGAAGAATGAAAATTTCAGGTTGTACATTGTATGCATTCCATGATATTAAATGGAACTACTGAACTACTGATATAGTCTCACTAGCACCTGTGCTAAATGAGTAGCAATCTATGATCTTTCCCTCTTTTTAATATTAGATTTCAGATTATTCTCCTTCTTCTGCTATGGTACTACTTGTGGTGAGCTCTGAACTTATTCATTATCCTACATTATCTCCTGCAGTCCAGAGCCATTCCTTTCCTATTCACATTTCATGCAAACATCTGGTGTTCACTAATTTACCTTCTCAAACCATTTAGAGCTTCATGATTTTGGTTTACCTCCTGATCACCCGATCTTTAATACTTGGACTTCATCCACAAAGCTTCTTGAAAGAAGCTTTGCATTTTTAATGGGAATATTTTTCGTAGAAGTGGATGTTATTTTGCGTAATCCCATAGATCACAAAAGAGATTACCATTGGGCCCTGATGTAAAATGGAAGCGCAGAAGATCAATGCTCCTCTTTAAAACTACATAAAAGCATCTACCAGGACTACAGTAAAACTCCGATAGCCTGACATCCAGTTGTTCATAATTCCTAAGGTTCAGCATCTAGTTCACTGAATTTTGTTTATCACATTCCCTTATCACCTCACAAGGCCCCATTTTCATTGCTCCCTTTAACCTCACAAGGGCCCCATTTCCATTATTCCCTTTAAACAGAGCATGTTCTGTTCCAGCACTGCTTTTAAACTCAACTGGCTCACTAGAAAATTTATAGTACTCTTGCGTAACATTAAAAAGTGTATTAAAACTTTATTGGGATATTAATGGGGATGACATTCAGTAGCACAGAAAATCTGCCAGTCCAGCACCACCCATGGGTGCTGGATTATTGGAGTTTTACTGTAATCCATTAAAGCAGTTATGTCACACATGCTTCTAATTCCAAACCTTTACGTAATTGAACTCAGCAACTTTACCTTGCCACTATTTCCCAATGTCATCAGGAATTTTTGATCATTTTTAAAGTGAGAGTGTCAGCGACAATCGAATCTCAGTATTTGAATCTTCAGCTCCTGAACTGTATTTCAGCAAAGAGTCATTGTCTTTAGAAACAAGAGAAGATTGGAAAAGAGGGTGGGAAAAGAATGTGAACCATACTTTGCAACAATTAGATTTTTGGTAATAGTGAATAGACTAAGGCTATTAGAAAAGCTACATGTTATTGCACGAGTTTTTTTATACATTTGTAAGAACTCCAGCCTTATAAAAATGATTTATAACATCTGAGCTTCTTAGGCTTAAAGCTTAAATACAGTTGATCCAGGAAGCAGGGAATGTACTCAAACTGACAAATAATCCAAAGAATGAAGTGAACAAATGTGAATAAATAAATCATATTCAGCCCCGCAATTCAACATGGTTAGCCAAGCACTTTTATGATTAGAGCAGGAGTATTTCTATTTAAAGGAACTGGAATATGAACAAATGGTAACAATCTGCCCAAGTCAAAAATGGGTATATTAACACACAGAAAAAAAATTCTGAAGGTCAAAACTCTGGTGTTCAGTAATCTGAGAAAGACAGACATAAGAGATTGTGTAATGGCAACTCAAAGTGCCCCAGGTTTTTGACATAGCTAGACTCCAAGGTCAGAATAAAGCTGGCTAATAAAGATGTCACAATTTTCCATTAATTTCTTGATCGGATGTATGCAGCATCGTCAAATATTTACACCGAGCAATTATCAGTTAAACAATTCCAGTAGCACAGAAGTAAACAATTACAGAGTTTCTTATCCAAGGAGAGACCTATAGGTTAAAACAATGCAATGCAGTGGGGAAAGATGTTCAAAACACTGTATGTTATAATTAACCTTAAATTCACCTCACAATTCAACTGCTTAGCAGAGCAAGAGACTGTGGATGGGCATCCGCAGGGTAACAATGTGAGTGTGTTTTAGTAAAACAGGAAGTCATTAGTCCAAGCCTGACTTTAGACCAGGGGTTTCCAACCTGGGGACAATGGACACCTTGCTTAATGGTATTGGTCCATTGCATATGGAAAAAAAAACTGGGAACTCCTGCTTTAGAGCTTAAAGTACAAAATCTAGGTTGACACTTCACAACAAAACAGAAGGATCTCTGTGCTATCCAACCTGCTGCCATGAGAACACAGGTGAATATATATGACCACTCCTTTGCCAAAGGAAATGACAGCTTAGATTTCTGACATGATCCAAAACGGAAATTCATTGCCTTACTTACTAATGACAGTTAAGACCACAGCCTTCAAGTTTATGGAACAAGAAATTCCTAATCACCTGCAGGAGAGGTACACTTTGTTCTATATTTCTCCATGAAACAGGTACCTGAAGGTATACACTGCCATCTGCACATACAGCATGCTAAGTTGCTGCAACACCATCTGTCAGAACAGGCCAGATAAGTAAAGCACATGAATCTCAGTGCTCTAGTTTACAGCAGTTTGAGAAAAGTCAAATGAACGAAATTATGTAACTGTGTCAATACATTATTTTTATTGTGTTTAACAATGTGGCACTCAAATAAATAATACATGATAGTGAAGTTTCTCATGTACTACTGGCTTCTGTTTTTCAGTTCAGTGATACTGGCATTTCTTCCTCCTTAATTGTTTACTTACTGCCCATTACACTGCTGGTGTTTAGGGCAGCAATGAAGGTCCTCCATCCCACTGTATAAAAGATTACTTCATTGCTGTTTCCATAACATTTGTTTTTTGACCAGTCAGGGTGTTCATCCTGAGATGAACCCTCAAATTTGGAGGAATGGTGGACGACTGTTAGTCCATCCTCTGCCCTTTGCCCTGTTTGGCTTGGGTGCCTCTACCAAGAACCAAAGCACAAGGCCTTCACTCCAGCTCTCCAAGTCATTAAGCATGTAAACCTCCAAACCAGACGGCAAGGTTGTGGTCCTGATGGAGGATTTCTTCGTCCTATGCAAGCGAAAATAAGAATGACATCAGACTGCTCACTGTTAGAAGTCCTGGAGCCCTTGGACTCAAACTCAAACAATCCTAATTAATTGTTATCAGATAAAGTTGGAGAGAAAATATAATACAGAAAGGAAGAAACAGGCTTTGAAATTCAAACCCCTTTACTGCAACGTTTATAAACAAAAACTATTGCCAGGTTTGAATGAATGAGTCCACCTGAGGAAACAACACTATTTGCACAAGAAGCAGCGGGTAGATATGTTGCAAATGGCCTCGCTGAATGGTTAAAAGCTAATGATTTATACTAATTATAAAAACACTAAATGAAATTGTACCTAAAAAATGCAGATACCCGAAATATAAACAGAAAGCAGGGAGAAAGGCTGGTGTGGGAGTGGAAATGACACACAACCAGAAGCCTGACAGAAATACAGGTGACTACACAGCGCTTGCTTCCCCTCAATGTCGAGGCCACATTGAATACTGAATGCAGGGGACTAGGTTGGTAGAGCTGCAGGTTATCCAACATAATCCCATCACTATTCACATCTTTCTCTTCTTCCCCCACTTTCTGCAACGACTCCCTGACCAGTTCTTCCCACACCCAGCCTTCCCTGTGCCCTGACATCTCCCTTTCAAACATAAACGCTGCGGTGCTTATCCCTACATTTGCTCAAACTGTGACAGACAGAAAACTTGCATGAGAATTGTTGAAATAAGAAAACCTGGTCAGTGCTGATTAGAAGCTATCCATTAGTTTGTTAGGAACTAACAAAAAGACGGGGACATTACATAAAACATATTGGCCCAGATTTTACTATAGAAAGCAATGCATCACTGACCTCAATTAAAGCTACTCCAAAAGTTTTAGCAGGCTCCAGAGCATAGATTTCCTCAAATACAATGTCACTTTGAATTTGGAACTATTTATAGGGAATGTGTTGCATCTTTCACTGTGGTAGGTAACAGGGAGGAGGAACAGAATCAGAATGAACAATTCTTGCCTACAGCAAAGCAGGAGATAAGAAGTGAGGATTACAACTCACACAGCTACTCACTAAATTGTTGCAAAGTAATAAACAACCTAGTTGGTAATGACTGAACACTGCAGTCATAAAGATGTATAGACATGAACTTTATGTGCTGCACTTGTGAAGTTATTGAACTATTTAATGTTAAGAAATAAAGAACCAACACTGCTTTCTTCTTCTGAATGCTTTATTCTTGGCATTGATCTCAAGTGTACCAGCACAGATGGGATTGAGTTAATCACACATTAAATCAGCCATGATGGAACGGTAGAGCAGAATCGATGGGCCAAATGGTGTAAATGCTCTTATGTCTTATGGTCTAATTTCACAGAAAACCAAAGATTGGAAATACATAGTGGATTAAGACAGTAACAAAAATATTCACAAGCTTTAAAAAAGTCAATCAATTTTTAAATTTTACCGAGAGAATGATGGTATTCATCACTTTATATTGGGCTAGATAGATGGTCAGCGGTGATAAAGATTACGCAAGCAATTCGAAGGTCAGTAACTCATAACAGGAGACATAACATTTTTATCTTTATTTAAAACAACAGTGCACCTGATAGAAGAGATGGTTGTCATCAACACCATTTGGTGCATTCCACACTTAATTGCCCATGAGAAATTTCCAGATGTTCTTCTCAGTGAAGACTGTAGGCACCAGCATTTTCCCCATTGTTACTTTCATAAATTTCAGGCCAATATGACTTTTTCAGGATAGTTTCCTTTAGAAGCCACAAATTCTAATTGTTCTTGGTTCACAGGTAGCTCAATTAAGCTGGAATGATTCAACTCCAGTAAAAGAATGTGACAGAAATTGTCTAACCCTGAAATGTATTTTGAACAGATATGAAGTATCTGCCACAGATAAAATTTCTGAAATATTTTAGACACAAGAGGTACTGCAGATGTCTGGAAATCCACAGCAATACACATAATGTGTTGGAGGAGCTCAGCAGGTCAGGCAGCATCCATGGATGGGAACAAGCAATCGGCATTTCCGGCTGAGACCCTTCATCGGGAGTGCCTCAGTCCGAAACGTCGACTGGTTATTCCCATCCATACATGCTGCCTGACCTGCTGAGCTCCTCCAGCATACTGTATTACTGAAATATTTTAACAATTTCACTTATAGCTGCCCAGACTCAAGTGGGAAGGAAGGCTATTTTGTAAGAATAGGAATATTTTACTGCCCCAGATAAAATAGAAACTTGGGTACCTTTCTCTTAAAGACTACAAAGTCTAACTAATTTTAAGAAAACCATTTATAAGTTTTTTCAAAATGTTATTTTTTAAGCTAGGACCCTCACCTTAAAGGTAAAGTATGAATCAACATACATTGGGTTGGTGGCAACGTGAATTTATCAATTTATTGCTAAGTGAAGCAATAAGCATTTGCATGATAAAGAAATACATCACAATGATGACATTTATGTATAATAAATGGGTATGAGTCACTATGAAAAATCCATGAAACTATATTCCCTTACAAAACATATTCAAATCACAAACTGAATTTATGTTCTTGGATCTTAATATCTATCAACCCTGCTACCGGAAAAATCATTTTCCAAAATTAGAATGAAACCATGAATGATGTATGTAATTCAGTGTTAAAACTAACAGTTTTTGATAGGCATAATATGATAGGCAAGAATATGTCATCTGTGAGCGATTTAAATCATACGACTGCATTCAAGATCCTTGTGATGCACAATAGCTTATATATTGTGTACATATATACTGAACAAGATGCACAAGTACTGTATAGAAAGTAAGAATATACTACAATTCAACAAGATCCCACATTGCTATTGTTCTTCATTAAAAAAAATGAACTTGGAAACTGAAATTTTGTGTTGCACTGCCATTCAGTGGCAAAACTAAGTACTGCAGCAACATAGCAAAATAACAACCCAACAATTCTATATAAAGAAAAATCTCTTCTTGATTATAAACTTCACTCCAATTGTATTCAATGAGATTCCTGATTTGTTATGCAATTTAGTCTGCTGCCACAGTCCATTAAAAACTTACCTTTGCATTCCTGCACTATGCTGTGCGCTTCCTCTGGCAAATAGGAGATCTTCATGTTAGCAAAACGTGCCAGTATCTCTAGCCCCTTGTTATTGCTCAAACCACTTTGCACAAAAATGTGAAATTGATTCCCTGCAAAACATGTTAAAATGTTTTATCAGTTTTCAGGTTTAACTTATCTAATTAGTAATGCTAACTAGCAACACTTCACTAACAACCCAAATGATTCAACATCTTCAGAGATAAATGTGAATCATTCCCAGTGGGTTATTCTCTACTCATTTTTCCACTTTCATCTGCAGAGAGTGGTAGCTAATGGTCAGGTACAACTTCATCCTTGTGTGGGCTCCAGTTCTCAATGAAGCCTTTACAAGAACACAGAAGTAACAGACTATTCTCTGATTGTGCCCATGGTTGCTAAAGATTGTAACTCCACTTACATGTTCCTGCAATTACACTGCATTGTTTAATTCTTAGTTTCAAATAGCATGAGTTCCATGTGCACATATAATGAGATCCAGCAAAAAGAAAATCGTTAATCAGCAAGGCTCCAAGCAGGACAGAACCCTACCAGTTTGAAAGAAATACTTTGACAGTCAAAGTCATAACCCACCAAGGTTGAATCAACTGTCAAAACTGTCAAATGCCTGAATATTTTTGAATTTTCTCCCAAGCATCCAAAAATGTTCAAGAACTATTAAATGCATTAATAAAAAATTGAGAAATTTGGAGCACAAAAGTGAACAAGAAGATTTTAATTTTATTTCTTTACTCAGATACATTGCTGAATAGGCCCTTTCGGCCCTTTGAGCGTGCCAGCCAGCAATACTCCGATTTAACCATAGCCTAATCATGGGATAATTTACAATGACCAACTAAACTACCAACTGGTAGACCTTTGGACTGTGGTTGGAAGCTAGGGCACTGGGAGAAAACCCCTGCAGTTACGGGGAGAATATACAAACTCCTCACAGGCAGCAGTGGGAAAATAAACAATTTAAATTTGAAATTGTTCATAATATTTAAATTCTCCCTTTTGTCTTTTCCACTGGAGTTGCAACATCACCATCTCTTCCCACCTAACACAAGTTCAGTAGGCTGATTCCCCAGCATAAGTTCATGCTCCATAACTGTACACCAACAATGGACCACAATAGCAGTGATCATCTGTGCAAAGATTTGACTCTCCTGCATTTGCCCACACCTGTGTAGGAGTCTAGAACATAGACACAGATATGATACACCAGCAGAAGTATCAATTTGAGCAAAAATATTGGACAAATACTTTATAAATACCTTTTAAACATTACAAACTCAACCTCAACAGCGACCCATGGTTTAGCATTGTTCATTAGCAGTCTAGCCCTTTCCATAAACTCTATTATTCCATCAACTGAAGTCTGAACTTATCATCCTTGAAATAAGTTCAGCAGTGGATGCAACCATAGATGCTGCTTGGCCTGCTGAGTTCCTCCAGCATTTTGTGTGTGTTGCTTGGATTTCCAGCAACTGCAGATTTTCTCTTGCTTCTGATTAAACTTACTCAATATTGTTTCTTGTTTTCAAAGCAATCTATTTTACTGCCGCAGTCAACTAGGAAGATAGCAGAGTGGCTGCAGAGTTTACTAAAGTTCATGGCTTTGGATGCTTCACTTCTTAAGTACAAAAATTTGTGGCTCATTCAAGGTGTCTGATCAATAGTCTGACAGTGCCTTGCTGCTTCGCAGCTCCTTAACTTTCAAGATGCAAACTTATTGATCTGACTTCTCTGGCTTAAAACAATAAGAGATGATCTCATTCAAATATATAATTCTAGGAAGGGTCAGAAGGACAAATGCTGAGAGTAGTTCCAGTGTCGAGAAATTCTAGAAGTGAAGATTAATGTCAAGGTTGGGGGAAATCAGCCTCAAATAAGTAGCATTTCATTTAAAAGGTTGTGAAGCCTCGGAATTCTACTCCGCAGAGCAAAGAATGCTGATATGCATTTCTTCCTACATATGCATGTATGTGATTTAATCTCTGTAGTGGTAATTCCAGTGATTTCATCCCTTCCAAGAGGTTCGGTGCATAAACACTGAATTCAATGCTGTGGAGTCTAATTCCTTCTGAATTTTTGAGATAATGGCGCAGAACTTGTGTTAAAATATGACAACGAAGTCTGTGAAATCTGAGGGCAACACCATCAGTAAAAGTAAGGATCCAAAAGTTCCAATCATGCACATTTTATATAATAACATTGTTTACCCCACCACCAAGGTACTTCTGTTCCAAGTATTTTTAGACAAATTTTTAGACAATTTTAGCTTGTTGCTACCTCAAGTCTCTATAGCACTGAAAATGATCAGAAATGTGGAGTCACATGGATCAGATTTTAAACTTCTGTCATCACCATTATCATCATTAAGCGGTGTGTCATACGATGTGGCGATCATGGTCTTCCAACTGTCCTTAACCTGCTTCTTTTCTATATCCATGACCATGATTGTTCTTGGCAAATTTTTCTACAGAAGTGGTTTGCCATTGCCTTCATCTGGGCAGTGTCTTTGTAAGACTCCAGCCATTATCAATACTCTTCAGAGATTGTCTGCCTGGCGACAAGTTGCATAACCAGGACATGTGGTGTGCATCACAGGATCATTCACCACCTGCACTCATGGCTTCATGTGACCCTGATCAGGTGGGGCTAAGCTAGTGTTACACCTTGCCCAAGGGCGACCTGCAGGGTAGTGGAGGGAATGAGCACCTTACATCTCCACCCCACAACCAATTAACTGTTGTAGAGTTTTTAAAAATACATTTAATTTGCTCTGCATCTCATACTTTCCTTCTGTCTGAATAGAATCGTACTTTCCTATTTAATCTGAAATAAAAACAGGATCTAACAAAAAGAATTAACTTCTCAGATCAAGACCCATTGTGGAGACTGGGCAACAGAAAACCAAACTTGTTTGAAGTAGGAGAGGAGGAGGAGAGGTGGGGAATGTGTCATCACCTCTGCTCTCATCCTCTTTCCTGCTGGTCAGAGCAGATCAGAGATCCCCTCAACCACACTGTCTACCTCACCAGACTCGGCATTCCGTGGATTATCCTTTGCAAAATTGTCCCAGGTCCAACAAGATTCCATCGCCAAGCACATCATTCCACTTTTCCCACTCCCCCCCCTCCTCCCGTCAAACCTTCACTTTCAATATTTCTGGGGACTAACTCCTTTGTGATTCCCTGGATTATTCTTCTGTCCCCAACAACCACCACCCACCACCCCAATCATCCATGTGTATTTGCATTTTAATATGCAACCATAGGAGAAACACAATTGTCCTTTTTTAAATTTCCCTTTTCATTATCTGGGGCCCCCCAATCTATTCAGGTGAAGCAACAATTCACTTGCACTTCTTGCGATCTATTGTGCCACAATCAGAGATCACAAAGTGGCTTCATCTACAAGACTGAATAACGGCTCTGTGGATTTAACCTGCTGGGTCTACTAGAAGAATCTTGTCGCCGGCCTCTTTACTTCCCCATCCCACTTCCATTTTGATCTGCCGTACTGCCATAATGAGGCCCAGCGCTTGAGAAATAGCATCACATTCCATCCAGGCTTATATCAACCTTGAGTGCTAGAACTTCAATTAACTTACTTTCTCTGGATCAGACCTGGCCACTTCTGCTGCAAATCATCTATCTGCAATGCAGATACAGTTTTTCTCTCTCCAAGAGCACAGTCTGACTTTATAGACATACAGAGTTCTGTATTGCACAATTTTTAACAATCAACTTCTAACCACCCCTAGCAACCTACTGACCAAAGTGCTCTTACATTTATCCCATGAGACCATCAGACATCGGGGCAGAATTGGGCTATTTGGCCCATCAAGTCTGCTCCACCATTTCACCATAGCTCTCTTAACATCGTTCTCCTGCCTTCTCCCCGTAACCTTTCATGTTTTGACTAATCAAGAACCTGCCAACCTCCATCTATACATCCAATGACTTTGCTTCCACAGCTGCCTGTGGCAACAAATTTCACAGATTTGCCATCCCAGCTAAAGAAATTCTTCATTTCCGTTCTAAGGATGCCCTCTGGTCCTGGACTCCTCCACCATAAGAAGCATCCTCTTCACATCCACTCTATCTAGGCCTTTCAACATTTGATAGATTTCAATGAGATCCACCCTCATTCTTCTAAATTCCAGCGAATAAAGGTCTAGAACAATCAAGCACTCTTCATACGATATGCATTTCATTCCCAAAATTATTCTACTGAACCTCCTCAGAACCCTCTCCAATGTCAGTATACTTTTTCTTAAATAAGGGGCCCTAAACAACCCTGGCTCACCCTGTCACTGATATATTCCCTTTTTGTCCACTTTATCTACAGTTTGAAATGAATTTGTTTTCTCTTCTTCCAGTTCTGGCACATTAATTCTGCTTCTCTTTCCACAGATGCCATCTGTCCTGAGTGCTTCCAGTATTTTCTGTTCTACATAAGAACATAAAAAATAAGAGCAGGAGTAGGCCATCTAGCCTGTCAAACCTACTCTGCCATTCAAAAAGATCATGGCTGATCTGGCCATGGGCTCATCTCCATCTACTTGCCTTTTCCCTATAACCTTTAATTCCCCTACTATGCAAAAATCTATCAAACCTTGGCTTAAATATATTTACTGAGGTAGCCTTCACTGCTTCCCTGGGCAGAGAATTCCACAGATTCACCACTCTCTGAGAAAAGCAGTTCCTCCTCGTCTCCATCCCAAATCTACTTCCCTAAATCTTGAGCTTATGTTCCCTCACCGACCAATGGAAACAACTTTCCTGCCCCTATCGTATCTATCCCTTTCATTATTTTATATGTTTCTATACAGTCCCCTTTCATTCTTCTGAATTCCAGCGAGTATAGTCCCAGGCGACTCAATCTCCTCACAGTCTAACCCCCTCATCTCACAAATCAACCTGAATTTCCTCTGCATTGCCTCCAAAGCCAGTATTTCCTTCCTCAAGTAAGAAGGCCGGAACTGCACACAGTACTCCAGATGCAGCCTCACCAGTACCCTGTATAGTTGCAGCATAACCTCTCTGCTCTTAAATTCAATCCCTCTAGCCATGAAGGCCAACATTCCATTTGCCTTCTTGATAGCCTGCTGCACCTGCAGACCAACCTTTTGTGATTCTCGCATAAGCACTCCAAAGTCCTTCAGCACAGCAGCATGCTGCTATTTTTTTTAATATTTTTTAAATAATAATCTGCTTTTTCACACGTCCTTCCAAAGTGGATGACCTCACATTTACCAACACTGTACTCCATCTGCCCGAACCCTGCCCACTCACTTAACCTTCTATCTCTCTCTGCAGACTCTCCATATCTTCTCATAATTTGCTTTTCCACTCAATTTAATATCAACAGCAAACTTAGATACACTACACTCAGTCCCCTGTTCTAAATCATTAATTTATATCATGAAGAGTTGTGGGTCCAGCACCGACCCCTGTGGCACACCAGTCACCACTGATTGCCAACCAGAGTAACACCTCTGCTTTCTATTAGTTAACCAATCCTCTATCCATGCTTATACATCACTCCCAACTCTATGCATTCTTATCTTATGGGTAAGTCTTTTATGTGGCACCTTATTGAACATCTTTTGGAAATCCAAGTAAATAACATCCATCTGTTCCCCTCTATCCACTGTGCTCGTTATATACTCAAAGAGCTCCAGTAAGGTTGTCAAACAGGACCTGCCTTTGCCGAACCCATGCTGTGTCTGCCTGATGGATCCATTTCTTTCAAGATCCCTCATTATTTCTTCTTTAATGATAGCTTCAAGCATTTTCCAACTACAGACGTTAAGCTAACTGGCCTATAGTTACCTGCCTTTTGCCTACGTCCTTTTTTGAACAATGACGTGACATTCGCTGTCTTCCAATCTGCTGGGACCTGCCCACAGTCCAGTGAATTTCGGTAAATTATCACCAAAGCCTCTACTATAACTTCTGCTATTCCTTTCAGTATCCTGGGATGCATTCCATCAGGACCAGGGGACTTGTCTATCTTCAGGTCCACAAGTTTGCTCGGCACCACTTTTTTGGTGATAGCTACTGTATCAAGGTCCTCATCTCGCATCACATCCATAACATCTCTCTCTGGTGTTAGACAAGTCCTCCACCGTGAAGCCCAACACAAAATAGCCATTCAAAGGCTCTACCATTTCCTCATTGCCCAATATCAATTATCTTTCTCTGCTTTATATAATTATAAAAAACTTTTCAATCTAAATCATTCACAACTGATTGTGGTGTTCACAGAAAGTTCTATGCTTCTTACAGCAGCCTGGAGGGCAAAACATTACAGAAATTAAATAAATTAAGGCAATTCTTGTTTAAAGCAATGACTTACATTCCTTTTGCAGCAAATTTCCGGCTATAAATCAGAATGCAAACTAGGGGTAAGAACAGGTCACTTAGCCAACCTACCCTACCATTAAACAAGTTCATGGTAAGACTGTGAACATCACATTGCAGATAAATAGCAGTTAGCACTCATCTTCATAATGACCAACAACCTATCCATCTGTCTTTTAAAAAAGCTCCCTCCATCACAACTCTGAGAGAAAATTTTTATTTTCCTGTGTTTTAAGTGACCTTAGATCTACATACTTGTACAGAATTAAAAATTTTGCCCATATCAACACTGTTTCCAAGACCCCCACAAAACATAAGTCTTCTCTCACTATAATAAAATCCAGAAAACATATTTTGTACTCAGTACTGTAACTTATAAGCATTTATGTGCAAGGACCTGAATCCACTATTTCCTTCACAGCTCTCCATCTCACAGATCAAGAATAGATTGCTACATGGCATCATAATCCTGTCAAGAGTACATGGTTATTATCCTTTCTCCTAGTCAATTTTCAATCCATGTCATGAAGTTACTTTTAATTCCACTCATTGACACTTCTGGTCACCATTTGTGTAACACTTTCACAAATCCCTTCTTCAATCACTCCCAGATCCACTATACTAAACTGACTAGCCTGATCAGACATAACTTATCCTTCATAAATCAACACTGACTGGATTTGATCAACTGATAACTGTTCAAGTACTCAGACACAGCCTCCAATGGGTTGATTATGGGGAAGTTGCTAAAATCAATGTTAAATGGACAGGACTGTAGTTACCTACCATCTCTACCTGTCTAATGGAGTCATCTTCCAATAAAAAGGCATATTTCCTGAAACTTAAACAATTTCAGAAAATTACGATTAATGCATCTGCAGTGTCTTCAACTTTCAGGCAGCAAAACCAATTGAAGTCACACTATTCACAAGGCTCAACTGCATCCATAATTTCTTGATCACAATTTAAAAATAGAACTTGTTTAATACCTTTATAGATTAAAAACAGACAATGACAAACCTGAAAATAAAAATATTTAATCTCTTTGTTTCTTCAAAGTTCCAGGATAGCAACAACAATTTTAAGAATAAAATCTCATTACCTGATACTGCTTCTGCGATGCTCCTATCTCTGCTGGTGATCAGAACACGACACTGAACATCAAAGCACTTTAGTACCCAGCTGTCCCAAACATCATCAAGGACCAAAAGAGATCTGAATTAGATTTAAAAATGAGAACTTCAGGGCATATAAAGTGCTTCAGACCCAATGAATATCTGAAAGATGTGACTATTATCAATTAAAATATTAAAAAGATATTTTAACAAATGTAGCTTTCTTGAAACACACTTCTTGCTTCTATGTTGAACATCTATTAAAGTAACTTTTTTTCTGAATTTTTTGGAAAAACTTTTGGCTGTAAGGACTTTATATTTGTAATTTGCCTTTAGGAGAAAATTAGACCATTTGGCCCATCGAGTCTGCTCCACCATTCAAACACCGCTGATTTATCTTCCCTCTCAACCCCTTTCTCCTGCCTTCTTCCTGTAATATTTGACACCCTTATTAATCAAAAGCCTGGTAACCTTGACTTTAAATATACCCAAGGACTTGGGCTCCACAGCCAAATGTAGCAAAGAATTCCACAGATTTCTCCCTCTCTAGCTAAAGAAATTCCTCCTCATTGCGACTCTAAAAGGATGTCCTTCAACTCTAAAAGGATATTCTTCTACTCTGAGGCTGTATCCTCTGGATTGAGACTTGACCACAAATGAAAACATCCCCTCTACATCCACTTTTGAGGTCTTTCAATATTCATTAGGTTCCAATGAGATCCCTACTCATTCTTCTGAAAACAAGTACAGGCCTAGCACCATCAAGCACTCCTCTTGCTTCAACACTTTCATTCCTGGGATTATTCTCATATACTTCCTCTGGACCTTCTCCAATACGAGTAAATGTTTCTTACATATGAGGCCCAAAATACTCCAAATGCATTCTCTCAAATAATAATGCCTTATAATGCCTCAGCATTACATCTTTGCTTTTACAATATATTGTAGTTCTCTGGAAATGAATGTTAACATTGCACTTGCCTTTCCCATTACTAACTCAATTTACAATTTAACTTTTAGGGAATCCTGCACTGGGAAAGGCACTTTGTACCTTCGATTTCTGAATGGACTCTGTTTAGTCTAGGTCTTTATTTCTTCTAACATACTGTATGACCATACACTTCCCTACATTATATTCCATCTGCCACTTCTTTGCCCATTCTTCGAATCTGCCCAAGTCCTTCTCCAGACTCCCTGCTTCACCAATGCTTCTGGCCCATCCACCTATCTTTTACACTTCAAAATAGTTTTACTTTCTTCGTTTTAATCATTCTGATAAATTATAGTGAGGTGAACCTGAATGGGTTACAATATAAAGCTGCCCTATATTTAAGTAAAAAAAAGACGCAAACCACTTCAAGCCCAACAAAATCTATTGCAACAAATCTTAATGCACAAAGTCCAGAAGAGGCTTTCCAACTCAACCACAGAGGCATGCTCACTTTTAATAATGTAGTTCTCTCAGTCAGCCAATCGAACTCCAATTATTATGAGCCAGTAACTACTGTAACCACCCAAGCTCATAAATCTTGCAATTCATATAGTGTTTCACTTTCATCTCATTATTATGGACGATTCAAATAAAGATCCTATTAAAGTACAGTAACTAACCCTGATGAAGGATCTCAGCCTAAACTGTTAACTGTTTATTCACTTCCACAGATGCTGCCTGGCCTACTGAGTCCCTCCAGCATTCTGTGTGTGTTGCTTTGGATTTCCAGTATCTGCAGTTTTTCTCGTGTTTGTAACAACCTGATGCCTATTTTCCCCACACATTTTCCCACACATTATCCTAAACAGAAAGGGAATTTCAAAATAATTCAATCAAATAGACAGTTAAATAAATACAAATTAAGATTACACTGTACAGTATGTATATTTATGTTAACCTTGATATCCCTTCCCTACAGTACAATAAGTAATTAGGTGTATACTAGCTTGAACAAAATACAGAATTCACCATTTGTTACACTGGGGGAGAGAAAAAAAAACCTTTTACCTGCTCACCTAGGATATTTACGTGCCATCAAGAAACGGAGTCGGTCCCTGGCTTCTTCAATGTTAAGAGGTGGACTTGGGTAAGTGTGGGAATCCTGGTTAAATCGACTGCAGAGATTCTGCAGTTTAACAAGAATACCAGCACGATCCTGTTTTCCAACTGCTAACCAGTGTACTCCTCCAGGAAAGCATTCTGCCAAATTACAATCCAGAAAGAACAAATCAAACAAGAAGCTGCTGATGCTGTCAATCCTTACGCAAGATCTTGAACCATACAGTCATCTATCCCTTTGCCTCCAAAGATTCTGCCTGACCTGTTGAGTTCCTCCAGCAGTTTGTTGTTGCTCCAGAATAAATTAAACTAGTCATCTTTTCATAGAAATAGTACTACGTGTGGAGAAGTGAATTCAAACTTTAATTTTGTATTTTACAACAATGTGTATTTAGAAAATAATGTTGTTCGTTAAAGCAACACTCAACATAACCAACACAAGCTACAAAGTAAGTGTTTTTTTCTCTCCTCATTAGTATTTATGTAAACCAGTCTACAAGCATATCGTAGCATTTTCTAATCTGGGCCAAAGTCAGGAGAAGCAAGGGTGGTGGATCAGTTCAACAACATGCTCACCCTGTTCTCAGCAAGTACATCAAAGGCAGCTTTCTGCAAATAAATGATTGTTCAGCACACTGTGGAACAGACACTTACCACAGAAGTAACTGATAGCTTCATATTATAAAGATCCAACATTCCAGAAAGCCTCTGAACCTTCATTATTAAACATTTACTACTGAATTCAGGCCTTGGGAGAACATGGATTAGTCAGTATATGTGTTGGTTTTCATTAACCTGGTAACTGTTTCATCATTGAGCAGTAACATTACAAACGTGGATTAAAAGATGAAGGGTGCTGCTTGAGAGTCAAACACTACAACAAAGACATCAGTGGGTGTGAAGTACCACATGAACAAATGAGAAAGGGTGACATGAACAGAACCTTCTTGCAATGTCCTACTGTTCCCAATATATCCCCTTTATGTCCTCAACTTCGGGCTCAATCATTTAACATCTTGCTATACTTCTTCCTCAGGAACCTCAAGATGCAGAATTCTTAAAATTAAGAAAAAAAATGATAGAAGAAACAGTGTAATCCAGCTGAGACATCCATAAACCAAATTTCTTTTCTTCTTTGATTCCTTCACACGTACGAACAGAAAACTCCATGTATTAGATCAAGAAATGGGCAGAATTAACTAAAGTTTAATATTGAAACAACTACAGAAGTGGTGCAATATAAAGGAATCAAGGTAAGGTCCATTTACCTGGGATTGACCAAACCAAATGTGGTTCCAATACACTTGAATGTTCAAGCATATAAGACATAGGAACAGAATTACGAAATGCAAATATCATGTGTATAAATTTGGCCTCTTCTCACAATATACTGTACGTATCTTAAATTCTCTTGGAAAAAAACATTAAATTCTATAAGATTTGTTTAATTTATCTGCTTGAAATGTGGTCAAAG
Source organism: Hypanus sabinus (assembly GCF_030144855.1). Taxonomy (NCBI): domain Eukaryota; kingdom Metazoa; phylum Chordata; class Chondrichthyes; order Myliobatiformes; family Dasyatidae; genus Hypanus; species Hypanus sabinus. The sequence continues at coordinate 43,482,424 of NC_082718.1, forward strand.
AAGATGGATCAAGTCACATTGATCAAAAAATAATTGATTACATACGTCTATCTAGAGAGATTGCTTTGAAACCTCTAATCCTGTCATAGAGTCCTTACTATTAGAACATTCAACACATTTTAATTTGAGATGTACCATGCATATGAAGCTTTTATGCAGTCACTCTGCAGGAGTTTCACAGAGTGATTTCAGTGTAGCATTACGATGAGCGCGTGAAATCCCCTTCAAAAGTCAAATTGCTTAGCAGTATGATTACAGATTTTATTCTAGCAAAATTTGAGTCACTTCTGCATAACAGTGCAGGTTAACATTAAGACTCATTTCAAACGTGTACTGTTTTCATTAACCCATGTCCCTATCCCAACTAGATGAAGACAATGGCTCAGTGATAATACATTGCGAATTAAACATAGAAAGGGAAAAGAGAAACTAAACTGCCCATTTCACTTAGAAGGAAAAAATCAGTAAGAGCAACCAACAGCTTACATTCTGAAAGGCCTAGATAGAGTAAATGTGGAGAGGATCAAAGTTCAAAGTAAAATTTATCAGAGTACATATATGTCACCATATAAAATCCTGAGATTCTCTTTTCTGCGGATATACTCAGCAAATCTATAACAGTAACTGTAAACAGGATTAATGATACAGAAAGAATATGGAGGACCACAAACTGTGCAAATGTAAATATAAATAAATAGCAATAGATAATAAGAGCACAAAACAATAAGACAAAGAATCCTTAAAGTGAGATGATTGGTTGTGGGAACATCTCAATAGGTGAGCATAAAAGAGTTATCCTCTTTTATTCTAGAGCCTGATGGTTGAGGGGCAGTAACTGTTCTTGAACTGGTGGTGAGAGTCCTGAGACACTTGTACCTTTTGCCAGATGGCATCAGCAAGAAAAAAAACATGGCCTGAGTGGTGAGGATCTTTGATGATGGATGTTGCTTTCCTATGACAGAGTTTCATTTAGATGTGCTCAACAGTTGGGAAGGCTTTATCCATGAAGTACTGGGCTGAATCCACTATCTTCTGTAGGATTTTCCACTCAAAGGCAATGGTGCTCCCATACTAGCCGTAACACTTCCCACCACACATCTACATAAGTCTGTCAAGGCTTTTGACGACATGCTGAATCTCCACCCACTAAGGAAGTAGAGGTGCTCTCGTGCTTTCTCTGCAATTACATTTATATGATAGGTTCAGGACAGTCCTCTGAGATAGTAACACCCAGGAATTTGAACAAGAGGGTATTAGGGCCCAAGACTTGGAGATTACTGATTAGTTTTGAAGGGATGATAGTATTAAATGCAGAACTGTATTTGATAAAGAGCATCCTGACATATGTATCTTTGCTGTCTGTCCAGATGTTCCAGAGTTGCATGAAGAGCCAAGTTGCATGGCACCTGCTGTGGACTTGTTGCTCTGGTAGGCAAATTGGAGCAGTTCCAAGTTGCCATTCAGATAGGCGTTGATATGTTCAACACCAACCTCTCCAACCACTTCATCACTGTGAACGTAAGTGCCACTGGGCAATAAGTATTAAGGCAGGTTACCACGTTCTTCTTGGGTACCGGTATGACTGAAGCCTACCTGAAGCAGGTGGGTATCACACACTGCCAAAGCAAGAGGTTTAAGATATCAGTGAACGCACCAGCCAGTTGGTCAGCACAGGTCTTCAGTACTTGGTCAGGTACCCAATCTGGATCAGATGCTTTCCTTGGATTCACTCTGCTCCTAGGTTGTCTGGTCTTAATACACTTATGAAGTGTGGTGTTGTATGATGTGGGCAATCATGGTCTTTGACAATGATTGTTCTCGGCAAATTTCTCTTCGGGAGTGGTTTGCCTTTGTCTTCATCTGGGTAATGTCTTTACAAGACAGGTGACCCCAGCCAATATCAATACTTTTCAGAGATTGTCCGCCTGGCATCAATGGTCACGTAACTAGGATGTGATATGCACCAGCTACTCATTTGACAATCCATCACTTGTACCCAAGGGTGCCTGCAGGCTAGCGGAGGGAAGGAGAATTTTACACCTCCTTTGGTAGAGATGCATCTCCACCTTGCTACCCCCCTTATTATATGCAAAACAAATCTCAAGGTATTCTTGCATTAAAAATGGATCTGACAGTGCAAAGACTGAGGAAGAGTCTTGATATGCAATGAGGTGGTGGAGCTGATCCAGCACAAATCGGGTTTGCACTGCTAAAAACCAGCATTGACTTGATGTACAAATTGTCTCCATCTCTACATAACCTTTCTATGAAGATATGGCTCAACTTTGAGTTAAAAATATACATAAAAATTAAAAAGGAGGCATTGATAAGCAGATCACTTTTGTGATGATGCAGGTGGTAAATTAAAACTACCAGACTTTGAAGTGCATCAGCCCACATGGAACACATTTGTGAACAGGTTCCAAAAGATTAAAATTGGCCTTGACTTAATGAATGTTTCAACACAATAAAGAACTGAGCTTCCATTTCCAAGCCTTACATGCAAAATACATTGTATTTCATACTATTCAATTAAATACTGTATGTATTCTACCTGTCTACAAAGGTACACTGATCTAAGATATGATACCTACATATCAAGGTAAAATAAACTAAAAAAGATTATTCAGAACTATGAATATAAATTTACCTACGGAAGAGACAAGAAAACAGTGTTAAAGTTCTCACCAATAATGAAACTTACCAGTTATAACTCCGTGATTCCTTAAGGCTTCAGCTGCCAAGACTGACTTCCCACAACCTGCCATCCCAGATATAGTAATCCACCCAGGCTCCTCTTTCAATTTATAGAATTCATTTCTGATGGTTTGCACAAGCTCTGGCCGATCAACAAATACAACAGGTCGTTGTGGTACACCACCTTCACATAATATAGTTTGAACTGTGGGAAAGGACAATTAAAAGCCAGTAAGAATACTTTTGCACAAAATACAACAAAACTATTTAATTCATTCATTAGACGCCATAAGCAAAATTGCTTTCCAGCATAATCATAACACTATAACTTTCACTATAATTTTTTTTCCCAATTCAAGCACTTAACTATGTAAATTTAACAACTTAACAAAGACGTTTGATATTCAAAGCAAAAACTGCTTAATCAATAAAACAGGCTTTGCAGACAGCCTACAGGGGAGAGGTTAACATCCTGACACAGTGGTGCCAAGATAACAATCTCTTCCTCAATGTCCAAAAAACAAAAGAGCTGATTGTGGATTACAGAAGGAACAGAGACATGCTTGCCCCAATCAACATCAATGGATTGCAGTTGAGAGGACCAGTAGTTTCAAGTTCCTGCGTATACACATCCCTGATATACCCGGGATATACTGATGATATACTGATAGACTGATGATCTCACCTGGACTGTACACAATAGCTGCGAGGCAAAGAAGCACAACAGAGTCTCCTCCACCTCAGGCAACTGAAGTTCAGCATGAGCCCCCAAATCCTCAAAACCATCTACGGGGGCACCATCGATAGCATCCTCACTGGATGGATCACCACCTGGTACAGGAACTACTCCAGCCTTGATCGCTGGGCACTGCGAAGGGTGCTACGGACAGTCTAGTGTATCTGTGGTTGTTAACTTCCCTCCACTGAGGACAGTTATAGCAGCAGGTACAGAAAGAAGGCCTGGAAGATCATTGGGGACATCAGACACCCCAACCGTAAACTGTTTCTAGCAAATGGTAACATAGTATTAAAGCCAGGACCAACAGGCTATGGGGCAGCTTTTTCTACAAGTATTAGACTTTTAAATTCACTTGTCTGTACCTTACAATGGAGTCATAACACAAAGATTTTTACTCCCTCGCATTGAGAGACGGATGTAAAATTTTAAAAATTCTAATTCAAATACTTGAACAGAAGTAGAAAGTTAGATATGTCTAAACTTAATAGAAATGTATTGTGCTCAAGGAAATGAATCTCAGGGTCCAGACTAAAGTTTCAGCAGGTCAGTATATTTTATATTGAATTGTATATCAAATCACTTACATTGAGAGTCAGGTACATAGAGAATGACAGCTTACTAAAGGTTAACTAACAACAAAGAAAACATGAATGAAAACAAATAAGGGTAAAAAAAATGCCAAAGCTGGAAAGTGACATTTTCATTATTTTTGATGATATTTGATATACAAGTGGTACTTTGCTAAATAACTAAAGTAGAGAGAGAGAGTAGTCATCATCATGTGCTGGGTCGTATGACGTGGGCAATCATGGTCTGCAGGATCATGATTATTCTTGGCAAATTTTTCTGCAAATGTGGTTTGCCATTGCCTTCTTCTGGGCAGTGTCTGTACAATATGGGTAACCCCAAACATCATCAAAACTCTTCAGAGATCGTCTGCCTGGCATTAGTGGTCACACAACTGGGACTTGTGACATGCAATTGCGGCTAATATGACCATCTACCACCTGCTCCCATGGTTTCACTTCACCCTGGTTGGGGGCTAAGCAGGTGTTACACCTTACCCAAAGGTGACGTGTGGTCTAGTGGACAGAAGGAGTGCGTTACACCTCCTTTGTTAGAGATGTATCTCCACCCTGCCACACAGAGAATATCACAGCCAAAAACATTAAAGCTGTAACAGCAATAAGAATATCCAAAATTGACTAATAAGACACTTAAGTCAGAATTATTTTCTTCCTTTTTATACTTTATAAATGGAGTCAAGTTAGGAAAAGGGGAAGTACAACGAGATCTAGGTGTTCTTGTACATCAGTCAATGAAAGCAAGCATGCAGGTACAGCAGGCAGTGAAGAAAGCTAATGGCATGCTGGCCTTTATAACAAGAGAAATTGAGTATAGGAGTAAAGAGGTCCTTCTGCGGCTATACAGGGCCCTGGTGAGACCCCACCTGGAATATTGTATGCAGTTTTGGTCTCCAAGTTTGAGGAAGGACATTCTTGCTATTGAGGGAATGCAGCGTAGGTGCACAAGGTTAATTCCCGGAATGGCGGAACTGTCATATGTTGAAAGATTGGAGCAACTGGGCTTGTATACACTGGAATTTAGAAGGATGAGAGGGGATCTGATTGAAACATATAAGATTATTAAGGGATTGGAGACACTGGAGGCAGGAAGCATGTTCCCGCTGATGGGTGAGTCCGGAACTAGAGGCCACAGTTTAAGAATAAGAGGTAGGCCATTTAGAACAGAGATGCGGAAAAATTTTTTCACCTAGAGAGTGGTGGATATGTGGAATGCTCTGCCCCAGAAGGCAGTGGAGGCCAAGTCTCTGGATGCATTCAAGAGAGAGTTAGATAGAGCTCTTATAGATAGCGGGGTCAAGGGATATGGGGAGAGGGCAGGAACGGGGTACTGATTGTGTATGATCAGCCATGATCACAGTGAATGGCGGTGCTGGCTAGAAGGGCCGAATGGCCTACTCCTGCACCCACTGTCTATTGTCTATTTCTGAGTTTTGCAAATGAGGTTCAATCCTTGGTGTTTGGAGAATTAAATAATTTCAATCAGGTTAAGAAGGAATATGATTCTTCTAGTTGTAGTCATCTCTAGCCTTGGGACAAGAAAGAAAAGTATGTTACTTTACATTTGAGGATATGACTTCCATTAAAAATACACAAGTATCACCCTAGGACAGCAAAATTCAAAGTAAATTTATGATCAAAGTAAATACAAGTCACCATATACAACCCTGAAATTCATTTCCTTGTGGGCAATTACTCAATAAATCCACAGAATAACAATAACAGAATCAAAGACTGCACCAGTTTAGGCGTTCAAGAGTGCAGAACACAACAAACACTGCAAATACAAAAAAGAAAGAAATAATAATAATAATAATAATCATAAATAAGCAATATCAAGAGCATGAGATGAGATGATTGTTCTGTTCTTATTTTGTCACTGAAAAATCACCATTTCTACATGAAAGCCAACATGTGCAACAAAGCACATAAGAACTGGTATCAACAGTTGGCCCACCCCATCCTTGCTGACCAGTGGTGCCCATTTATATGACTTCTACCTTCTAGCACCTGACTGCTGCCTTCCATCACCTAGGCTTAGAAGTGTTCATCTAGGCTCTTATTGCTGTAAGCAACTCTGCTTCTCAACTAGTGTATTTCTGGTCCTCAACACTCCGAATAAAAAAAGGTTCTTCTCAGGCCTCCTCTAAATCTCCTATCCATTAACATAAATCTACGTCCACTAGTTTTACGTAACTACAATTTAGGGAATAGTTTCTGCAGCCTACACTATGTATACCCCTCAATTTTATATACCTCAAACCTATCTCCTCAACCTCCTCCATTTCAAGAAAAGAGGACCAATACTCTCCAGACTCTCTTCATAACTGAACATACATCCCAAGCAACATCTTTGTGAATCTTTTTTTCACCCGCTCAATTGCATCTTTCCAATAATAACCAGATCTACACACAGGACTCTAGCTGAGAATAAGATAAAACAGAACCTTATTGTCATTGCTCAAGACAACCTTTTGGTGCTACTCCAATCCATGCTAAACAAATATTTACAATGCATGCAGTACTATTTAATTTTTTAAAAATTCCATATTTACATGCAACAAGTGACTTTGATCGTCGATAACATTCAAAGGCCATTGGCAAGCCGGGGTGCAGCAATATTCAGCTGCACAACAGCCCTCGGGAAGAAGCTGTTTTTCAGTCTTACTGTCTTGGCTAAGATGTTTCTGTATCTCTTGGCAGATGGCAGGAGATTGAACAGAGTGTCTGGGATAGGACCAATTGTTAATGTTACAAGCACGCCACAGGCATCGAAAGTTGTAGATTGTCTCCAGGTCCAGTAGCTTAGTCCTAGTGATGTGCAACAAGACCATCCATTTTGCCAACATATCAATATCAAAATGTAGTCGAAGTCTATCCTCCATACAAACAACAAATCCCCCAGTTTACCATGCCTTCTACATCCATATCCAAATCATATACAGTGAATTTTGGTTAACTGGGACATTTTAGGACCAATACATTTTACCATGCCTTCTACATCCATATCCAAATCATATACAGTGAATTCTGGTTAACTGGGACATTTTGGGACCAGTACATTTGACCATGCCTTCTACATCCATATCCAAATCATATACAGTGAATTCTGGTTAACTGGGACATTTTGGGACCAGTACATTTTGGCCTAAATAAGCAGCTGTCCCATTAGCCGAAGTCCCAAGGTTTAGTTAAAAAAAGCACAAAAAAGATAAACTACCATTTAACTGGGTAACAAATTACGAATTTAAATGAAATACAGAACAAATTAGAACACTGGGAATACGACGACAGAAGTACCAAACTGTACTAGTTTGTAATAGTTATCGACGGAGGAATTCAGTGATTGACTGTAAATGAACAAATTCAGCACAGACACCTAGTGCAAATAATGGACTGCCTTCATACAGTGTTGTCAATGGTTGCATCTTCAAAATCTTCATTTTCATTTTAACGTTCAAGGTGATAGTCATACCTACAAATCCCTAACTTGTTGAAGCTATGAAATAGTTCAATTTTCACTCCCAGCCGTTGCTGGCATCTTCAAGCCTGAATGCTTGAAACAGCAGTGAGCAAACCAGTTCTGAATTGTCTTACTGCTTATTTCTCACCAACTATCGGTCACAAAAATCGCTGTTCTTTTGAACACAAACGTCCACCACTGACAATATTCAAAAGCCGTTCACTCTAAGCACGTAGTGTCTAATGGTCACAAAAGAACACACAACAGATGCTTCTTAGGAGCTGCACAGCAACTGTCTCCTGTCTCAATTAAATGGCATAGTGTCCCAAGTTAACAAAGGGAGCCCTGCTAATTTTCTTGATTTGCTTTTGTTCTTTTAAGATTTATCCAAAATAAGTGGCTGCCTAATTAAGCAATGACTCAATTAACCAGAATCGACCATATTATAATTCATATATTATAAACAGCCCGATCCCAGCACCAATTCCTCTAGAACACTACAAGTCAGGACATCCAATCATCAAAATAAAACCTTCCTCTGTCTCCTATTGCCAAGCCAATATTGGGTCCAATTTGCCAACTTGCTCATATCCCACTGACCCTAAATTTTTGGACATGTCTCCCATCTAGGAGTTCATCTAAGCCCTCACTGAAGTCCATATAAGCCACATTAACTGCACTGCTGTCATTCATATTCTTCCTGACTTCGTCAAAACAAAATCAGATTATTCAAACAAGATCTGCCCTAAACAATGCCTTACTATCTCTGATTAGTTCCTGCCTTGCCACTAATCCTCTCCCAGTGAGTTTAAAGACAGCCCAAGATTCTGAGCCATATGCCGATCAATAGGAAATGGATTAACTGAGTTGTACATTCATATTAATAATTGCAATGTTTGAAATTATAAGAACCAGAAATATTTGACCCTTGCTTTTGTTCCACCATTCAGTGACATAGTTTAGCTCCCTAACAGCACTATGGGTGTACCTACACCTCAGGGACTGCAGTAATTCAAGAAGGCAGCTCATCACCACCTTCTCAAGGGCAACTGGAAGGATTGGGAGGGATGGGACAATAAATGCTGGCTTAGCTTGCGATATCCCTATGCTGTAAATGAATAAATATTTTTTTAAATTCCACAAGAATGGTGAACGCTTCAATGAAATTACCTTTTTTAAAAATACTCAAGAAAGAATAAGGCTAGTTTGCTAGCCTCTCCTTATAGGCCAATCCCTCCATCTCATCTATACTTAAGTCGTTGTCTTCTTCTTCTATTTCTGGCAGTTTAGACACATCTAGGTGTATTACTGCCCTCCGCAGGATGTACAATTAATTACAGAATTTAAAGAAACTCAAATTCTCAAATATAAACTAGTCGCACATAGAAACAGAATAATAAACTTTTCAATCAGATGGTGGCTCCCTTGGTGGCCAAGCAAAGATTTAATAGAAAAACAAAATACACTTAAGTCAGATAGCCTCTTGAACAATATTCTTCTTTCAATGTTATATCAATTACAACTCAGCAAAACATGCTGAACTGTCTCTGGACTACCACAGTCACATAATCCAGCGGGATGTTTTCCTATTATCTTTAATTAATAGTTTAGCCCACAATGCACTAACCTAAGCCTTGGTAATTTCACCATATTGCTAGGATTTAAAGAGTAACCATCTGAGACCTTTTTAACTAGAGGGTGACTAGAAAAGAAATGCCTTCCCTTTAATTCATTTTTCCAATCCTCTTGCCATTTCTTCTCTATGCCTTTTTTTTATCCTACTTCTCAATTCTGCTCTGCCTAGGGGTATTCTAATTCCTACTTGCCCACTCTGTAAGGAAGACTTTGCAATGCCATCCACAATTTCATTTCTCTCCACCCCAGCATGCCCAGGTATCCATGTAAATCTGACTTTACAAACCATCTGCCCTACTCTAAACAAAAACAAGAGAATCTCAATAACTATGTCAGGATGAGCTTTTGATTTATTCCCTTTTAAAGCCTCTATGGCAGCAGCAGGATCCAAACAGATGATGCTGGTGAGTCTTCCATCCACCATAAGGCCCAGAGGATTGCTAATAATTCTGTTGCAAAGACAGAAACACCATCTGAAACCCAGTGACCAATCTCAACTCCGAGTTGAGACATGTACATCCTGCTTTACTGCCCTCTGGGTCCACTGAGTCATCAGTAAAAATCTTCATACAAGATCCCCACTTATTATTTAAATATTCATTTATGATCGACGCTGTTGAAATTGCTCTGCTTCCTTGAAGCTAAAAAAGGAGGAATAGGTCTACTTCTGGCTCTGGCAAAAGCCAAAAAGGAATGGGTGGCAAACAAATTTGGTCAACTATGTCTTCCTCAATCAGTTTCAATTTTCCAGCCCAGATATTAACCAAATCTAAAAATGGATATCTTTTAATTTTACTTTGGTGCTCCGATGTCTCCTGCAAAAGACATTTTGACGGACAGCTGTGATTGAAGCCATTTAGTTTTACCTAATACTGCAGGCCCAACTTAACTCGTCTTAAATGTAGAGGCGCTTCTCTCATCTCCACACATAATGCAGGGACTGATGTTGTTCTGAAAGCTCCGCAACAGAGTCTAAGTGCTTTGAATGCGCAGTGTCTAATTTTTCAAGCACTGACGTAGCAGCGGAATCATAAGCAATACAACCATAGTCAATAACTGATCTAATCATAGCTAGGTATATTAAGTACATAGTTTCCTGCCCTGCTCCCCAGTCACATCCAGCAATACTTTTCATAACATTTAAAACTTTCTCATACTTTCCAATTGTTTTATCTATATGAACCCTCCAAGTAAGACTTTCATCAAACCAGACACCTAAAAACTTATATACCTTGACTCTTTCTAATGGAGAATCATATAGACACAATTCACAATCAGGAATCTTTCTTTTAAAGCCAAAAATCATTTATTTAGACTTAGAAGCAGAAATCCTGAAACCCCATTTGTTTGCACAGTTTTCAACTGATCTTAAAGCCTTTTGTACCTGCTTTAATATATACTTGACGTTTCTTCCTCTTTTCCAGATTGCACCATCGTCTGCAGACAACGATTTGCCAAATCCTGTCCCTAGCTGCTCAAAGATATCGTTTATCATGACATTAAAAAGAATTGGACTAATGACACTTCCTTGAGGAGTACCATTATCTATTGTAACTGACTTGGAGCTTGTTCCGCCTATTCTTACTTGAATTGTCCTTAAAAAAAAATCTTTGATCCAATTAAACATTCTACCTCTAATTCCTGCATCTTAGAGTTTAATTAATAAACCATCCTTCCATAGTGAGTCATATGCTCTTTGAATATCTAGAAATACAGTTACCATTACTTCTCTATTTTGAAACGCCTTTTTAATATCATGATCTAAAAGGGCAACAGATTCCATTGTTGATCTTCCAGTTCTAAAACCATTTTGATAGGCAGCAAAATGTCCCTTATTTTCTAAAAAATATACAAGTCTGTTGGCAACCATTCATTCCATAGTTTTACAAAGCACTGATGTTAAAGCTACAGGCCGATACGAACTAGGACTAGACACGTCTTTACCTGGCTTTAAAACTGGAACTACCACCGCACGCTTCCATTCTACTGGTACTTGTCCTTCTTTCCACACTGAATTAAACAGAGCTAGCATTTCTATTAATACAGAGTCATCTAAATGCTTAAGCAATTCATAACACAGTCCATCCCTACCAGGAGAAGTGTTTGAACCTGATCGGACAGCTTCCTGCAATTCCTGAAGGGAGAAAAACAAATTCATGGAGTTGTTATCATTGAAGCTACTGTCCAATTTCCAACTTTCCTTTAACATAATTACCCTTCTCAAATCACCTGGCTTACTAGAACTGTGTAATGCTTGGAACACCTCTACAAACATATCAGCCTTTTCCTTGTTGGTTACAGCTTCAATATCTCCTTTCAGCAAAGCTGGGATAGATGGTCTTCTATATATCCCTGACATTCTGTGAATGATCATCCATAGCTGCTTTATAGGTACCTCAGGGACCAGGGTTTCACAAAATCTTCTCCAACTATCCTTCTTCGCATTTTTAATTACTCTCCTTGCTACTGCTCTTTCTTTTTTATACTCCATAACATTATCTAACACTGGGCACTTTCTTAATTTCCTGTAAGCTCTATTTCTGTTTCTTACTGCTATATCACAATTTTTACTCCACCATGGAACTAATACTCGAGCCTTAGGAACACTCCATAGCGGAATATTCAACTAAGCAACTTCATGAATTATAGAACAGAGGGATTCATTCCACTCGTATATGGAGCCCTCGCTATCAATCTCTTCTATTATATCCACAGCTTTCTCCTGGTACTCATCCCACCGGGCCAATGAAAAATTATACCTAGCAGCCCTCTCCTCAACTTCTACTATCAAATTTCAACCAAATCTACATAATATAGGATAGTGATCACTTCCTAGTGTGTACCTGTCCATAACATCCCATTCCCCAATCCTGGTTAAGTTTGAGGAAGTGATAAGTCTAAGTGACTACAAGTATTCTTTACAATATTAAATTTTGTAGGCCGTCCGTCATTTAGAAGTACCATGCTGTATTTATCTAGAAACTCCTCTACCACTGCTCCGTTACTATTTTTACTTTCACTACCCCACATAGGATTATGGGTATTGAAATCTCCAACCCAGATTACTGAGGATCATACTTTATTCATAATCGCATCAAAATCTGATATCATCATATTACATGGATTATAGAAGTTAACAAAGTTGTTTGACCACGAGAGCTCCAAATCTTCACAGTCACAATTTCAAGGTTAGATTTAAAATCAAGTCTTTTAAACTGAAGTTCTGTTTTTATGAAAGTTGCACGCCCTCCACCAAATTTACCCATTCTGTCAGCTCTCAAACTATCATACCCAGGGATCACAAAATCTAAATGAGGCTTTAACCATGTTTCCTGTATACAGATCAAATCAGGCTTCTCTTTAAAAGTTCCAAAAACCTTTTAAATTCTTGACCATTTGCAATTAAACTTCTTGCATTCCATTATAATATTAAAAACATCCAAATACTATCAACCACATAAAGCTCCCCCATACTCCCTGACCCCAACAACTGGGAAGCATTCAGTAATTGTTTGTCTGTCATATACTCATGTAATTTTCCCAGCAAAACCTGTTCCATATCAAGGAATCTCTCTGCAGCTCCAATGACTAATTTTATCATATCCAACCTCTTGGTTACAGTTTTAGCACCAACCAGTACATCAGCAACAAACGCCAAAAAAGACACTTTAGTCATCAACAACATGCCTGAAGGAACCATAGTAGGAGAGCGCAGAATGTGCTGACTCCCCATCATTCAAGTCATTACGTCATTACTTAAGTCTTTTTTTTTAACTTTTTTTTATTGCATTTTTAAATGGTTACAAAGTATGAAAAAACAATGTATATAACCCTTACCCCCTCCCCTTAACCCCTCCCCCCTAACTGCCCTATAGAAAAAAAAGAAAGAAAGAAAGAAAGAAAGAATGCCTGGTTGTTGGAAGATCTCCACATGCTCCATGGAATTTGTAATAACTTTAATATGTATATTTATTTCTTTCCCCTAATAACCAATTGTTTCATCTTCAGAGCATCTATATATTTAATCCTGTCTTTTGTAAATAAGGGCTCCAAATATTCAGAAATGTTTCATATTTATCTCTTAAATTATAAGTAATTTTTTCTAATGGAATACAACCATAGATTTCTTTCTTCCAAGAATCTATACTTAAATGTGTATCCAATTTCCAAGTAACTGCAATAGCTTTTTTGGCTACTGCCAGTGCAATTTTTATAAATTCTTTCTGATACTTATTTAGTTTGAGTTTCGGTTTTATCCCTTCAATATCACCTAGTAAAAATAATATTGGATTATGAGGAAATTGTGTTCCTGTAATTTGTTCCAGTAAAAGTCTTAAATTTGTCCAAAAAGGTTGAATTTTAGAGCAAGACCATGTCGAATGTAAAAAAGTACCAGTTTCCTGGTTACATCGGAAACACTGATCCGATAAATTTGGATTTAATTTTTTTATTTTTTGTGGTGTAATATATAATTGATGTAGAAAATTATACTGCACTAATCTTAACCGAACATTTATTGTATTTGTCATACTATCAAGACATAGTATTGACCAATTTGTTTCTTCAATTTTAATATTCAAATCACTTTCCCATTTTTGTCTTGACTTATGGACTCCTTGTTTAATTACCTGTCTTTGAATCACGTTATACAAGATATAAATTTTTTGATATTTCCTTTTTGAATTAAAATTTCTATTTCATTAGATTTCGGCAATAACATTGTTTGACCTAATTTTTCTCTTAAATAAGCCCTTAATTGAAAGTAACAAAATAAAGTGTTGTTTGATATTTTATATTTATTCTTTAATTGATCAAATGACATTAATATACCTCCTTCAAAACAATTCCCTATATATCTAATCCCATTTTGAATCCAATTATATAAAAGTTGATTGTCCATTGTGAAAGGAATAAGTCTATTTTGAATTAAAGATCTCTTTGCTAATAAAGATTTTTTTGTCTCATCATCAACATTTATCTTATTCCATAAATCAATCAAATGTTTTAATATAGGAGATTCTTTCTTTTCCCGTATCCATTTAGATTCCCATTTGTATATAAAATCTTCTGGTACGTTTTCTCCTATTTTATCTAATTCTATTCTAATCCATGCCGGTTTATCTTTCTCGAGAAAAGATGCAATAAATCTAAGTTGATTTGCTTTATAATAATTCTTAAAATTTGGAAGTTGTAATCCTCCTAGATCAAATTTCCATGTCAATTTTTCCAACGATATTCTTGACATCTTACCTTTCCAAAGGAATTTCCTCACTTATTTGTTTAACTCTTGAAAAAAACTTCTGGGGTTATTGTATTGGTAATGATTGAAATAAATATTGTAATCTAGGGAATATATTCATTTTTATAGTATTTACTCTACCTACTAATGTTATTGGTAATGCCATCCATTTTTCAAGATCTTCCTGAATTTTTTTCAAAAGTGGTAAGTAATTTAATTTGTATAAGTTTTTTATATCATTATCAACTCTTATACCTAAATATTTTATACCATTTGCTGGCCATCTAAATTGAGTTATTAATTGACATTGATTATAATCTCCTTTAGTAAGAGGTAAAATTTCACTTTTATCCCAATTTATTTTATAACCCGATATTTTCCCATATTCTTCTAGTCTATAAGATAATTTGCGTAGTGAATGTAATGGATCTGTTAAATAAAGTAGAACATCATCAGCAAATAAGTTAATCTTGTATTCTTCCTGATTAACTCTGAAACCCTTAATATCTGGGTCCATTCTAATTATTCAGCTAGTGGTTCTATTGCCAACACAAATAAAGCAGGTGATAGTGGGCAACCTTGCCGAGTTGATCTTGTTAACTGAAATGATGTTGAAATTTGACCATTTGTCACTACTTTAGCTTTGGGATTAGTATTTAAGGTTTTAATCCATTTTATAAATGATGTTCCTAGTCCATATTTTTCCAATACCTTAAATAAAAAATCCCATTCCAATCTATCAAATGCTTTTTCTGCATCTAAAGCAACTGCCACAATCATTTCCTCCCTCTTTTGTGCTAAATGGATTATACTAAATAACCGAGTTACATTATCTGCCGATTGTCTATTTTTGATAAATCCTGTTTGATCCATATGCACTAGTTTTGGTAAGCAATTAGATAATCTACTAGATAAGATTTTTGCTATTATTTTATAATCGGTGTTTAATAAAGAAATAGGTCTATATGATGCTGGTTTTAAAAGGTCTCTGTCTTTTTTTGGCAATACTATTAAAATAGCTGTTGAAAAAGATTCTGGAAGTTTATGCGTTCTTTCCGCTTGATATATTAACTCCATAAAAGGAGGAATTAATAAATCTTTAAACTTTTTATAAAATTCAGGTGGAAAACCATCTTCTCCTGGAGATTTATTACTTTGAAGTGATCCCAAAGCTTCTTCAACTTCTTTCAATGTAAAAGGCATACCTAATCCCTTCTGTTCTTCTGTATTTAATTTTGGAAGAGTTATTTGTGATAAAAATTCTTCTATCTTAACGTCATCATTCTTTGATTCTGATTTATACAACTCAGAATAAAAATTCTTAAAAGCCTCATTAATTTCTAGAGGTTTATAAGTAATTTCATTCACTTTTGTTCGAATTGCATTTATTGTTTTAGAAATCTGATCAGTTTTTAACTGCCATGCAAGAACTTTATGTGATCTTTCACCTAATTCATAATATCTCTGTTTAGTTCTCATAATTGCTTTTTCTGTTCGATATGTCTGGAGTGTATTATATTTTAACTTCTTATTAATAAGTTGTCTTCGTTTTTCTTCTGTCATATTTCTTTGAGATTCTTTTTCTAATTTTATAATCTCTTTTTCCAATTGATCTATTTCTATCATATATTCCTTCTTAATTTTAGAAGTATAACTTATTATCTGGCCTCTCAAATATGCTTTCATTGCTTCCCACAATATGAATTTATCATCAACTGACTGTGAATTTGTATCTAAAAAGAACTGAATCTGCTTTTTCATAAAATCACAAAAATCTTGACGTTTTAGTAACATTGAATTAAATCTCCATCTATAAATTGATTCCTCTTTATCTGTCATTATCATTGTCATTAGCAAAGGAGAATGATCTGACAATATTCTTGCTTTATATTCCACATTTTTCACTCTATCTTGAATATTTGTTGATAATAGGAAAAAATCTATCCATGAATATGTTTTATGTCTATTTGAATAAAATGAGTAATCTCTTTCTTTTGGATTAATTCTTCTCCATATATCAATCAAATTTAAATCTTTCATCAATGATAGAGTTAATTTTGCTACTTTTGATTTTGTAATAGCCTTTGTTGATCTATCTAAAATTGGATCTAAACAAAAATTAAAATCTCCACCTATTAATATTTTATCATGTGCATTAGCCAAATTCAAAAAAACCTCCTGTATAAATTTTACATCATTTTCATTTGGTGCATAAATATTCATAAGAGTCCATAGTTCTGAAAAAATTTGACAATGTATAATTAAATATTACTTAAGTCTTCTTATAATAAAGTTTAAAATGCAGTTTCTCTTCTTGATTATTCTCAAGTCAACTTCCATGAGCTGTGTACAAATGCATGAGGTCCTTCTGAACACCAGCACTTTTCAGCCTCTCTCAGTTTGAAAAAGAAAGAAGTTGGAGAGAGTTGGATTGGTCTCTCTGGTACGCTGAAGGCAGAGGGGAGACCGGACATAAATTTATAAAATTATGAGAGGCACTGATAGGGTAGATAGTCAGGGTCTCTTTCCCAGGGTAGAAATGTCAAATTCCAGAGGGCAGAGATACAAGGTAAGAGGAAGAAAGATTAAGGGAGATGTGCAGGGCAAGATTTATTTTAAAACGCATAGTGTTAGGCGTCCAGAACATAATGCTGGAGTAGAGGGGGAAGCAAACTATAGTGGGATTAGAGGCAGTTATACAGACACAAAGATGCAGGGAATGGAGGGAAATGTGCAGGCAGTTTCATTTGGTATGGTGGCTAGCACAGCACTGTGGGCTGAAGGACCTGCTTCTGTGCTGCACTGTTCTATTATAACACTTCCTCTTTCTTCTTTTCCTATCAAAATGGATAATCAAGTTTTTCACATAATATTCTAGTGGCCTTATTCTCATCATTACACTCAACCTAATTATACCTCCTTGAAGCCTCTCTACGTATTCTACGCAGGGCCACACAGCTTTGTACCATCAGCAAACACCAATATATTGCACATGCCTCCATTATCAGTGGATAAAGAGTGTGATCCCAGCACCAATCCATATGACATCCTACCACTTACAGTCTACCAACTCAAATATTACTTGTTTGTTCCCATTCACTGTCTTCTTTCAGTTAATCAAATCTCATTCTACAGTGGTATTATCTCCAATCCCATGTATTCTAATTTTGTTTAATAAAACACTTCTGTGCTTATTAATATTATATTTGCAAGAAGAAAGTATGTTTCAAGTTCACACTCGGAATACCTGATAAGCAAGAACAGCTTATGCTGTTGGCAAAGATTTTATACCGTGATAATAGGCATCCTCTGTGATGCAGAATATTAACATTTCCATTAAAATCAATACAGCCAGTAGCAATTGAAATCAGTGAACCAATCTCCTTTATAAATTATTCTGAAAAAAAAAATGTCATAACTGACTACAACAAAGAATTTATTTCAAATTTTCTCAAAAGATATTGCAAATGCAATTTTCACATTCTAGGAAATGCACCTGGCATACATATCAATTTAAAACTCATTAAAAAAAAAACTTTTTATAGCTGCTCACAGAAACATCCTTTATGTCAGGGACCACTGGACCATCATGCCTAATCTATACCCTGTGTAGTTCTCGAAAGTAAAATATTATTTTATATGCAATCCACTACAATAAAACTCCAATACCAGGTTCCATTGCCCATGTCCCCTCTAAGCACATCAGGGCCCTGACTCTCACAGTGCTTTAAATTAATGAAGTTTCACGTACCTTCATTTTTAAATTGGTGGGGTGGGGGGGGGGGGGAAGTTTCCTGTTTCCTGAACTCTCTTCAAGCCTAACCAGGTTTTATTTCCTGCACTCCCTTGAACTCACCTGGTTCACTGGAAAATTTATTGTACTACCATGCAACATCTAAACAAAAGCAAATTAATGTTGCGTTAGTGAATTATTGGTGTAATATCTAGTGGCCTGGAAAATCTGTCAATCCAGCCTGAAAGTTTTTTTAGGGTGCTGGATTATTTTGTAAATTGTAAATTACATAATGCATGTTCCACAAGGATGGAGAAAGAGTGGAAGAAAAGGATGATCCAAAACTTACACATTATCTGCATGTTGAGATCCACTGCATCTTTTGTTCTCCTTACTAACCATCTGTCCTAGCAATAACAATATTCCCCTCCACCCCTCAACCACCATGAATCAGAACATTATGTCTTGAAAGGGGAATATGCAGACAACAGTGCTTACCTAACCCTGCTAGCTTTAGCAAGTGCAAAGGAAAGACAGTGACTTAAGGGAGATCACCACCATCTTCACAGCCTTATCCTGTAATTCTTGAATACTAAAGCAACTTGAATTATTAAGCCATATTAGGTGATGTGCAAAATGAAGGCAATGATGTTGATATGATCATTTCAAATTAGATTTTCTCAAACTTGTGTATGATACAGATCTTAATGTTGTAGGAAATTCATTCTGACTACATTTATTCTTGCAGCAGAAACCTATCTGTGCAAGTTTAAAAAATTATTTTACAATATATGAAGCCTAAGTGCTGTTATCTTGAAGTTGTTTCAATGACTTGAGAATGTTTGATTGATAGAGATTGATAATGGTTTGGTGTCTAAACAAACATGGCATTGTTCAGTAATACAAACACCAGGGATAAACTCAGAGGGTGGAAACCAGGATGTCACACTGTTGTCAATGAATTGGTTTCTTACAAAGGGCAATTAGCCAAAAGTGAGTATTCCAAAGGCATGATTAGTCTGCAAACTCCTAAAGAATTTACTGCCGTGATACTCAATATTGCAAAAAGCAAGAAAATGAAGGTTACGAGAGAGAGAGCTCAAAGTGTCGTCAGGGTGACCGAGTGATAGTAGAAGACATTACATTAGTGTCAGCAGTGTGACAAAACTGGCATTATGAAATATGGGGCAGTAACGCTATAAATCAGGGATAAACAGGATACTTTTTAGCAGCAAGGGGTATGGTTTGTTATTACATCCTCATCTTTCATTTCAGGAGGACAAGATGCCTGCATTCACATAACCTTGGGATACTAGGCAAGTATGATTATCAGAAGGATACTGATTTGGTAACATAATGCACCCTTAAAACAGCATTTAAATGCTTATTCCATCTTACACAGCTACATACCAAAGATAAAGGCCAGAAACAATGCAGTACAGTAACCTGCCTCTACCAGTCAGTTCTAGTGCAAGAGACTGGAATCAGGTACAAGAGAAAAAAAGTCAGAGGGCTAGACGGCCCAGGGCAGACAGACATATTCCACATCAAAATAACCAGTAATACAGATCATGATCCATGTTGGTTACAAAACAATGCACATCCAAGACAAAAACAATGTTTTTATGGACTTCTACTTCCACCACCCTTGCTAGTATTTAATTTCTTCTCACCATGATTTGTGAGTAGGTTTTCAACAACTTTCTAATCCATCTACAGATCACTTTAAAACTATGGAGACTAAGTAGTGGGGATTTTCTAAGACGTTAGGTTGTCACCATGGAACAATACCTCTTGTAATTTCACCAAATTTAAAAGTAATATGATGGTCCAAATACTTATTTTGCTTTTAACATTTCACCTGCTGTTAGTCCACCCTGTATTTTCCATATTCTCCTCTTGTCTGATTTAAAAACCTTGTCTCACTATTTCATGCATTCTTGCCACTGACTATGATGTAAATAAAGAGACCAAGGTCTGAAAGAATTTCGATGAGAATATCATGTTTGAGTATCCTGATCAACGTAGGTTTTTGTGTAATGTGACCACTGCTCAAATGTTATTTTAGTTTTTCTATAGTCGATGTCCTACCCAGCAGCTTAGCAGGGAGCCATCTTAACGGAAAGTCAAAAATGAAATTAATCACTAAGCAATGCTGGAATCCAAACCTACAATGAGAGTAATAATGTGAATATGCTCCCCAGGAGTTGCCACTTCCGTGATTATTTCAGATCTACTTAGTATCTGAAGTCCTTGGTGGACAAAGATAAAAGCACCGAGTCCCCTTTCAACATAAACTGTCATCTCAGCTCCTTGAAAGTAGTGAGGAACTGTAAGGTGGTTTACAGAAATAAAAAGGCTGAGCTAACCAAAGGTGATTTTTAGACACAAATACAGCACCATAACAGCATGAGACAAGCAAACCCAACATTTCAGCCATTCAGGTCATGGCTGCATCACTGTCTGGTGGGGGGGGGGGGGGGGGGGGCGACTGCTCAGGACCGAAAGAAGCTGCAGAGGGTTGTAAATCTAGTCTGCTCCATCTTGGGTACTAGCCTATAAAGTACCCAGGACATCTTCAAGGAGTGGTGTCTCAGAAAGGCAGTGTCCATTATTAAGGACCTCCAGCACCCAGGGCATGCCCTATTCTCACTGTTACCATCAAGTAGGAGGTACAGAAGCCTGATGGCACACACTCAAGTGATTCAGGAACAGCTGCTTCCCCTCTGCCATCTGATTCCGGACACTACCTCACTTTTTAAATATATATTATTTCTGTTTTTTGTATGATTTTTAATCTATTCAATGCATGTAATTGATTTACTTATTTATATTATTATTATTTTATTTTGTTTTTTTTCCTATATTATGTATTGCATTGAACTGCTGCTGCTAAGTTAACAACACATGCCGGTAATGATAAACCTGATTCTGATTTCATCCCTGCAGATTTCATAAAATCACTACTCAAAAGTTTGAAATTCAGAGTAAAATTCATTTACACACAATTTATGTGAATAAAAAGTAAATAAATTAAAATAATTATTTTTCAGCTCATGTTTCTTGACATATTGTGATTTTGCATTAGAGAAAATCAGAGTGCGGTCTGTTTTCTTGGAACACAACATGCCTGTAATGTAAAGGTCACCTTTACACTTAATTGTTATAGACAAAGCTTTTTACAAAATATGCCTACCATAGGGTGTCAAACCATCCATGGAACTTTTATTTGAGGTCGATATGATCGGAAGGCCATCTTGAAGAAGAGCAGCAAGTTCCTTGTAGCCTTCATTCAGCAATGCATTATAGAAAGATATAACTGCATAATTGTCCTTCTTAAGTATCAAATCAATAAGCAAAGCAGCTCGTTCTTTCTGTGTGGCCTAAAGAAAAGTGAAAATCATAAATAAGAACAATTCTCCAACATAGCATTTTCTTATTGTTAACGGGCAGGTTTAATTTACATCTTGAGATTTGTGTATAACTGACAAGGCACATATTTAATGCCCATATGGAATCATCTTTGAGATGCTGCTGGCAGCTTTCCTTGAATCATTTTAATTCATATATTAAATTACTCCGACAAGCTACTACCTTGGGCATTATAGGCCTTTGGTTATGCACTACAGAAAAAAAGTCTCAACTGAGGGAACAGGGAATTTGAAGATGTTCCTGTTCCATAGAAATAGGAAAAAACAGAAGCAAGAGTAAGTCATTTGGGTCTTCTCTCTTACTCAAGACAAACATGGCTAATCATGCACTTCATTAACATGCTCCTGCCTTCTTGGCACATCTTTTCATTCTTTTGGTATGAAGTTCTAGATTGCCCAACCTTTCTTCATGAGATGTGTTCTCTAATCCAAGCAGCATCCTGGTATATCTCCTCTGCATGTTCTCTAAAGCTTTCATATCCTCCTCTAAATAAATAATCCAAGTGTGGCCTAACCAGTGTTTTATAGAGCTACAACATTACCTCGCAACTCTTGAATTCAATTTCCCAACTAACGAAGGACAACACACCATGTGCCTTCTTAACCTCCCTATCAACTTGCGTGCCAACTTCAAGGGACTGATGGATGTGGAACCCAAGATCTCTCTGTTTCTCCCACACTGTTAAAAATCCTGTCATTAACCCTGCACTCTACCTTCATGTTTGATCTTCCAAAGTGTATCAATTCCCAGTTTTCTGGATGAAATGCATCTCCCACTTCTCAGCCCATCTGTGTATCCTGCCAATGTCACATTATAATCTACAACAACCTTCCTCATGATCCACAACATCACCAACCTTTGCATCATCTGTAAACTTATAAACTTACTCCTCCACTTCCTCAGTTATTTCTACAAATCACGAAGATTTTTTTCCTGTGATCATAAAAATTGCAGGGTCTCAGAAAAGATCCCTGCAGAACACTATTGATCATCACCCTTCAGGCAGAATATGGTCCATCCACTAACACCCATTGTCTTCTGTAGGAAAACTAATTCTGAATCCAAGCAGCCAAATTCCCCTTGATCTCATGCCACCTGACCTTCTCAATGAGCCTACTCTGTCAAGCTCTTTACTAAAATCCATATACACCACGTCCACTGCTCCACCTTCATCAATTTGTTTTTGTCATTTCCATGAATAATTTAATTAGGCTCGTAAGGAAAGATCTGCTACTCACAAAACCATGCTGACTAACCCTAATCAGACTATGCTACTCCAAATGCTCATAAATCCTGTCTCTAAAAATCATTTCCAATACACTGATGTAAGCATAACTTTCTATAATTCCCAGGATTATTCCCATTACCTTTTTTTGAACAATGGAGTAACATTTACCACCGATCTTCCAGTACTACTCCTGAAGCCAGTGAGGACACAAGGACCTTTGCCAAAGGAGCAGTAATCCTGTCCATAAGACCATAAGACAAAGGAGCAGAATCAGGCCATTCAGCCCATCAGTTCTGCTCTGACCTTCCATCATGGCTGATCCCAGATTCCACTCAACCCCATACACCTGCCTTCTCACCATATCCTTTAATGCCCCAATCAATCAGGAAATAATCAACTTCCGCCTTAAATATACCCATGGGCTTGGCCTCCATCACAGTCTGTGGCAGAGCATTCCCCCACAGATTTACTACTCTTTGGCTAAAAAAAAAATTCCCCTTACCTCTGTTCTAAAGGGTCGCCCTCAATTTTGAGACTGTGCCCTCTAATTCGGGATACCCCTACCAGAAGAAACATCCTCTCTATATCCACCCTATCTAGTCCTTTCAACATTCGGTAGGTTAGAAAGGCTGTCCCTCGGCTTTCTCCTCCAAATCCAGGTTCATTCCAACTTCTATCACTGGTTGGTCCTACCCTCACTCTAATCATCCTCCTGGTCTTCACATGCATGTGTAATGCCTTGGGGTTTTCCTTAAACCCACTCACCAAGGCCTTCTAGCTCTTTCAAGTACCTTCATAAGCTCCTTCCTGGCTACTTTATAATTCTGAAGAGCCCTGTCTGTTCCTTGCCTCCTAGACCCAAGTATGCTTCTTTCCTCCTCTTCACTAGATGTTCCACATCTCGTTAACTATGGTTCCTTTGCTCTACCATCCTTTGCTTACCACAAAGGGACAGATTTATTCAGAGCCCCAATTTCTCCTGATCTTAGTTCTAAATGGAATTGCTGAGGTTGTGGTCCTCTAGTTCTAGACTCTCCAGCAATAAGGAACATCTTTCCTATATCAGAAGTCTAGTTGTGTTACAGGTTTCTTCTAAACGCCAATGTAATAATCAAACTATGGATATAACAGGATGCAAATCAATCATACCCTTCATTACATACATCAGCAAATGGTCAATTACCTGAACTTTAACCTTCTGTTCATCATCAAGGTTCAGAACTTCTTCACTTATTAAGTGATCCATAATGTATGAGGTCTTGATATCTTGCTCAAGCGCTAAGCGATTCCTCAACAAACAACTGCGAGTTTGTTCATCCATGCTTCCTGTCTGAAGTAGATTTAATAAAACAATGAATATTAAAATTAAAATACTGTAGTTGAAATCTTCAATATTAAAATTAAACTGAGCACATGTAATAACGTGTCCTCTAACACAATTCAGCCACTTAATTAGTAATCCTTCATGTTTCAAGTTTGAAGATTGCTTCCTAAAAACAATTTTACCATCACAATAGATTTTCTTTTTACATTTAAACAAAAATGAAGAAAACATTAGTACCCACTATGGACAAAAACTTGGGTGAAACTTAGTGGGTCAGGCAGCATCTATGAAGAAAAATGCATTTTCCATATTTGTTCTTATTTTATTTCTCAGAAGTTTTATGTTTTCAATTAATGGATAGTGCTTTAACAAGATAAACCTGTCAAAGTTATTCAGAGCAGTGAATGGGATGAGGTCTCAATGCATGACATCTTGAGGTCTCTGTCAATTGCTGTCTAATCACCATAGAGGTTTCAAGATCATTTTTAACTGCGTAGTGCAAAACGTTGGTGCAGCAAAAGCAGCAAGTGTGTCTGGGCCAGAGTGATCCAGTCCAGTTTGTTTTTAGTTGATTCAGAGAATAAAGGCTGGTTTCATCGCTAGGAAACTCTCCTGGTCTCTAAATAGTGCCTTTGGACCATTTCTATCTTTCTCAACAGGAAAATGTTACTTATCTGTCACGTCTCAAGATCTGTCCAGAGACGACAGAGGATAGTGGTCAATGGGACTTATTCTAGCTGGAAGTCTGTGATTAGTGGTGAGCATCAGCTAGCCGTAAGACGACATGATCCTCTGTCACTCATCTCAGTATGTGAAGACCAAGGACACAAGTTTGTAAGGGGCGGTTCTCAATGCATATTGAACTGGATGCAATTTACAAACCTATGCAAGTGCAGAACTGGGGCTAAGGGGTGAGCCATCAACCCCCAAGGAACCAACATTCACATTGACCAATAATCAGGGATACGGGCCAGCAGAGATCACTCAGCTATCCAGTTGACTGGGACCCAGCAAAAACTAGCGGCCAGTGAGACCGCCAACTGATCAGAACAAGTCAAACCTATAGAAATGTGAGCGCTCTGCAGAAGCAACACTTGATTGTGCAGCAACGTCCCCTTCAGTGGTGACAAAATGTTTGCGACCTAACCTCAAGTCTCAGTGAACAAACAACCTTACAAACAAGCAGCTAACCTGAGCTACCAATTGCCTCTTTAATTTCAATCTACAGAGGTACACAAGAGGCTCTTAGATCGGCACACGAACGTGCAGGCAACGTGCAGGATATGAACATTGTGTAGGCAGAACAGATTTGTTTAATTGACCATTGGATTGGTAATTTAATTAGTTCAGCACAACATTGTGGGCCAAAGGGCTTGTTCCTGTGCTGTACTGTTCTATGTTCTATCTGAAAGGCCATAAGATATAGTAGCAGAATTAGGCCATTTGACCCATCAAGTCTGCTCTGTTATTTATCATGGCTGATCCATTTTCCCCCTCAGCCCCAATTTCCCCATATCTCTTCATGCCCTGACTAATCAAATGTACCCAATGACTTGGCCTCCACAGCTGCCTGTGGCAACAAGTTCCACAGATTTACAACTCCATCTAAAGAAATTCCTCCTCATCTGTGTTCTAAAAAGAAGCCCGTCTCTTTTGAGGCTGTGTCCTTTAGTCTTAGACTCCACCACCAGAGGAAACATCCTCTCCACATCTACTCTATCACGGCTTTTCACCATTTGACAGGTTTCAATAAGGTCACCCCTCATTTTTCTGAATTTCAGTGTGCGTAGGCCTACAGCCATGAAACACACTTCATATGACAAGCCATTCAATCCTGGAATCATTTTCATGAACCTTTTTTGAACCCTCTCCAATGTCAGCACATCCTTTCTTAGATAAGGGACTCAAAACTGTTCATGATATTCCAAGTGAGGTCTCCCCAGTGCTTTATAAAGTCTCAATATTACTTTTATATTCTAATCCTCTTGAAATGAATGCTAACATCGCATTTGCCTTCCTCACTACCAACTCAACATGCAAATTAATCTTTAGGGAATCCTGCATAAGGACTCAAGTCCCTTTGCACCGCAGATTTTTTTAATTTTCTGCCCATTTAGAAAATATTCTACCCTTTTATTTTTTCTACCAAAGTGGACAACCATATACTTCATAACACCATATTCCATCTGCCACTTGTTTGCCCATTCTCCTAATCCAAGTCCTTCTGTAACCTACTTCTTCAAAACTACCTGCCACTCCACCTGTTTCGTATCATCTGCAAACTTTGCAACAAAGCCATCAATTCTGTCATCCAAGTCATTGACATATGACATCAAAGAAGTGGTCCCAACACAGATCCTATGGAACACCACTAGTCACTGGCCGGCAGCCAAACCAAAGGCTCCCTTTGTTCGCACTCTTTGCCTTCTGCCAATCAACCACTGCTTTATCCATGCTGGTATCTTTCCTGTACACCATGGGCTCTTAACTTGTTAAGCAACCTCATTTGTGTCGCCTTGTCAAAGACAGCACCTCTGAGAATATAAAAACCTCCAAATTCTCCTGAACTTCCAGTTTAGTGTGCATTTTTTTTCTTTTTACCAGCAATCTGTTAATTGAACATGTTCCTTTGGCTGGGCAACTGTTTTGAATGTTCACACTTGATTCATGAAATATCGAACTGAAGGAAAAAAAACATGTAATCTAACCTAATAAAACATACATAATGTACAACAGATTTCTGGTTTTGTCGCAATCCATCAAAATCTGTTCACACCACTACTGTGTGGCACTTTGGAGAGCTCACGTTATTTGCCCACTGGAAGTTAGAAGGAAACAACTGCAAGGGCCCTTTTCAAAAACAGAGGTTTAAAGTAACAGCAGCAAAGAGAAAAAAAAAGTATGTAGAACATTAAAGCACAGCACAGCACATATTGTGTGCCAAACTTTCAACCTACTGAGATTAATCTCACCCCTGCCTTCTACATCACCCTCCATTTTTCTATCATCCATGTGCTTATAGTTGACTGAAAGTGTAAATGGAAGCAGAAGACCATTTGAAAAGTGTTATTCAAATATATATTTAAAATAAATTCATTAATCGATCATTTGGAGAAGTACAGTCTACTCATGAATAGTCAACATGGCTTTGTGAAGGGAAGATCGTGCCTCATGAGCTTGAGTTTTTTGAAGAGGTAACAAAAGAAATTGATTAGGGTAGGGCAGTGGATGTGGTCTACATGGACTTTAGCAAAGCATTTGACAAGGTCCCTCATGAGAGACTCATCTGGAAAGTCATGAGGCATGGGATAAGTGGAACCTTGGCTGTTTGGATAAAAAATTGGCTTAAAAGAAGAAAGCAGAGGGTAGTTGTGGAAGGAAAATATTTTGCCTGGAGGTCGGTGACTAGTGGAGTGCCGCAGGGATCTGTCCTGGGACCCCTGCTATTTGTGATTTTTATAAATGACCTGGATGTAGAGGCGGATGGATGGATGAGTAAGTTTGCAGATGACACCAAGATTGGAGGAGTTGTGAATGGAGCTGTAGGTTGTCGAAGGTTACAAGAGGATATAGACAGGTTGCAGAGTTGGGCAGAAAAATGGCAGATGGAGTTCAATCTGGACAAGTGTGAGGTGATGCATTTGGAAGGACAAATCAGAAGACTGAGTACAGGATTAATGGTCAGTTACTTAAGAGTGTGGATGAACAAAGGGACCTTGGGGTTCAAATCCATACATCCCTCAAGGTCGCTGCACAGGTTGATAGGGTAGTTAAGAAGGCCTATGGGATGCTATGCTTCATTAACAGGAGGATTGAGTTCAAGAGTAAAGAGGTCATGTTGCAACTCTACAAATCTCTGGTGAGACCACACTTGAGTATTGTGTTCAATTCTGGTCACCTCATTATAGGAAAGATATGGAAGCTATGGAGAGGGTGCAGAGGAGATTTACCAGGATGTTGGCTGGATTGGAGAACAAGTCATATGAAGCAAGGTTAGCTGGGACTTTTCTCTTTGAAGCGTAGAAGAATGAGAGGGGACCTGATAGAGATATACAAGATTATGAGAGGCGTAGATAGGTTGGATAGTCAGTACCTGTTTCCCAGGACACCAACAGCAAACACCAGAGGGCATATGTACAAAATTAAGGGAGGGAAGTCTAGGGGTGACATCAGGGGTAAGTTTATTTTACACAAGAGGGTTGTGAGTGCCTGGAATGACTTGCCAGGGATGGTGGTGGAGGCTAAAACATTAGGGGTAATTAAGAGCCTCTTGGACAGGCACATGGATGAAAGAAAAATGAAGGGTTATGGGGTAAGTGTGGGTTTAGTATTTTTTTAAGGATTATATGGGTCAGCACAATATGGAGGGCTGAAGGGCCTGTACTGTGCTGTAGTGTTCTACGGTTACTCATTATCAGGTTTAATACCACCGGCATATGCTGTGAAACTTGTTAACCTTGTGGTAGCAATACACTGAAATACATAATAAAAACTCCTTACCAGATGGTGTTGCAACACTCTTCGCGGTGCATCTGTAGAAATTTGTGAGTGTTTTAAAGGCATACCAAATCTCCTCAAACTTCAAATGAAATATCATCATTGTCTTGCCTTCTTTAAAGCTGCATTGATTTGCTGGGACCAGGTTAGGTCCTCAGAGATATTAACACCGAGGAAATTGAAATTACTCACTCTTTCCACTTCTGGGAGGACTTTCCACTATGAGAACTGGTGTGTGTTCCATTGTCTTACCCTTTCTGAAGTCCACAATCAGCTCTTTAGTCTTACTGACGATGAAGGCAAGGTTGCTGCTGCCCACCTGGTATATCACTCAACTACCTGGTATATCTCGCCTCTGAGTCGCCATCTGAGATTCTGCCATGGTTGTGTCATCAGCAAATTTATAGATGGCATTAGAGCTGAGCCTAGCCACAGTTCAAAAAGAGTGCACTTTTGCAGATAACTAAAATATAAAGCAAATACCTATTTTTCTCCAGGCAATCAAGACAACCAACATTCCCTCAAATGTTTTTTGCAGCTGGAAAATGTGTGGCCTTTAAATTTTTTTGTAATATGCATACTATGAATATTTAGAATTAAAATTTAGAAATCACATACTTTTGATTTTATTTATTAATTGAATAGTATAATCAACTACAGTACAAGAAAGTAAATCTTTCACATTTCGTAAACGTTTTCTCATGTTTACCAGCCGTGCAGCAACAAAGGCTATGTGTGCAGGAGCATTTCAGTTACTGTGCGGCTACGCACCCACACAGTTTAAGAGGGGATAGTGCAGATGACGAACAGTAATCCTTGACAATTAGATTTAATCTAGATTATTGGCTTTCATGACATGAGGAGTGTCACTGTAGTTCCAAGACAGCCTTGGTTACTGCAGGATAGCAGAAACCTGATTAATACCAAGCCCCCAGAAACCTCTTTGCTAACTGACAAACTTGTAAAATTTTGAATGCAACACGAGTGAATCTGCAGATGCTGGAAATAAATAAAAAACACAAAATGCTGGCAGAACTCAGCAGGCCAGACAGCATATATGGGAGGCGGTAATAATGATGTTTCGGGCCGAAACCCTTCATCGGGAGTGAAGTAACATGGGATGGTCGAGGGGGGATAAGAAGTGGGGGGAGGGATAAAGTAGAGAGCTGGAAAGTGATAGGCTGGAGGGAAATGGGCTGGGGGGGGAAGGTGGAGAATTATGGGAAATAAAAGAGAAAGAAAGAAAGAAAAAAATTTTGAATGTAAGGATTTATTTTTAAACATCATTTATCTCGACTATTGTGGCTAAAAGAATGCACAAAAATATAAAGCCAAATAACACTCATAAAAACAAATTTTAAAAAACTGTAGGTGGCCTGTTTAAAAGTCAGGATGATATACTTTATAAACAATGTGTACAGTAAAGAGCAGAGGGAAACACTATGGCACTCAGATGTAAGAATATACTTGGAGATCATTATTGTGCAGTTTTAATGAAGCAATTTCTCCAATTTCATCCCAGAAAACTGTTACAAAGAAAACTACTTTTGACTTCAGGTATACATTTTTTCTTAACTTCACATTTTTCATAATTATGCAGAAATTCTTTGCTGTTTGAGTAGCTTTTCAACATCTGGTAACAGAACAGCGCATTCACTGCCTGGATACAGATAACATCAGAACTATGCTAACAACCTACCGTATATCTTTCATTGCAATAGTACGAGTAGCACAGAAAAAAATGATTTTCCAAATTTAAATCATTAACATAGTTGATAATATTAACGTGATTGACATTGGTAGAATACGTCTGCTTTCTGATTTTCCAGATCCAATTAGTTTAACTGCTACGGACAAGCCAGGTCATTCTTTGTGCTGCTTTATGTACAGCAAGCATGTAAAAAGAGAACCAGGGTATGCAGACTTCTGAATTTTAGTTATGCTGAAATTCATGTCTGATCTGATTGGAATGTCAACACCACATTCTTGCCTATCTCCATAACATTTCATCCCTTGCTTATCAAGAAACTTACTCTAGTACCTCTGCCTTTATGAAAGAGAATTCCAAATGGACATGACCCTCAGAAAAAAATGCTCTGTCTTTGATGGGCAACTCATTTTTTAAGCACAATGATTGCTAGCTTCTAGATTCTCCCACAAGATTGAACATTCCTTCCACATACATCATGATAAAAATCCTCTCCACCATCATATATGTTTGTCAAATCACCCAATTTTTCTAAACACCAGTGGAGACAGCCTGTTCACCTTTCTCTCAGAAATCCTGCCTGTTCTGGGTAGCAACTTTGTAAGCCATCTATGACCTACCTAATGCATTACCATCCTTCCTCATAACAGCAGGCCAGTACTGTATGTAATCCTCACAGCCCTATGAAACCAAAGCACAAATGCCCTAATTTTGTATAAATTTCCACTCATAAATAATAAAATACTGCTAGCTGTCCTATTTTCTTGCTGACTCTAAATACAATCCTTTTGCAAATTGTGCAGAATTTGTGGGATATCCACCTCTTGGCATTTCATTTTATTTAGATCACAGGTTTTTTTAAATCCCTGATAGCAGAGAAAACCCTACATTTTTCACATTATACTCAGTTCCCAGATTTTTTTACCCACTCAGTTAAAGATATTCCTCTGTATCCATGGAAAAAATACACAGTTGTATCCGATTTGACAGACACGGCAATTATATTTATGAACCTGACATGTTTTAACTTTAAAACCAAGACTTTGAAGACTTAGGACTGTAAGAGAAACCTCCGATTATTTAAAACCTCCCATAGGTTCTTTAATATCCATCAGGTTTAACATTTCATTCTGCACAAGCACAAGGCTTCACGGTCATGTAGTCCTTCTCAGGGTAACACATGTATAAAGCGGGCGTCTTTTTTTGTAAAAGCAAAAATCGTCTTTGGTTAGTGAAAACAGGTACTAATACAGGTCTTTTCTAACAGTGAGCTGTTCTAAAGTGAAAAATGGGGGCCATTCTACCTATGTCAGGATGCTGTTTATTGATTGTAGCTCAATGTTCAACACTACTACACCCTCAGTTCTAATCAGCAAGCTCTAAAACATGGGCCTCTGTACCTCCCTCTAAAACTCAATTCCTTGACTTCCTCATCAGGAGACCACAATCAGTGCAGATCGGAAATAACATCTCCTCCTCGCTGACAAACAAAATTGCCTAAGATGAGTGCTTAGACCACTGCTCTACTCTCTCTACATCCACGACTGTATTGCTAGGCACAGCTCAGAAACCATCTATAAATTTGCCGATGACACAGCTGCTGTTGGCAAAATTTCAGCTGGTGATGAAGCAATGCAGAGGAGTGAGATAAATCAGCTGGTTGAGTAGTGGCGCCACAATAACCTTACAGTTAAAGTCAGTAAGACCAAGAAATTGATCGTGGGCTTCAGGAGATGGAGTCAAGGGAACACATTCAGGGATCAGCAGTGGAAAGAGTGAGCAGTTTCCAGTTCCAGGGCATGAACAGCACTGAAGATCTATCCTGGGCACAAAATATTGATGCAATTACAAAGACAACACAACAGCAGCTATACTTCATTAGGAGTTTGAGGAGACTTGCAAAGGTACGTCAACAAAGACTCTCACAAATTTGTACAGAGCATTGTAACTGGTTGCATCACTATCTGATATGGAGTGGCCACTGAATAAGATCAGAAAAACCTACAGGAAGTTGTAAACTCAGTCAGCTCCATCATGGGCACTAGCATCCCCAGCATCGAGGACATCTTCAAAAGGTAATAACTCAAAAAGGTGGCATCCGTTATTAAGGATCCCCATCACACAGGACATATGCACTTCTCATTGCTATCATTAGGGATGTACAGAAGCCTGAAGACACACACACACTGTAAGAAAAGCTTAAGGATACCCCATCACCAACAGATTTCTGAATGGACAATTAATCCATGTACACTACTTCACTATTTTTTCTTTTTTGCTCTACTTTATTTAATTTTTAAAATATATTTCTTAATGTAATTTATTTTTTATTATGTATTGCAACCGCAAAACAACACATTTCATGATATACGCATTCCAATGATTTTAAACATGGTTCTGATTAATTTTAAGCCAACACAAGATTCTAACAATGCTATTATCAAAACATCTTCTCAAGTCTTTTCATCAAAGTCACAGATCTTTCCAAATCGGCGGAATTCCGGATAGCAAGGCAGGCTTTCAAAGCAGAATATGGATCAGTTGGAAATTTGGACAGAGAGATAGCAGATGGAATTTAATCTGGCTGAGCACGAGATGATACACTTTGGGAAATCAATTGCAAGAAGAAAACATACCTGCAGATTCTGACTGTCTATGCCTCTCACAATTTTACACACCTCTAACAGATCCCCACTCAGCCTCTGACGCTCTAGACCAGAGGTCGGCAACCTGCGGCTCCAGAGCCACAAGCGGCTCTTTGATCTCTGTGATGCGGCTCCCCGTGGTTTGTTAGCTTTTGAAATGTAATTCGAAATTTGAAGATTATGGTGATCTTGTACAATCTGAAAACTTTGCGGAGACACCGTTTCCTGGCACATCCGAACCGGCTCACAATTAGCCACCGTTCAGGCTAAGGGAGATAGCCTACGGGGGTTTGTGAGTACGTGTCTTTTGGAGCATCCGCGCCCACGGGGGGTGGGTTGAGGGAGGCTTTAAAGCAAGGCTGTTTAGTTCGAATAAAGTTACCTTTGACTGCAGTCTTTATTTTAGCGCTGCGTGTAGCGCTACACCGCTACAACGTGTTTTTTTATCGCTATTAATATACATCACAACTGCCAATGCCTGACACCCGCCAGTGCGCGCATTCTTTTAATTCTTCGATCCAAGGTAGGCTAACTATGGAGTAACCTTCAACCCAACGTCTTTTTTTTCGGAGTTCAAAATGTTTTTGTTGCATGCAGAAATGTAATTTCGTTTTCTCTGCAGGAGTTCATCAATTTCATAAATGCAACACATTATAGTTTGTTTATACATAGCATAAAGGCAAAAAAAAAACCCGTTGTATGCAGTGTTATTTCATTTTGTGGCTCCCAGTGTTTTCTTTTCTGTGGGAAATGGGTCCATATTGGCTCTTTCAGTGGTAAACGTTGCCGACCCCTGCTCTAGACAAAACAACCCAAGTTTGTCCTTCTCTTTATACTATAGCTTATAAATTCTAAACCTTCTATGAGCAGCATCCTTCTAAACCTCTTCTGCACCTCCACATTTTTTCAATAATAAGGTGACCAAAACAGCACATAATAATCCTTTACACAGCTGCAGTTGGACTTCCTTACTGAGCATAAGCAGGCTGTGCCTTTTTAAATCTGCATAAATACTATTGCTTCGCATTCTCTCCAGCAGCTTCCTTGCCCCTGATGCTAGAGGGCCTCCCTCTAGCTTCTAACTGGATTATCCTGATTTCCTTTCTTGAAGAAAGACAAAGCCTCTGTTACTCTTCAGTCCTCGGGGACCTCACCTATTATTAGAGGATACAACTGTTTTTGTCAAAGCCCCAGCAATCTCCTCACTTGCTTTTTTTCAATATTCTGTGATAAGTGCCACCAGGCCCCAGGAAATTATCCACCTTAAAGGTTTTAGGAAGGCCCAGTACTACTTCTTCCTTAATCTTAAAATGATCCAGTACATCAACATGCTCCTCTCTGTTTCACTGTCCTTCATTTATTTCTCTCCTTGATAAATACCAATGCTAAGTACTTATTTAGTACTTTAGCCATTTGCTCTGTTTCTCAGCAAGAATTCCTTCCTTTATCCGAGAGTGAACCTGCACTCTCCAGAGTCAACATCTTTTTAAGTATAAAATGCCTTGGGACTCTCTTTGAGCTAAGGCCTCTAAACTGCCTGATTAAGCACTTCCCTTCTGAGGCTATAAGGGCCCAGCCTGAATTTAGCTTCCTAAAACTTATACCTTATGAGGAATGCTGGTCTAGATCACTCAAATGTTGGAATCAAAATTGCTGGATGAAATATTAACAATCTCTATATGCAGAGATTACTTTAATGGCTGAAAGTGAGGAGGATCTGAGGAAGCTTCTAATCAAAGTGAAAGAAGAAAGTGCAAAAGCTGGCTTGTTGCTCAATATTAAGAAAGCCAAGATTATGTCAACCAGCCCTATTAACTCCGTAGTAATAGGTGGAAGGGAAGTAGAAGCATTGACAGAGTTTATCTTCCTCGTTTCAAAGATTTCTATAGATGGCAATAAAATTAAATGGCGCTTACTTCTGGGGAGGGCAGCAATGGCAAATTTAGATAAAATACTGAAGAGCAGAGACGTAACATTGTCTATGAAGATCCGTATAATCAAGTCAATGGTTTTTTTCAGTTCTGATGTTTAGCTGTGAGAGCTGGCCAAATATAAAATATAAAAGCTGGCCAAATATAAAAGAATCAGCGCCTTTGAACTTGGATGGCTGGCAGTAAGTGTTAAGAGTTCGTTGGACAGCAAGTCAATACTTGAAGAAATACAGTCAGACTACTCACTGGGGGGTGGGGGGGGGGTGATTATGAGACAAAAGCTCAACATCATTAGAAGACAGGTGAGGCCCCATGTGCCACCTGGGCATTAAAAGGAGGGGGAGGGGGAGGGGGGAGATGAGAAGACTCTCATGTTAGGTAAAACAGAAGGTAAAAGGAGAAGAGGATAACAGGCTATGATGGATAGATAATATTACTCAGACAATGTGTATGACCTTGGAGGATCTTAGAGAGGCAATTTTCAACAAGGTTTGGTGTACAGGAGTCCATGAGACAACGAAGAGTCAGACTTGACTGAACAACTGAACAACAAAACCTTGAACATGCTTTCCTTGTCTTTCAGATTAAATTTAGTACCACTTGGGTCATCCAAGGTTCCCTTACCATCCTTATCCTTACTTTCTACCATAACACACTAAACATTGTCTATGTCAGGCAGAGACTTGTCCAACCACAACAGCTCCCAGTTAACACCTGGCTTATCCTGTCTTAATTTGACCTCCCGCATTTGACCTTCCCACAAGATCTAATTCAATTCTTTCTCATAACTACCTGACTACATGAGGTGTGGTCACTGTACCCAGAATGCTTACCCACTGTCACATTGTGTGTAATTCTGGTAGCTACACTCTACAGACGTTCCCAACCTTTTTTTATGCCATTAACTGAGGGGTCCACAGGCCCTGGCTTGGGAACTCATGCTTCATAGGAAGGATATGGAGACTTTTTGGAAAACGTACACAAGAGGTTCAGAGGCTGTTACATGAATTGGAGTGTATTAGCTCTGCGGAGGTATTGGACAAACTTTGAAGCAATGGAGGCCGAGAGGCAACCTGATGTAGGTATACAAGGTTATTAGAGGCAAAGGTAGGGCAAGTAATGTCTTTTTCTCCAGGCTAATAATATCAAATATGAAGGTTTACAGTGAGAGTGGAAAAGTTTTTTTTTAAAGATTTACAAGGCAGTTGATGTTTTGCAGAGTCACTAGTGCCTGGAATATGCTGCCAGCGGTAGTGGTAGAGGCAGATTAAAAGGAGCACTTGGGGAGTACACATAAACAGGCAGGGTAGGGAAGGATATGGACCATGTCAGGCAGACGGGATTAGTTAAGATTGGCATCAGTTTAGCAGAGTTCTGTTAGACCGAAGACTCTGTTCTAATGCCGCACTGTTGTACATCTTATTATATACTTCAAAAAGATGGGGAAAATGATAGAACATCACTCTAACATGGAATCTGTGCTCAAATTCACCATTCTGGAAAGATCTAGGCTACTATAAACTGACCAATACCCCAGGCTATTTGGACAAATGATATTTGCAGTTCTGCCATCAATAGGCCAATGATAGGAAACGGTTACAGAGGCAATGTAACTGTCGGTCTTTCTGCTCTCCAATCTGCATGTGCCAGTCTGGGCATGTTCTGGATTTCTAATTAAAGAATTTGCCACCTTGCAACCTTCCACTCATCCAACTCTAGAACACCATACATTCCTTCACTCGCTGGTAACATTTCCAGAACATTGTTGGTTCACGCACAACTCCATGTATTTAACCAATACCAAGCGCTCTCCTCCGCAACAAAGGAGTTTTGCATCATCGAGTGCCGTTTGCCTGAGATAGTATAACCGAGACCACAGTCGTTCTTACAAATAAGACTTTTAAAGATCCCCATGGCGGCAAATAATGTAAAAAAGCTCAGCCAACATCACTAAAAGGCATTGTCTGGTCAAAATTTGAGTGTTATTTGAAAATGACCAAAGAACAGCAGCTTTGTACAAATGTAAGTTATTTCTGTTTCCCTGGACGAGCTGAAGTTCAGGGCTACCAGCAGAACCGCAAGGCCATCAGGGTCCGGCCTCTGACAAGCCGAGCTGAACCACTAGACCGGTTCCTGGAAAACTTACCCTAGACGGGAGTGGCTACAGTCTGTTTTTAGCCCCCCTTCCGGGGCAGCCCGAACTCCCCACACGCACACCGCCGCGGCCGCTGCAAGTTCCGGGTGCGTCCGTCCGTGGACGCGTGACAGGTCCGGAGCGAGGCAGGCCGCGCAGAGCGCGCAACACGGCGGGCCTGAGGAGCGGGCGCGCCCGCGGCCAGGGTGCAGCTGGAGGGATTCAGTGAGTCGAGCGACATCTGTCGGCAGAGGGAGGGAACCGGACCGCGCGCGCCCGCGGCCAGGGTGCAGCTGGAGGGATTCAGTGAGTCGAGCGACATCTGTCGGCAGAGGGAGGGAACCGGACCGCGCGCGCTCGCGACCGCTGCCCGTGAGCTGGAATCAGGTGAAAGAGCTCGACCGAAATCATCTCCTTTCGCTGGTGCTCGCTGACCTGCCGAGTTCCTCCAGCAGTTCTGTTCTGTTGCTGGGCACCGCTTCTCACCTGCCCACACCCTATTACATTTCACCTTGTGTCTAAAATGTAGGCAGCTCCATTTGGCCTGAAACCGTAATGCAGTTCTTGAAGGATACATTAAACTCACACACAAATGCGCTATTTTTCGGTGACCGTGTGGGTTTCCCTCCAGTTACTGTCGTACATGTTAATTGGTTATTCTAATTTAGTCCCACTGAAGTTAGCTGGAATAAGATTGGGGGGGGGGGGTGACAATGACATAACAGGATACAGGGAAATGAGTGGGAAAATGCATTTGCTCTGAGAGCTAGCAGAATTGATGGGCTGAATGCCCCATTTTAAAAACAGAATGCTGGAAACACAGCAAGGCAGTAGACATTTATGAAAGGAAAAATACAATTAATATTTCAAGTCACACACTCAAAATGTTGGTGGAACACAGCAGGCCAGTCAGCATCTATAAGGAGAAGTGCTGTCGATGTTTCGGGCCGAGACCCTTTGTCAGGACTAACTGAAAGGAAAGATACTAAGAGATTTGAAAGTAGTGGGGGAGGGGAAAATGTGAAATGATAGGAGAAGACCGGAGGGGGTGGGATAAAGCTAACGTAAAGATTTTTACTCATATGTGAAGGATGTAAGAAATAAAGTCAATTCAATTCAAATGCTATTGGGGGGATGTTTCATCTTGTATGACTGGTGGTTTTGAAGATATTCCAAATCCAACATAGGTTAGTATTGCAATACTGGAATAAGTGACTGCTGCCTTTGAGCTTTATGTTTTTAAAGACCATTAGTTTAGGTGTTGCAATGATAGAAGATGGGGCAGTGCATTTTCCATTGATACTTAATGCAACCATGATGCATGAAATGGAGGAGCTGATAGTTCAGGATAGTGGATGAGACATTCTCTAACATATTCTAATAACCATCCACATAGAAAATGTTGTAACCTAATAGAGCCAAAAAGCTAAATACTTTGAATTCTGGAAATCTGAAATAAAAGCAGGACTGATGTAACTACATTAATCTGGAATGTTAATTTCCTTTCTCCACAAATGTTGCTTGACCTACTATTTTAAGTATTTTCTGCCTTTTTAAAAAACATTTAGGCTTTTATGGACAGAAAAGGAATGGAGGGTTATGGGCTGAATGCAGGTTGGTGGAATTAGGTGAGAGTAAGCGTTTGGCATGAACTAGAAGGGCCGAGATGACCTGTTTCTGTGCTGTAATTGTTATATGGTTATAAGGTTAAGAGCTGGAAAGGTGATTGGCGAAAGTGATACAGAGCTGGAGAAGGGAAAGGATCATGAGACGGGAGGTCTTAGGAGAAAGAAAGGGGGAGGGGAGCATCAGAGGGAGATGGAGAACAGGCAGAGTGATGGGCAGAGAGAGAGAAAAAAACAAACTAAATATGCCAGGGATGGGGTAAGAAGGGGAGGAGGAGCATTAACGGAAATTAGAGAAGTCAATGTTCATGCCATCAGGTTGGAGGCTACCCAGCCGGTATATAAGGTGTTGTTCCTCCAACCTGAGTTTGGATTCAATTTGACAGTAGAGGAGGCCATGGATAGACATATCAGAATGGGAATGGGACGTGGAATTAAAATGTGTGGCCACTGGGAGATCCTGCTTTCTCTGGCGGACCGAGCATAGGTGTTCAGCGAAACGGTCTTCCAATCTGCGTCGGGTCTCACCAATATATAAAAGGCCACACCGGGAGCTCCAGACACAGTATACTACACCAGCCGACTCACAGGTGAAGTGTTGCCTCACCTGGAAGGACTGTCTGGGGCCCTGAATGGTGGTGAGGGTGGAAGTGTAAGGGCAGGTGTAGCACTTGTTCCGTTTACAAGGATAAGTCCCAGGAGGGAGATCGGCACTCATCCTTGTAATCTTTCCCTCCCCCCCCCCTTTCCGCTTTCCACAGGGATTGCTCCCTACGCGACTCCCTTGCCCACTCGTCCCCCCCCCCCCATCCCTTCTCACTATGTTCTCCAACTCCCTCTGGTGCATCCCCCCTCCCCTTCTTTCCCCCGAGGCCTCCCATCCCATGATCCTTTCCCTTCACCAATCACCTTTCCCGCTCTTAGCTTCATCCCACCCCCTCCGGTCTTCTCCTATCATTTCGCATTCCCCCTCCCCCTCCTACTTTCAAATCTCTTACTATCTTTCCTTTCAGTTAGTCCTGACGAAGGGTCTTGGCCCAAAACTTCCACAGTGCTTCTCCCTATAGATGCTGCCTGGCCTGCTGTGTTCCACCAGCATTTTGTGTGTGTTGTTTGAATTTCCAGCATCTGCAGATTTCCTTGTGTTTGCTCTTAATATTTCAAGTCAGTTGTTTTGACTTTTTATAAGAGGTTAACAATATGTAAATATAATAATGAACTGAAAAAGTGAAACAAAAACGAAATGCCCAAAATACACAACACCTCAGGCAGCATCTATAGAAAGTGATGGCTTTTCATCAAACCTGTTGATGTACAGTATATTACCAGCACACTCCTTGGCCATTTGTACTGAAGCTGCGGAAAAGATGCACTGAGGCTTCTGATAAGCAGGTTGCATGCCAACTATACAAACATTCCTGTATAGAAACATGAAGTAGGAGGCAAACTCCCATACATCACACCAAGTGATGAGAAGTTCTCACATGATGGGCTTCTGCTGCACCTTGTACCTCAACTGAAATCTCTGGTCAAATAGAGCTCAACCATCATCCACTTTGTTTTCTTACATCATTGCCTGCTATTTTTATGTGAAAATGATTACCAGAACAAGTGGTGCATGTGAACTCGATTTTAACATTTAAGCAGAGTTTGGATGGGTACATGGATAGTAGGGGTATAGAGGACTTTAGTCCTGGTGTAGATCGATATGAGTGGACAGTTTAAATGGTTTTGGCATGGACTAGATGGGCCAAAGGGCCTGTTTCAGTGCTGTACTTTTCTACAACTATCTAAACATTCTTGACACTGCTCATGCTTGCAAGAGCCCTTTGATGCAAACACAACCCCCTTACCTCAACACCAGTTGAAGTCTGCAGTTGGGACAGTCTGTTAAGAGTACAGGTGTGCTCTGGAGGCCAGATGTTTGAGTTTGAAGCCAGGCCTTCCTTGGTTATTATGGGATCTCAGTTTACATGATGCACATACACAAAAAGCTCTGTGCACAAATGATGACATCAAAGGCTATGAGCGATGGCATGTTGCATTGATCAGGAGGTATAGTGACAACCATCCTAGCATTGAAGTTCATAGTTTAATTGGGATACAGCCAGAATAGGCCCTTCCAGCCCTTCGAGCCTCACTGCCCAGCAATCCCCCGATTTACCAACCGGTATACCTTTGCACTGTAGTTGGAAACTGGAGCACCCAGAAGAAACCCACATGGTCATGGGGCGAACATACAAACAAACCTCTTATAGGCAGCAGCAGGAATTCAATCTGGTTCGCAGGTACTGTAAAGCATTGTGCTAACCACTACGCACCGTGCCACCCCCAATAAATTTACTTTGAACCCACTCATCTTTAGGAGAGAAGCAGAGCTCTTGGGGAAAGACGCAAGGTCACAGGAAAGCATGCAAATTCCGCACAGACAGCACCGGAGGTCAGGATTGAACCTGGGTCTCTGCACCTCTACCTGCTGCACCATTCCTGAAGCAGGTTACTCAGGTATCTAATGTGGCTGAGAAGAAAGCATTAGCCATGCTTGCTTTCACTGGCCAAGGTACTGAGTGTAAGAGGTAGGGTGTCACATTGCAGATACACAAAACATTGTCAGACTGCACTTTAAGTGTTGTGTACATTGCTGTTCATGCTGCTGGAAGATTGTGATAGCATTCAAAAGAGTGCAGAGGGGATTCACCAGGTTGTTGCCTGAATGGAGATTTACTTTGCAGGAGAGTTTAGATAAGCTGGTTTTATCTTCACTGTTATTTAGGAGGCTGAGGAACAATCCTAGAGGTTTATAAAATTATGAGCTGTGTAGATAGTGTCCTTTTCCTAGAGTGGGGCAATCTAGACCTAGAGGGCATAGGTTTAAGTTGAGAGGGAAGAAATTTAAAGGTGATCAGAGAGGTAAATTTTTCCAATGATTTCACATTCCAGCTGAGTGTTCCAAAGTTTGGTAGAATGGGGTCACACTGAAAATTAAGAAAGCAAAATAGCAACAGTGATCAGAACTATGAAGTAAAGACTACAATAAAAAGTATCATGAATTAGCAAAAGAGCTCAGTCCATTTAAAAGGGTAGCGCTTACTATAAACAGTGTCTACAGACAAAGTCTAAGGAAATGACATAATTTGACTAGGCTATTCAATGGAGTGAAGATTTCAAAAGTCACATAACACAATAAGAAATGAATTCCTCATGATCAGGATGGTTTAGTGACCACTAAGCAAGAACAAAATGGTAAGCAGTACAAAACAACAGATCATTTCTTGTATGTTTTAAAATACTTCCAGTCAATGCTGTTTTCATGAGATACTGAGTGCAAAATTTAAAGCAACAAGAGCAGTGTTAATTCATTGCCAGATAAACAAAAGAGTAGTTCACATGCCAAAAACTCAAATTTCATTGGATGTTTACAGCAATACATTTTGATCTGCATTTTCATCTTAAATTCATTTTTGTGTGACAGACATCACAACTGTTACACATGAAGTATGTGTATACCAGTTATTATTTATTGTGTTGATTCATAAAAATAGTTCTCCTCTTGCATACCTTCACTTGGCTGTTTTGGGGATTATGAATATAGATTGCGGCAAACACAGAAGCAGAGACTACTCTTGAACCTTCCAGAGATAATCACACTTCTGTTAAATTCCACCACTTTAGAAGTCCCTGATACTATACAAAGCTGACGTTAGAAGATTGATAGCTTGATTATAATATGAGGTCACTGTGAAATAGGAATTATAATGACGTCCAGTTGCAGCCTAAGATAACCACGTGATATTAGAACATTTTCTAAAACAATTGATAGAGAAAAAATAACAATGAAAACCATGTTTAAAAACAAAAGAACTTTTAAAAATGAATGTACTTAGAGCTATTTTATACAGGATGGAGAAATAAAATAAATATTTATCAATTGATACAAAGCTATATATTGCAGCGGGTTTACAAGCATACCTCGACAAAAAACTAGAGAGCTAGAAATCAGGGTTCATTTAAGAGATAAAATCAAGTTAAATTAAAATACCGTAATTTAAAAAAAACCTGAAAAAGTTTCCTTCTGCATATGACATCTTACAAAGAATAAGAAGAATATAATAATACGGCTGAACTTATTATCCACTGTTGCAACTATTTTCAATAGCTCCTGCATTGCGTTCTTTAGTGAACAATTTTTAAACATTTTAAAGAAATCATTAAGCAGTTACAGAGTAGAATGGGTTGGTGGGTGAGGTAACTTTTCTAGAAATCTGCTAAAAAGCAGGATTGAAAGTCACTATTTTCAGATGCGATAGGTTTATAGGCTGCGATTCTCTGCAGAGTACATTTCCGTCTCTCCTGCTGCAACCAGTAGAGCATCTCCACTTTGTCCCGCTGCATTTTCTCTGCATATGGCCGTCCCTATAAGCAGAGGTTGTATCCTTTTGTTACAAGTTATTGACAAGTTTACTATTCACAGTAAGCAGTCAGCTACAAAATTGAATAGTTCAAAGTAAATTTACTATCAAAGTATGTATGTTACAATATACAACCCTGAGGTTTGTTTTCTTGTTGGCATTATTGATAAATCCAAGGAGCATGATAGAATCAATGAAACACTGCACCCAACAAGGTAGACAAACAGAATGCAAATGGCAACAAACTGTGCAAATACAAAACACAGGAAATAATAAATAAATAAATATTGAAATCATGAGATGCCGAGTCCTTGAAAGCGAGTCCATAGGTTGAGGGAACATTTCAGTGACGGGGCAAGTGAAGTTGTCCCCTGTGGTTCAAGAGCCTGATAGTTGAGGGGTAAGATGGTTGATGGCTTACTAAAAAGTGAAAAGAATTTGCCTCTCGGATTATATAAACTTAATAAAATGATTTTATTACGAATACTTAATTAGCATTTAAGCCAAAAACAATTTGAGAGTTTTTGTCTTAGAATCATAAACACACAAACTATTATACCAATAACAAAACACACAGAATGCTGGAGGAACTCTATCTATGGACAAGAGTAAACAGTTGATATTTCAGGCTGAGACCCTTCATGAGGTCTGAAAAGAAAGAGGAGAAGTCAGAGGAACAAGTTAGTAATACCGTGCGAAGCATTAATTTGTTCTGGTGCTTATGGGCCTAGGATCCATACACTGGCCAATACATAGCCCAGGTACTTTAACAAAGGCATTAGCCAGGGGTGTGCACTGCATTGCTAGGAACATTGTGCTAATCTTCCTGTTGCTGTGTCCCTAATCCCCTACAGGGTGCTCCCACAGAAATAAAGTGTGAGGGCTGATGCTGGACAGGCCAGGGTGAATGGATACAGATGTTTAATGCCGAGGGCTGCAGCTGGCCCATATGGCAATTGTGAGCCACGGCTGAGGTCTGGCAGAACCTGGATAGATCACACAGTTCTTGCAGGAGGTGATGAAAGATACCATCCTCCCAGCACTCCCTGGTCCATACCCTTCTGCTGGGTAACATATTCAATGGTGACCGCTTGTCCATTGGACCATCAAAAAAACAATTCCAGGTTGGAGAAAGCTGAAATAGAGAGCCAACAGCTTCCATCATGGAGGATATGGAGCAAATAATACAGCAATGTTCTACATTCAATGTCACAGCCAGAATGCAGTCCTGTGTCCCCACATCCCAGAAATGAATGGTTGCATCACTTGCCCCAGTAACCCTCCCACCTCCCCCCACCCCCAAAGTACCAACTCTCATGGGTGACCTTTCCACACTGAGCCATGAGCGATTGTTGTTGCAGGTGCTCCAGCAGAGAGAAGCAAGAATTTGTGTCAGTTTCCCAGCACAGCAGCAGGGAGGGGAAGAGTCTGCAATGGGCCCTAGCACAGCTGCTCTTGTGGTAATACATCTCTTCACACAGAATGCAAGTATTAGTACTAATTCCATTATTACCCTGGGAATGACTTCTGAGAGCTAAGCAAGGCCTCAGCATATGCAAAACATTAAAAAAACATCTAACCGCATCGTCTAAATTTTGTATAGTAGTTCAGGTGTAAAACAAATTCCCTCAGAAGTACATTTAGA
The DNA here is from genome assembly GCF_030144855.1 of Hypanus sabinus. NCBI lineage: Eukaryota > Metazoa > Chordata > Chondrichthyes > Myliobatiformes > Dasyatidae > Hypanus > Hypanus sabinus. The sequence goes on from NC_082718.1 coordinate 43,527,092, forward strand.
GAGCAAAGAATTGAACACCATCATCTCTACCTTGAAAGAAACTACATCCTCAAAATTATCTTTGATTTTCTTTAGTATTTTGGACAACGGATTTTCAATTTGTGATAAGTCCGAATAAAACTTATCCCTCTTCTTGGACTCCTGTAACCTCATTACTGAAGTACCTGTGTAACCTGTGAAATAAAATGCAGACAAGACATGATTACCACCATTTTTTTTCAGCTATGTCAAAAAAAAAATTCTACATCTGAGGGAAGAATAAATATCATAAACATCCATCATCTTTCCAAGCACAGTAGGAGACCATTCACCCAACAGTTCTATTTGTTCAATGTTTGAACAAAATAAAACGTGCCTCCACCATCACCTCCCCCACCCTTGCTATCCTACTGGCTTATCCCAGAGCCCTGCATCTTTCCCAGTTTGGAATATTTATCCAATTATTAGTTATTGGATAATTAATTATTGGCTATGCAGGTTGACTCTGTGGTTAAGAAGGCTTCTGGTGTATTGGCCTTCATCAATCGTGGAATTGAATTTAGAAGCCGAGAGGTAATGTTGCAGTTATGTAGGACCCTGGTCAGACCCCAGTTGTAGTACTGTGCTCAGTTCTGGTTGCCTTACTACAGGAAGGATGTGGAAACCATAGAAAGGGTGCAGAGGAGATTTACAAGGATGTTGCCTGGATTGGAGAGCATGCCTTATGAGAATAGGTTGAGTGAACTCAGCCTTTTCTCCTTGGAGCGAAGGAGGATGAGAGGTGACCTGATAGAGGTGTACAAGATGATGAGAGGCATTGATCGTGTGGATAGTCAGAAGCTTTTTCCCTGGGCTGAAATGGTTGCCACATGAGGACACAGGTTTAAGGTACTTGGGAGTAGGTACAGAGGAGATGTCAGGGGTCAGTTTTTTACTCACAGAGTGGTGAGTGTGTGGAATGGGCTGCCGGTGACGGTGGTGGAGGCAGATACGATAGGGTCTTTTAAGAGACTTTTAGATAGGTACATGGAGCTTAGTAAAATAGAGGGATATAGGTAAGCCTAGTAATTTCTAAGATAGGGACATGTTCAGCACAACTTTGTGGGCCGAAGGGCCTATATTGTGCTGTAGGTTTTCTATGTTTCTATAAAATCTGCAGAAATCTCTGGAAGGGTTTTCACAGGAATAAGAATCCTATGAACATCATAAACCTCTTTATTTCCTTGTTCCTGTTCTTACATTCATTATAAAATTAAAAATAGTCTATCCAGATTAACAGATGTTCAATATCATTAATGGAAAAATATTCTTTTCCGAATCACGGATGTTGAGGTAAATGGATCATAGAACATAAGAACATAAGAGATAGGAGCAGGAGTAGGCCAATCGGCCCCTCAAGCCTGCTCTGCCATTCAACAAGATCATGGCTGATCCAATCTTAACTCTAGTTTTCACCGAATCCCACAAGGCAACAGTGCCAACCAACAGGGCACCATGCTGCCCATTTTATTTTATTATTCATCCCGCCCAAACCCATGTGATCACCCAGGGAAAAAAAAAACGATTTGCCAATTGAGGAGAAAAAATCTGGAAAATTCCTCTCCGACCCATCCAGGCTATCGAAAACTGGTCCAGGAGATCACATGGCTGATCTAAACCTAGCCTCATGTCCACTTACCTGCTCGCTCACCGTATCCCCTAATGCCATTTTTATCCAGGAAAACGTCTATCTCCGTTTTGAATTTATTGAGTGTAGTAGCTTCCACAGCTCTCTGGGGCAGTAAATTCCACAGCCCCACTACCCTCTGAGTGAAGAAATTTCTCCTCATCTCAGTCCTGGAACAGCATCCCCTATTATGCCCCCTAGTCCTAGTTTCACCCATCATTGGGAACATTCTCCCTGCATCCACCCGATCAAGCCCCTTCACAATCTTATATGTTTCAATGAGATCGCCTCTCATTCTTCGGAACTCCAATGAGTAGAGTCCCAATCTACTCAAACTCTCATCATACATCAACCCACCCATCCCCGGAATTAACCTAGTGAACCTTCTCTGCACTGCCTCGAGAGCCAGTATGTCCTTTCTTAAATATGGACACCAGAACTGCACGCAGTACTCCAGGTGTGGTCTCACCAATACCCGGTACAACTGCAGTAAGACCTCCCTGTTCTTATACTCCATCCCCCTAGCAATAAAAGCCAGCATTCCATTGGCCTTCTTGACCACCTGCTGCACTTGCATACTAACTTTTTGTGTTTCCTGCACCAGGACCCCCAGATCCCTTTGCACAGAAGCACTTTCCAGTTTCTCTCCATTTAGATAATAACTTGCTCTATTATTTTTCCTGCCAAAGTGCAAGACCTCACACTTGTCAGTATTATGTTTCATCTGCCAAATGTCTGCCCAATCACTCAGCCTATCTATGTCCCCCTGCAGGGTTTCAATGTCCTCTGCACTCATTACACTCCCTCCCATCTTTGTGTCATTAGCAAACTTTGATACGTTGCACTTAGTCCCTTTCTCCAAATCATTAATATAGATTGTAAAGAGTTGGGGTCCCAACACCGACCCCTGCGGAACACCACTAGTCACCAACTGCCAGTCTGAGAATAAACCATTTATCCCAACTCTCTGTTTTCTGTTAGAAAGCCAATCCTCCACCCATGCCAGAATATTATCCCCAATCCCATGATTTTTTACTTTAGGTAATAATCTTTGGTGTGGCACCTTGTCAAATGCCTTTTGGAAGTCCAAATACACCACATCCACTGGTTCCCCTTTATCTACCCTATATGTTATGTCCTCAAAGAATTCCAACAAATTTGTCAAATGTGACGTCCCTTTTGTGAAGCCATGCTGACTTTGTCCTATTAAGCTATGTTTATCCAAATGCCCTGTTACTGTTTCTTTAATTATCGATTCCAACATTTTGCCAACCACAGATGTTAGGCTAACTGGCCTATAATTCCCAGCCTTCTGTCTATTGCCCTTTTTAAATAAAGGAGTTACATTAGCATTTTTCCAATCTGTCGGGACCATCGCCGAGGCCAGCGAGTTTTGAAAAATTATCACTAATGCATCCACAACCCCGACCGCCACTTCCCTTAAGACCCTAGGATGCAAGCCATCTGGTCCAGGGGATTTATCCACCTTCAGTCCCATTAATTTATCAAGTACCATTTCCTTGGTGATTTGAATCATAGTTAGCTTCTCTCCCCCTAGAGCCCCGTTTATCCAGTGTTGGGATATTTGAGTGTCCTCTACTGTAAAAACTGATACAAAATATTTGTTCAGCGTTTCCGCCATCTCCATGTCCCCTACCATTAATTAATCACTGAGAGAACAGCTGACAAAAATCTCATGTTAATTACTGAGACTGAAAATTTTTACCATCTTGTCCTAAGGGCAAAATTGTCCTTGTGGAAACAATGAGATTTTCACTTTCATTGAATACAATAGCACGCTTGGGGGGCGGGGGGCGGGGGGAAACTATCATTGAGGCAGATGAAAGTGGCTAAGTATTTATGGTGAGAAATTATCATTATTGCAGCACTGATTTTTTATGTCCTCTAACTTCCAAGACCTTCAAAATGATGTTTGTAATGCATAGATGTGGAATGTATCAGACAAGAAGTCTTGTTTTTAGAGATCCATTTAACTTCATCATCCATTATTAACAAAAGAGCACTTTTTGTTTTAAAAGCAGAAACAAGAGTAAAAACAAAAAAGGATTCAAACAGCTTGCAATGCCAATCTTATGAGGGGTGATTGATAAGTTTGTGGCCTAAGGCAGAAGGATTCAATTTTAGAAAACCTAGCATACTTATTTTTCAACATAGTCCCCTCCTACATTTACACACTTAGCCCAGCGGTCGAGGAGCATACCGATCCCTTCTTTGTAGAAGTCGGCGTCTTGGACCTCCAGAAGTGGTCCACAGCAGGTGTGATTGATAAGTTTGTGGCCTAAGGTAGAAGGAGATGAGTTATTATCTTCAAACTTTCTGCATAATCAAAGAGTTGAACTGCAAGTGTACGTAATGAGAGCTGTATCTTTCTTCCTTAGGCCACAAACTTATCAATCACACCTGCTGTGGACCACTTCTGGAGGTCTGAGATGCCGAATTCTACAAAGAAGGGATCCATATGCTCCACAACCGCTGGACTAAGTGTGTAAATATAGGAGGGGACTATGTTGAAAAATAACCTTGCTCGGGTTCCTAAAATTGACTCCTTCTACTGTAGGCCACAAACTTATCAATCACCCTTCGCATATTTGCATTGATTTTTTGCGGGCTCAACCTTACATAGCTGAAGAGAACCTATAGCCACAGAGAAGATATCTCCACTCCCAACATCTTCTAATACCATTTGAAGGGATCCTTGCCCACCTTCAAGTTAGATAGCCAGTGAATTCTTCTAGCGGTCACTGCATTTTGACAAGTAGCTGATCCTCTCCAAACTCGTATGAATTAGCAAACACTTACTATGAATGCTCAAGGACTTCTCATTGGCTTCAACTTAAGAAGTTGGTGCCTGACATGTTGCAATAGTTGGATTAGGATTCAGCATGCCTGGGAGAATAAGGCTACATAAAGCAGGACAAGTTAATGGAAGAGTGCAGGAAAGGAGGAGAATGGTTTTCAGCAGGGGTATTTTTTCAACTAAACATGGGGCTAGTTTTCAACTAAATACTTCTATCTGAACTTCAGCACAACTAAACTATGCATCAGTAATTCAGTAAAATCTGCAAAATCACAACATCCACCTCGCAACTGAGCCTAGGCCACATTAAGTTGCTGTCAAGGACAGTGAATACTTTTTCAATCTGTCCTCTTTCAAGCTGAAGCCAGAATACTTGCAACATCTCACAATTTACCATCCACTTCTTTGTAAGGGATACCTGGGAGTCAGTAGTAAATAGTGGAATGTTGCAAAACTTCATCAAAACTCTCAACATAAAGGAAGCCATCTGCTCTTCACTCGTGCAATAATGAGTAAATTGTTTCAGTTTCCTCCACTGCAAGGTTCCATTTATTTAGTGCACTGTCAACTATTACATATCAGCTTTTCCCTGCAATGATACAGAAAGGCAACAACTGATGTATGAACATAGGGAACAGATAATACAAGTCAGTGTCCTGTATTCTCATTCTAAGGCAGCTGTTATGTCAACTACACTTTAGCATATTTAAAGGTGGCTAATTGGTCTTAATAGTTATGTTGACAAAAAGGAAAATGAAGCCAGTGAGCATCCAATTACTAAGTCTATGTCACACATGAAACAAAAGCCATGATACTACAATAGATTAAATGAAATTACACCAAGTAGTGGGACTGCAAGGTGAACAAAAGTCAGCTACACTCCTTGATACTAACAGCTTCCTCATTCACCTTTTTCAAAGAAGCGGTTGGGGTCGGATGCAAATTGTTCAAAACGTTCAAGTTTGCTCAAAATACACTCTCGTTCTTGAATCAGTTGGACAGCCTTTTCCCATATGTCCAGTGCCTGAGACAAAAGAAGAAACAGTTTCTCATTCTCATAGTCTCATTCCAGATGATTTAAAAATAATTCGAGTTTTTTTTCAATTCCTGGGTATTGCAGTTTCCATTCAAGACTGTGTTGCAACTAATTAGGATACTCTCCACTGTGAATCTATAAAAGTTTGTCAAATTTTGTAAATTTTTTGGTAACATGCTGAATCTATGCAAACTTTTAACAAAGCAGTGGTGCTGTCATGCCTTCTTTGTGATGATACTTACATGCTTATCCCAGTTTGGATCCTCTGATATATTGATGCCAAGGAATTTAAAACAACTCCATTCCCCTGATGAAGGCATGCTCATGGACCTTCGGCTTAATGCCATAAACAATTTCTTGTTAATGGAAAAGAAGTCAGACAGCTTGTGGAAAAGTCAGTTAAAGATTCTGTTGAGGAAGCAATCACTGAAGAGGCAGACTAGAGTCAGTCGCAGGTTAAGCAGCATGAAGAGATGAAAGTGCAAAAGGCAGATGTGTGGAGAAATGACAAAGGAGAAAGCTACGTTAGAGACATGGATTGAATTGTGATCACAAAGGGCAGCGAGGTTTAGATTATCAAAGGAATTTTACAGTATGTCAGCAAAACCATAACACAATTATCTTAAAAAGGAACACTTAGTTCTAACCTGTTAGCTTACATAATGCAAACTAAGAAATTTAAATTGCTCAACAGCAATGTTAGATATTGAAAGCTTGCAATTGAATTAAGATTCAAGGCCGTTATTTTTAAATCTCATCCTTTAAATGTGGAGAAAGTTCAACATTGTAGAAGACTGAGATAATAGGGGTATTGTTCAGTTCAATGAGAGGGCAAGTCACATCAGAAAAAATAGAATTACCCATATTGATCACCATGAGGATGGGATGAATGCTGCTATGACAACTAAAAGAAGAACAAAAACTGTGGTTTTCCCTATAGCACCGTACTAGAGAAGAAAGCACAACACTCCAGGGAGACAAGGGGAATGAATTACTCAGTCTTACAGAGATTAGTTATTCTCTTGAGGCAATGAGATTTAAGTAAGGACTTTACATTTTAGATGTAGAATGTGACCAAATAATAGAATAGAGAAAGCGATGATGTTTGTAGAAAAACAAGAAAATAAGATGAAGTTTACAGCAAACAATTTATAAGACTGGGGGCACAAGTCAGCCCAACTAAAAATCTCAGGTGACTTCATCCTGTGCAGCACCAGAATTTGAGATTAAGATTAACGCCAGAGCCTTTTAGATCTGGACTTTTGTAGAACAGATAGAGCTTTGCAAACAAGTGGAGGTAGCTTTCAGGATACATACCTTAACAAATCCTTCAAGAGAACCACAACCTTGTCGCTGGGTTTGGATGTTTGCGTGCCTCAATATCCCAGAGAGCTATGTTGGCTGGAATCAGTGCTTTAAGCTTTGACTCTTGGTAGGGTCACCCAAGCCAAACATGTCAAAAGATAGAGGACAGTCCACCAGTCCTCCAGGTTCAGAGGTTCAGCTCAGGGCTAACAACCCTGACTGCTAAAGCAAACTTGTTATGAAAACAGCAATGAAGGATCCTTCTACATCTGGATGTGATGGTATTCCTGAGTCTCCACCCGGGACTTACATGACTGACAGTAGTGAAAACTGAGAGGAAGCTACTGACACAATGAAGGATGTCCTGAACACTGCTAGGGATGAACACCTTCATTGCTGCCCTAAAAGCCAGCGGTGTAACAGACAGTATGTAAATAAGGAAGTACCTTAACAAATGCACAGGAACCTTGTGGGCTGGAATACTTCAGGATAAAACACAAGTACACAATACATTGGTATTTCCTTTAGGAGTAAAATTATACTTGGCACTGCGTTGTTCTTAAAGCATAGAAACAGCATTAAGTTCTGGGCCAAACCAGCAACATATTTTTTATCTACATACCTTGGAAACATGGGCTCTGTGTTTTTGTGAGCTATACTTAATTGCCATATCAAGACGTTCTCTATCAGGGACATGGAGAAGGATCCAAATGCGTTGTAGTCTGTTCTGTAAATGATCTATATCTTCAAAATCAGGGCTTTTCCCAAGCAGCTTCTGAACCTTTACTTTTTCCTAATTTAGGTGTTGGACAAAGAATAAACAAAAACAAGTGTATGTTGTATGGATTTATTTTGTACAGATATAAAACATTGTTTTTAAAGAAAGCACATTAAACTCTCATTTTCCTTTTTTCCCCCACTTCCAAGCTGCTAGATCTTCTCTAAAAGACTAGTGCATGAAGCCATGCATGCAATTTTCACAAGATTTCTTCCATCCATTGTGTTTTATAAGGGCAAGTCAAGAGTAATGAAAATTTGGCAATAAAACAGATTTGAGACCAAGTTCAGACTAGCCATTATCTTACTAAATTTCAGAGAAAGCCCGGGGGATCTATTAATTATTTCTGCCCCTATATTCTCATTTTCTTCATCCCTAACACCATTAACCGTTTCTCAAAAAATCTCCAATTCATTGTGGACCAGAAAGAGTAAGATGAGGATACACACACCTTAGAGGGATCAGAAGTAGAAAGGGTGAGTAATTTCCAGCTCCTGAGTGTCAGCTTCTCTGAGAATCTATCCTGGGCCCAACATATTGATGCAGTTGCAGAGAAGGAACAGCAGCAGCTATATTTCACCAGGAGGTTGAGGAGATTTGATATGATACCAAAGACACCCTCCAATTTCTACAGATGTACCATGGAAAGCATTCTAACTAGCTGCATTGCTGTCTGGTATTGGGAGGGGGGGGGCACTGCTAAGGACTGAAATAAGCTGTAGAAAGTTATAAACTCATTTAGCTCCACCATGGGCCTTCACTAGCATCCAGGAGATCTTCAAGGAATGATGCCTCAAAAGGCAGCATCCATCATTAAGGACCCCCATCACACAGAACATGTTCTCTTCTCATTGCTACCATCAGAGAGGAGGTATAAGGAGACTGAAGGCACACACTCAATGATTCAGGAATAGTTTCTTCCCCTCCGCCATCATATTTCTGAACGGGCACTGAACCCATGAACACTACTTCACTACTTTCTTCCCCTCTTTTTGTATTACCTATATAACTTAACTTTTTTAATGTATACAGTATATAATTACTATATTCACAGTTTTTATTATTATATATTGCAATGTACCACTGCCACATAACGACAAATTTCACTACGTATGCCAGTGATATTGAACCTGACTCTGATCACTCTTGGCTGGCCAATAAGAAAGATCTAGTGTCACACTGGGTAGGCAAGGAACTAGAGCCCTGGTGTTTCTCTTCCAATGAGGAAACATTCACACTAGTTTGGGCTGTTTGGTTTGAAAAAGTGAGGGCAAAAGCTAAGTTACTAACATCTAGGTGATAGAAAAATGATTGGAAATATCTTACAAAGGTTTCAGACTGAATGAATGCAATGGATGAGAGGAATCCACTGCAGTATATGGCTTTCACAAAGGAGTCTATTGGAGAAACAGCAGGAGCTAAGAATGAGTGAGTAATTTGATGAAATAACTGGTTAGAACATAAAGAAAAAACATAAAATAATTTTTCAATACAAGGTCACCTTAAATAATCCAAAGGATTCTTCTCAGAGACCATTTCTCTTCACTGTTTTATTAAAAACAATTTGATAAGAAAGGCATCCAATATCACAAGCCATACTAATGTAAGAGATACTATAAAAATTGAGAAAAAAAGCATCAAAGCAATCTAATAAGTTTGTGGTGTGTTGAAAAGAACTAATATGGGATCAAAATCACAAAAAACAATAAAGATTTATTTAGATTTAACGTTTTACCCTTAATTGGTCAGATTAAAGGTTTGTTTACTAAGTGGTCACCATTATCTTTATCTCTAATAGGTAGGATTAATGCTATTAAGATGGTTATTTTACCTAAGTTTTTATATATTTTTCAAGCGATACCAATTTTTATTCCGAAATCTTTTTTTACTAAAGTTGATTCAAAAATTTCCTCATATATATGGCAGAATAAAAATCCCAGGTTAGGTAAAATATATTTACAGAAGACAAAGAAGGAAGGCGGGTTAGCATTACCTAATTTCAGATTTTATTATTGGGCAGTTAATATTAGATACTTGTTATGCTGGTTGAAAGATCGGGGTGGATCTTTCGGCCCTCGTTGGGTGAGTTTAGAAATTAAATCTGTATCAGCTTATGCTCTGGGTTCTATTTTAGGGACTTCTCTCCCTTTTGCTCTTTCTAAATTGCCGAAACAAATTGACAACCCGATAGATAAACATACTTTACGTATATGGTTTCAATTTCGGAGATTTTTTGGGTTGACTCAATTCGTTTTAAATAGTCCTATTGTATCTAATTGTTTTTTCCACCCTTCCATTATAGATCAAGCTTATTCGGTTTGGAAAACCAAGGGATTACTAAGATTTTCTGATTTATTTTTGGACAATTGTTTTATGTCTTTGAGCAATTATCCAACAAATATAACTTGCCTAAATTTCATTTTTTTAGATATTTACAGATTAGACATTTTTTAAGTTCTGTACTCCCTACATTTCCAAATTTTGTGCCTTCAGATATTTTGGAGAGTTTGTTTGAATTAAACCCTTTTCAAAAAGGGCTTATTTCAAAATTTTATAATATAATTATGAAGATACCTTCAGAGCCCCTTTATAAGACCAAAAAGAATTGGGAAAGAGAGCTTAACCTTATTATTTCTAGTGAGAATTGGGATAGAATTTTTCAATTAGTTAATACATCATCGATATGTGCCAAACATTCACTAATACAATTTAAGGTCGTACATAGGGCCCATATGTCCAAGGATAAATGAGCTCATTTTTACTCTTATATAAATCCTATCTGTGATAGATGTCAATCTGAAATTGCGTCTTTAACTCATATGTTTTGGTCTTGTTCATTATTGGAAAGATATTTTTGATATTATTTCTGCGGTTTTGAATATTGATTTACAACCTCATCCTATTACCGCAATTTTTGGTTTACCAATGTTAGACTCACTGCATTTATCTTCTTCTGCCCGTCGAATGATTGCATTTCTAACTCTGATGGCTGGAAGATCTATATTGTTGAATTGGAAGGAAATTAATCCTCCCACTGTATTTAATTGGTTCTCTCAAACTATGTTATGTTTAAATTTAGAAAAAATTAGAAGTGGTGTCTTTGAGACCTATTAAATTTGAAAAGTTATGGAGACCATATATTCAACATTTTCATATGATGTAATATGACCCTGTTCCAAGTTCATTTGATTTCCCAGCTTTTAGCTTATGTATGTTGAGAGGACCGGAAGTGACGACATTGATGAATATTTATTCTTGTGAGATAATATAAACAGCCCCCTGTTTTTTTTCTCTTCTTTTTCTTTCTTCTTGCTTCTTTTTTCTTCTTTATTAGTTATTAGATTAGTAGATTAGCTAATTCTGCATTATATTTTTTTCTTTCTTTTTTCTGTTTTTTTTATATCATATATTATGAAATATTTAGACTTACCATGTTCATACATATATTGTATGGTTTATGTCTTTGTAAACTCATTTATATTGTAACTATTGTTTATGTTTTTTTTCATCTGTAGTGGAATTTGTATGTTTGTAATTTTTTAATTAATATATCATTTGTATTCTGTCAGAAAGAAAGAAAGAAAGAACGAACTAATATGGCAGAGTAAAGAGGTGTGGCTCAGATTTTTAATCTTAAAAAGTGGGTATGAAAGAAGCAAACAGATTACTGAGGATTATTGTAAACTTTTTGAAATATGAAAGTCATAATGTAATAGGAAGTCTGTGCCTAATTGTGGAAAGCCTTGGTTTAATGAATATGGGTTTGTCATTAAAGGGATGTCATTTAGGTAATAGAATACAGCGCAGACTGAGTTGGATACTATTCAGAATGAAGAAAAGTATGAAAACAAATTTACAACTTTTGTATCATTTTCAAAATAATAAAGGTCTGTGGGTCTGTTTGAAATTAAAAAGGCAGTGGAAGGAGAATATAAAGTCAGACCTCTTCTAGTAATTGAGCAGTTTAAAATAACGGGAAGAAACTGTAAAGTTTTCAGGTCAAAGAGTAGGAAAAAATAACTTTTGTTTTGCAGACTTGTGAGACTGAAATGGAGTCTAAATGTGAACATTACTCACAATGTGGTGTTGCATATAGACGGGGTGGTGAAGGGCACCCTTTGACACTCTTGTCTTCAACAGTCAGGTCATTGTCTATAGTTGGGACATTATGTTGCAATTGTACAAGATATTGGTGAGGCCGCAAATAGAATACCGTATACAGTCTGGGTTACCTTATAGGAATTACATCATTTAACTTTAAAGAGTGCAAACTAGATTTATGAGAATCCTGCCAAGACTCAAGAGCCTGTGTTATAGGGAGAGTTTGGGCAGTCTCAGACTCTATTCCTTGGTGCATAGGAGACTGAGGGGTTGACCTTACAGTGGTGTATAAGTCATGAGAGACGTACTGTAGATGGGGTGAATATCCTGGGAAAGGGAATCAAAAACCAGAAGACTCAGGTTTAAGGTGAGAGGGGAAAGATTTAAAAGAGACTGAGGGACAACTTCTTCATGTAGAGTGTGATGTAATGGAACGAGTACCTGAGGATGTAGATCGGGCAGATACAATAACATTTAAATGACATTTGGACAGCTTCATGGATAGGAAACATTTAGAGGCAAATGGGACAAATGTGGGCAAATTGGAAAGGCTTAGATGGGCACCTATGTTGAGATGGATAAGTTGGGCAACGTGATCCAACTCCATGCTGCATTACTCAACAATTCTAAAATATTATTTCCTTACCTGTTTGCCAGTAATCTTACCTCAGCAGCTGCAAGAGAAAATCAAAAGCATAAAATGATTAAAATAGTGGAATTCCAATTAACAAAATAAGCACTACATTACTAAAGATTACGCTAAGGCAGTATCAAACAGAAGTATTGGAATTTGTATCAGAATATCCATGGGTTGTACTTTGGGCATATCCTCCAGAAATAAGTTGTTAACCATATAAACAGACTCAAAGGATTGAATTTAATAGAGAACACATTACAAATACAAAGGCAATTCTGCACACCAGAGAAAAGAAGATCCAAGTCATTCATTCATCTGCTAATAAACTTTTTAATGTCAGGATTGAGTATTTTAATGTCCTATTGCAAACCTTTATGAACCATCAGCTAAAGCCTCACAGCCACATCTCACAAGTTGTATGCAGTCAGCTTTTCAATGTTGCAAAACTACATTACAAGGCATCCACTTACATGTTTAATTAATAATGTAGAAGACAGCACACAATCAGCACATCCATCAACAAGTGCAGTTATGTTGTCTCATCACCTGAAGGACATACTGCTTGCCAGCACTGAAGTTGCAGGCACACAGTCCATGACTAGTGTCAACAGAATCGTTAAGAATGGTGGTAGCCTCATTTCTAATTGTCCTTCTCTTTCACTTTCCTCACATCTCAAGAAATCTTATATTTTAGAAGTGGTGTAAACATGCAGTTTTTTTTCTTGCACACCCACACACCTCCTCTTTCAGGTACCCAGCAAATGGATAGAGAGAGATGACTAAGCGGTAAGAGAGGAGTTCTGAAGCCATTCTGTCACTCAACTCTGACACTGGCACAGAAACTCTGTAGATTAGCTTAGAGACAGAAATGGCATATGATTGAGAGGCTGAATACAAGAGAATTGCAGCTTTGGCAGCAGGAAAGGATAGCCAGTGTCATCTCTCCACAGGGTGAGGGCTCATAGGACATCCAAGAGAAGTTTAATGTTAGTCACAACGAAATCCTTTGTGGTTTAATAGGTCTATCAGGAGGCATACATAGCAAAGTTAAGGAGTACAGGCCTCCCTCGCTTTACAAATGTTTGCTTTATGCCACTTCATTTTTACAAAAGACGTACATTAGTAACTTGTTTTTGCATTACAAAGAGGATTTTCGCTTTTACAAAAATTTTTCCCATATAAATGAATGGTTCTTCACTTTTCCCCATTTTGGCTTAAGAAAGGTTTCATAGGAACGCTCTACTTTTGTAAAGGGATGGGGGCCATCTGTATGAGAAAATCAACTACAAGCATGTGAATGCCTTTGTTTATAACTTAAACTCTTTCCTTTCCAGGATGGAAGTAATGGTGATTTCATTTCAATATTTTGCACTGAAATATCCTGCACTGTCTTTTGGCCGATGCCTGTACTTCAATAGCAGGACTAGCAAAGGGCATTCAATGTCCAGGTGCTCAATAGAAGTTCAGACATCTGTCAAGCCAGCTCAGACATCTGCTATCTTACCTTTGGATTTAATGATGAAGTGTGTTTTCAAGATGACCATGTTATTACTTAGCTCTCCAACAGATTAAAGGGAATGCTGAGGTGGAGGTATTGGGGAATTGGTAGAGGATTCATGAGTTCAAGCCTGTTCTCTTCTCTGAGGACAGCATTTCTGATCTCACCATTGCTACTGTTCATGGTGAGATAGTGCAATCTGAAACAGCTCTAAACTTCTTCAGATCATCCTTCAGGGCCACCAACATGACAAATTAGATGCTGTTAATCAGCAAACAGGAAGAACAGCACAAGAACACAAGGGCAGGAATGTGTGACATGGATAATAAAGGAATCCCATGAGTAATGGGTAAATTGAGATTACAGTGGGCAACAAGAAATTAACTTTTATTGAATATAATGCATTTAATTGCATAATAGTGCTGATGCTTTGCAATAGATCAACTAAGCTAAAAACGTTTTGTTGATGATTTTCGTTTGTCTGAGCGTCCAACAGTAATCAGCCAACATTGTTGGATTCTAGTTGCTCCGATGCAGTTTCTCCATGACCGCAATGTCCTAGTGAAACCTTTCACTATGCTCGTCAATGACAGCACCAAGATTTGCATGTAAGAAGTCTAAATGGGAATGCAGAAAATCAATCTTTAGTGACATGCTGCACATCACAGTTCTGTATGCTTGAAGCATGTTGTCAGGTAGCTGCACATAGTTTGGTGCTCTCTTGTTCCCAGGAAAATTTTCACCAACATCCTTGAATGCCTTCCATCCAAATTTCTTCAGCCTCACTAGAAGTTTTTTGAATTGCCTGTCATTGATTACCTGCTTGATTGTGGACCAACAAAAATGCCTTCCTCAATCTTGGCATCAGTTATTCTGACTTGACTTATAAATTGAAATAACATACATAGGTGATTTTGTTTTAAATGGTGCTTGATAGGGAAATTTCATGGTGATTTTCAACAGCAGTAGTTCAAAATCCATAAGATACACCCAAAAGTATTCAGGAGGCAAAAAAATTGTTGTCTAGTGTTACATTCATTGAAAACATAGCTTAATCAGTTGTTTTCTCATATTGATCAGAGAAGGACACCAGACATTGCCTCCTCCTTTCTTCTTCCTCTTGCTAATTTTTCCCCTCTTCCTCTGCTCTCCTGCTTCAAAGATCCTGGCAAGGTACGAATCTGCTTCATGGCCACAATGTGGAGGATGGAATAGATGATGGCAAATTCCAACACCATGCTGCAGTTTACTATAAGGCACTGTCAATGGTACCAACAGAAAATGCGTCATTTCAACATAATCTGCTTAATTCCCCTGCAGATGCCAGCATAATTCTCAATTTATGAATGTTATTTTTTGGAATGATGACAGGCAGATGGTAAGAGATTAACTCTTGGCCCAAATAACTGCATTGGAAGGCATAGTGACAGCCAATGAATGATGCTCAGAAGAGATTCTGCAGATACTGGAAATTCAGAGAAACACACACAAAACACTGGAGAAACTCAGCAGGTCAGGCAGTATCTCTGGAGAAGAATAAACAATCAACATTTCAGACTGAGACCTTCCATCAGGACTGGCTAAATGATACTCACTTCCCAGATATCATGATTTAACCATCACAGTTTTCCTCACTGCTGCATGATCAGGAAGTGAAAATGCAATGTTCTTAATATGATGAAGGTGAATTTAATTACTCCCTGCCCCATTGGAAAGTCCTTGGAGTCATAACATTTGCAAGGTGCTCTTTTCCAGGTGTTATGAATTTAACTTCTGAAGACTATTCTCTTTCTCTCAAATAGAGTAACACTTTACAACTTACTTATTTAAGCTCCATCACCCTTACTGGGTCATGGGCCACTGACACTAGCTCGCAGACTCCTCTATCCTGACCCAGTCATTCACGTTGTGTCCAGATGTAGCCCATCTTCTTGGTGTATCCTTCCTCACCCAGAGATGAGGTCCTTAGAGCTTCTGTTGGCATTTCTATAGCACTGGGGCTTTAAAGGATGGGGTTGCTAGACCCATGCCCAACCTTCCTCCTTTCACAGCCGGGCTTGGGACAGTCCATAGCGGAGTTGAAGTGTTCAGCATGATTGTGTCAATGAAGTCCTCAGCAGCTGCATGAAGGCAGTAAAGAAATGTATGCTCCACAACACCTTCACTCCCTGTAATGCATCTGACTGAGCAGAATCAGGTTCAATAACAATGGCTTATGTTGTGAAAGCTGTTATTTTGTGGCAGTGGTACATTGTAAAACAATTTTTAAAAAACTAAATTGCATTAAGAAATATATAATTAAATAACTAGTGCAAAAACAGAGCAAACAAAAAAAAAGTGAGGTAGTGTACATGGATTCATTGTCCATTCAGAAATCTGATGGCAAAGGGGAAGAAGGTCCTGTACCTCCTCCATGATGGTAGCAAAGAGAAGAGGGCATGCCCTGCATGACAGAGGTCCTTAATGATGGATGCTGCCTTTTTTTGGCATGGCCTTTTAAAGATGTCCTCTGTGCTGGACAGGTTAGTACCTATGATGGAGCTGGCCGAGTTGGCAATGTTCTGCGGATTTTTTCCAATCCTGTGCAGTGGCCCCTCTATACCAGTGAGAATGCTCTCCACGGTGCATCTGTACAAATCTGTGAGTCTTTGATGACATATGAAGTCTCCTCCCAGCTCCTAATAAAATAGAGATGTTGTAATTGCATCAATATGTTGGACCCAGGATAGATCTTCAGAGATGTTGACACCCAGAAATTTGAAACTGCTCACCCTTTCTACCGCTCAATAAGGACCGGTGCGTGTTCCTTCAACAACCCCTTCCTGAAGTCCGCAATCAATTCCTTGGTTTGACTGACATTGAGTGCAGGGTTGTTGTTGTTACGCTACTTCGTCAGCTGACCTATCTGTGGTGAACTACATATGCCTGTCTGGACACGCCCCCCTACTGACTGCTCCTGTGGCTCCTCCCACTGACCGTGGCTCCTCCCACAGACCCCGGTATAAAGGCGATTGAGGCCTGAGCCCTGCCTCTCAGTCTCCAGGATGTAGTATGGTGGTCAATTACTGCTTGTTCTTTCTTCCAGTCAATAAAAGACGATATCTCGCCTCCCGTCTCAGAGAGTTATTGATGGTGCATCTCTATCTCACTCCTGTACGCCTCTCATCAACATCTGAAATTCTGCCAACAATAGTTGTGTCATTCGCAAATTTCTAGATGGTGTTTGAGCTGTTCCTAGCCACACAGTCATGGGTATAGACCCTTATAAATAAGTATATGCATATATGTTCAAAGTCTCCTAACACCGTTTGTCACACTTGCAGGGAAAGTACAACCAAAATATCATTGTTCGATAGGATCTCCTGCTGGGCAGCAGCATACTGTATGTAAAAATGAAAATGAGCAGAAACATCTTTAAATGATGACATACCTTCTTGTCAGAAAACACAAGTATGTTTCCCCAAGTTATATACCTTTGCTAACATCAGAATCAGGTTTATTATCACAGGCATGTGACGTGAAATGTGTTAACTTAGCAGCAGCAGTTCAATCAACACATAATACAGAGAAAAATAAATAAAATTTTAAAAATAATAATAAATAAATTACTGTATACATATATTGAATACATTAAAAACATGCAACAGAAATACTGTATATTTATTTTTAAAAGAGTGAGTTAGTGTCCAAGGGTTCAATGTTCATTTAGGAATCGAATGGCAGAGGGGAAGAAGCTGGTCCTGAACTGCTGAGTGTGTGCCTTCAGTCTTCTGTACCTCCTATCTGATGGAAACAGTGAGAAAAGGGTTCTAGAGTTCCTTAATAATGGACGCTGCCTTTCTGAGACACCGCTCCCTGAAGATGTCCGGGGTATTTGTAGGCTAGTACGCAAGATGGAGTTGACTAGATTACAACCCTCTGCAGCCTCTTCCAGTCCTGTGCATTAGACTCCCCACCCCCACCCCACCAGACAGTGATGCAGCCTGTCAGAATTCTCTCCACGCTACAACAATAGAAGTTTTTGAGTGTATTTGTACCCATCATACCCATCATCTGTACTAAAATATCTTCTAATTGCCTTAATTTTGTTCAGAATACTGGTTATACCCAAACTACAAAGATAAACACCAGCATCCAATGCAAAACAACAAAATAGCTAATAAATATTATTTGGATGGAATCATTTCCCAGCTCTGTGCAGAGATCTGAGACATTCTCCTCTAAACGTTGAGCACTGTATAAATTGCATGCTCCATTTCTCATTTCCCAGTTTTTCCTTTAGAAACAGAGACCTTAAAGTCAATGTTAAGATCCATCTACAACAGAGAAAGTATGTGATTTCTTTTTCAGCTATCATGAGTGCCCTGCATGATGCTTACATGATCCCTGAGAAAAGGTGAATGCAGTATACTCCAATTCCCATGCATTCAGTTTTTCAAGTTATAGGAAGTTTTCTTCACATTTATGTTGGTAATTTTCTAACAGCTTTTAAATTAAAAACAAATAGAAAGCAATATCACCTTTTGGAAGAGGTTCTTTTCCTAAACCTCCAAGCATTATAGTATTTATGTTCCATGTCCCAGTTACAAATTCTTCTTTTACTAAGCGGATTTCTGTAAGTTCCATTTCTTCTTCTCTGGTTATTAAGAAAGAAATAATCGGATTATGTTCTATTAGATCGTCATTGATTGGAAAAATAAAATATCATTTCAACCATCTTTTAAATTCCTGTTATTAAATACAATTAAACTCTGCCACATTAAATAATGTGGGGGGGGGGGGGGGGTGGGAATCTTTCCAAAACAAGTTTACCGTTTCAATTCCAATTCTCGAGCAAAAAGTGCTCTTCTTTCCTCATCTTTCTCATCCTCATTCTCGTAGAAGTGATAGAGAACTGCCAAGTAGTCAGACCCCTGACAACACAAAAGCAGGAGAGAGAACTCTAATTCCACTGATTCTTAGCTATATTTCACAAAAAAAGTATGGTTCTAATGATAATCAGCAGGTCAAACATTACATCCTCAAACAACAACAAATTTGAAGCTTTGTAATCCATAACCTAACAAGAAAACTTCAAATTATATACAGTGATGTGCAAAAGTATATATATATTGACTGTACTCTTTTCCATAGATGCTGCCTGGCCTGCTAAGTTCCTCCAGCATTTTGTGCATTGGATTTCCAGCATCTGTAGATTTTCTCTTGTTTATATATGGCTAGGGTGCCTAAAACACTTGCATAATACTATAGTAAATTTATGTATTGTACTTTACTGCTGCTGTAAAACAAAAGCAAATTTTATGATGTGAATGATGATAAACCTGATTCTGATATGGGTCTCTGTTGTGGACTGAGAGTGGGATGGGGCAGGGATAGGGGAATCATGGTTGGGTAAAGGGGAAGAGGGAGGGGAGGGAGCAGGAAGTACCAGAGGGACATTCTGTAATGATCAATACACCAATTGCTAGAAATCAAATGACCGTGCTTGGTGTCTCAGGGCTGAGTCTGTCTGCACCTGTGCCACTCCCCACTCCTGGCACTCCTCTGTTGTCCCACACCTTCCCATAACATTCCACCCTCACCATTCACAACATCCTCTGCTCTTGCAAGTTTTACAAACTTGCTCTCTGCTCCACATGGACAAAAGTCTTACTGTACCCTAGCTGTACAGTATATATGTGCCTAAGACTTTTGCACAGTGGTGTAGATTCTTCAATGAAGTAAAATATCTCAAGGCGTTTCACAATATTGTTATCACACAGAAAATGATGTAAGGTTATTAGAGCAAATGACCAAGTCATTAATGTGTTTTAAGGTGCATCTTCTAAGCAGAAAGAGAGGAGGTTAGGTAGAGGTGTGAGATGGGAATTTCCCGTTCAGAGCTTCACCAGCTAAAGAAAGACACAGCTGACAGGAGTGGAGTGACTAAACACAGAACTGATCAATAAAGTGGAAACAAAGAAGCACAAATATCTCAGAGGATTATAAGATGCAGAAAATCATGGGGACAGGGAAGGTTGAGATCATGGAGCACTCAGAAGGCACGTGTGAGAAATTTCTATCTGAGTTCCTCCTCAATGCGCCCAAGCAGCCACTGCAGTGATAAGTAAAAGGGAATTGGGAACGGATACAATTTTGACATTACCTCATAGTTACAGAGATTAGAATGAGGGTGGCTAAACAGGAGTGCATTTAGTATAGTAAAGTCTCAAGGTAACAAGAATTGTTACAAGTGAAATGCATATTATACCAGCACACAGTTAGCAGTAATAAGAGTATAATTATACTGGTATATTTGAAAAAGAAACACAAGCTGCTGGAGATAATTATATTATTCAGCAGCAAGTATGAAAACATATCAACCCAGCAATTACACAACAAATATTGATAAAACACAGGTGTAAATAAAATGGAAAGGAGAATATCTCTGATTCACCGAAAGGCATTTATACTTCCAACACATCTATTTTTATTTTCTTCACTTGTTTGATTGCCACACTGCCTTATTTTACACACCATCCTCTTCTGTCACCTCTCGTTTTCTACTTTTTCCTTTTTATGCTTTCCTTCCCTTTGCTTCTCTCTGCCTCAGCATTTAATCATTTTCCTGATCTTCACTCAGAATTATGTTTCTTTCTCCGCAGATACTACATCAAAAATACATATCCACTGGGTAGCAGCACAGAAACAGTTGAAAAGGGAGTGTACTTTACAAAATGTCCAGTCACCATGCAGCAGGGATCATAAGAATCAGGTGGAGATAACAAGCAATCAGTTTTTTTTCTGCCTTTTCTCGTTATTTATTTTCATAGTTTGCAACGTGTAGAATGTCCAAGTTGAAGAATGATGCTTCAATAATAATTGGGCTATTTTATTTAATCTTAAGTAAAGTCAATCAGTTCAAAGAACGAATTGATTGATTTGCTTTTACCTGCAGTGCGTTTAATAGTCAACCACTTCAGTTATCAATGTTAATCTATTGCTTCAATACAGAGACATACTGTAGATGCAAAAACAAGGCCGCATACTGCTCAAAATATTTTATAATACAATAAAGTCTGAATCATGATGTTATGTACAAATGCAAACATGTCCTCTTCCTACAGTTTGTAAAAGAGATTGCCAATCTTCCAACATCCTTTACACCAAGAACTATTTTGTAATTACACTCCTGAAAGGCCTAATGTAACTTTTAGATTATGTTTCTCACTTCAGTTCTCAACCAGTGTAGATAGTTTCTATCTACCCACTTTTCTTTTATAGCTTGAGAATTTCTAGTCCCTTTTGAAATTTAACTTTCACACAGCCACGTATTACCACGTAAGGGTGTGGGACAAGTAGCAGGGAAGGAGTGCCAGGAAGGAGTTAGTGCAGATGCAGACCCATCAGCCCTGGGACATCAGGCAAGATCGTTTGATTCCAAACAATTGGTTTATTGATCATTTCAGTATGTATCTCTTGTGTTCCCATTCCCTCCCCTTTCCCTTCCCCTTTTTCCAATCATGATTCTGCTCTCTCTGCTCACTTCCCACTCTCAGTACACAATTGAGACCCATATCAGAACCAGGTTTATCATCACTCACATATGTCAAAAAATTTGTTGCTTTTTTTGTGGCAGCAATACAGTGCAATACATAAAATTACTACAGTACTGTGCATAAATATTAGGCACCTAGATATATATGTGCCTAAGACTTTTGCACAGTACTGTATTTCATTATAAATTTTTAACTTAAATAGCAACAGTAATATTTTGGAAGAGTTGCAAATCAAGTGGTCAAGCCAAGTCAAGTCACTTTTTATTGTCATTTCAACCATAACTGCTACACTGAACTACATAAAAACAACACAGAAAAAAGCTACACCAGACTACAGACCTACCCAGGACTGCATAAAGTGCACAAAACAGTGCAGGTATTACAATAAATAATAAACAAGACAATAGGCACAGTAGAAGGCAGTAAGTTGGTGTCAGTCCAGACTCTGGGTATTGAGGAGTCTGATGGCTAGGGGGAAGAAACTGTTAAATAGCCTGGTCGTGAGAGCCCGAATGCTTGTGAATATGCACAATAAATCCAATGAAAACACTCAATGCTTTATTAAGAACTTCTGACAAACTTTGTTAACATCCCCATAACATACCTGTGTAAGGACGTATGTCAGGTAATCATTTAAATTTATATTTAAATCCTGCTGTGGAACAACTTTTTGGAATTGATTTTCAGATTCAACTTTTCTTTTCTCAATTTCTTTCTTCATTAATAAATACCTGTAAAAATTGGAAATCACGTTTAAAAACAAGCAATAGATTCTTTTTACAAGCAGCTGGATTTTTGGTCTATAACTTAATAAGCATAATAAAGACATCAGCTATACATATTTCTGTAATGTTCATTTCAAATATAGATCAGTTAGTTAAGAAACTGGGTGTCACAGTGGTTCTCTTTTTTTCTAAAAAAAATGAAAAGTAGAATCCTAGGTAATGAAAGCACTTTTAAAATGGACCCCAAATATTTCCTGTTTCATTATGAATGTGAATTTTCACTCCAATTGATATACTTGCACAAGTGAGTTCATCAATTTTTTTCTGCATTAAAGTGTCTTGATGGGAAATAGTAATTATGAACATATATCCTCATTGGCGCACAATTTCTTAGAAGGAGGCATCATCATAAAAATAGAAAGTAAGTTGCAAATCATTTGATCAGGATCCTAATTTGACTATATCTATAAGGCTTCATGAACACAATTTTGTTCTAATTTTGAAATGTCTCTGCTGCATTAAAAGCCCTGCATACATTTTCCTATGTATTTCACAAATTTGCTTGCACCAGTTTGGCCTTACACCTTCTAATAATAAAATATCACAGGTCCTACCATCAAATGAATCTACCACAGGGAAGAAACTGTTCTGCTACCTTCATTGAAAATACAACAAAATATCACTTCTCTGTTGAAAAGCATCAACTCCTGTAGCAGCATATTATTTCCAACCAAGATTGAAGAGTTCCCAATTATAAGCTTCACAGATTTGTATAAATAATTTGTCATCTGGAATGATGTGTCCTCCAAGAGGACCACAACCTTGTTGTGGTTTGCAGGCTTCTGTTCCCCAATGACTGGAAGAGCTATGTTGGTTGGAGTCAGGGCCTATGCTTTGGCTCTTGGTAAGGTTGTGGTGAACTATGTGCCTGTCTGGACACGCCCCCTGCTGAATGCTCCTGTGGCTCCTCCTACAGGCCCCTGTATAAAGGCGATCTGAGGCCTGACGCTCGGCCTCAGTCTCCAGGACATAGTATGATGGACACTCACTCCTGGTTCCTTCTTCCAGTCAATAAAAGTCGATATCTCGCCTTACGTCTCAGTGTGAGTTATTGATGGTGCATCAAAGGTCGTCCATATGAAACAGGTCAAAGGGTAGAGGCAAGACTAATACTGGTCCAGCAGATCTCCAGGTTTGGGGATTCAGCTCAGGACTAACAACACTGACTGGTGAAACAAAACTGTCAGAAAACAGCAATGAAGAATCCTTCTACATCTGAGTGCAACACTATTCCTGCATCTTGATCCGAGACTTGCATGACTGACCACAATGTAAATTGAGAGGAAGCCATTGGCATGATGAAGGAAACCCTGAACACCACCAGAAATGGAAGACCTTCATTGCTGCCCTAAATGCCAGTGGTGTAACAGACAGTAAGTAGAATAATGTGTGGTGTCAACATAGTAATCTGGTAGAGTGCTCTGTGATCTGAATGAAAACCAGAGCTACAGGGTTACAGGAACTCGAGCAGTTCATATCTGCATCACTGATCACACTTTAATTAAAATGGTACCACTTATCCCATTTCCAGCTTTGAATGTATGTTCTTCTTTTCAACTATTTATTCTATTGCAGCTTAACTGCTCTGCTGCAATAGCCATTTGCAATAATACTTTAAATAATAATACTTTATTTAATTTAAAGATACAGCACAGAACAGGCCGTTCCTGCCCTTCAGGCTGCACCACCTCTGCAAACCCCTCCCGACCACCAATTTAACCCTTATCTAATCATGGGAAAATTTACAATAACCAATTAGCCTACCAACTGTTACATCTTTGCACTGTGGGAGGAAACTAGAGCACCGAGAGAAAACCCATGCATTCCATGTGGAGGACATACAGACTCCTTCCAGATGACATTGGAACTGAAGTCCGAATCCAACACCTCAAGCTGTCAGAGCTTTGCATGAACCACGACGTTACTGTGGTCATATTATTACCATGGCCAATAATATATGAAAACTTATTTAGATTACGAGCTTGGATTTTGATTATAATTTTCTCCATTGATTTTTTTGAAATTGGTCTTTTATTGAGTCAAATTTTAACGACAACAGGCTAAGCTTGTTGCATAAAAATGGGCTATCGAGCCTGAGTTGACATCTTGTAGAACTACCTAGTCAGTCCCATTCTCCTGCTCTTTTCTCACATTGTAATTACTTCAAATATTCCATAAGTGAACCTGTATCTACAACATCTTCAGGGAGTGAATTAGAAGTATTAGATACATGGTGTAGTAAACATTTTTTATCTGGAACTTATGTCATTCATTTTAAATCTATGCCCTCCTATCCTTGACCCTCTACTGTACATGCTTTCTACTTCGTTCATTATGCGCCGTGTCATATGATGGAGACAATCATGGTACTTCCATGACCATAATTGTTCTTGGCAAATATTCAACAGAAGCAGTGTGCCATTGTCATCTTCTGGGCAGTGTATTTACAAGACAGGTGACCCCAGCCATTATAAATACACTTCAGAGATTGTCTGCCTGGCATCAGTGGTCACGTACCCAAGATCTGTGATATGTACCAGCTGCCCATACAACCATCCACCACCTACTCCTGTGGCTTCACGTGACCCTGATCAGGGGGCTAAGCAGGTGCCACGCCCTGTCTGAGGGTAACCTGCAGGCAAACTGAGAGAAGGAGTGCCTTACACCTCTTCTGGTAGAGAGATCATTCCACCCCACCACCGAGGCTCTCTACCTACCCTGTCCAAATTAGTCATGGTTTTAAACACCATAATAAATCTCCTCTCAAATTTCTCTGTTCCAAGAAAGAAACACAGACATTCTCTCCTGGTAACAGAAAGGCTTCACATCCACAATTATTTTGGTAAATACCTTCTGTATGTTTCTAAGGGATTCATATCCCTACAAAATTTGGTACCAACTGAAGCTCATAAGAAAACAGTATGAAGTCCAGTGATATGCATTTATATAATCTCAGGCAGATTTATGAATATTGATTTGAAATAATTCTCTTGTAAAATAACCTCTCATCAAGTGTACAGAAGTGTGCCAGTACCTGCTGCAAAGAGCAAGACAGAATCAGGTTTATTAACACTGTCTTATATGAAGTGAAATTTGTTGTTTGGGGCAATAGTACATCCAGATTCACAATCAATCAGCTGCATTTGCTACTGGCATGCTTGCCTCTTCTGAGTCCAGTAATAGTGACCTGCTGGAATTTACTATCCTGATCCAAGATGTTGAAATGCTGGTATGATGATTGGACCCTGCACAATGTAACAGTATTATGTAGTGGAGCCAGAACTACACCCAAGTACTGAGCAGTTAGAGAAACCAGAAGACCAACGTCAGACAGTGCAGCCTGCTGCCTAGTACAACATCATACCACCATTGTTCCTTCTAAACGGTGCAGGTACACGGCTGCACAGCAACTGACATGCTCCTGTGAACACAGACTTTATTGCCACACAACTTGAATTTTCTTTTATATAATATTAATAAAATTTTGAAATTCATGTTTGCATAAATATAATTGTAACATAATTGTGAATACCCTGTAATTAATTAATTAATATAATTCATATTTTTTTCGAAATAATAAACATGCCACAATCTTTACTTTGAAATGTTTTAGGGCTTCAATGTACTTACATTGTCAATGTTTGAAGTTGTTACAAACTGTAACAACAAAGACAGAATGGAAGTTGATAGCTCACTGTCAATAAACTGCCAGCCAACACTGTCTAAGTTTAAAGGTTTAAGAATCATAAAATATTTTTAATTGTGGTGTATTTTATTATACGCTTTGACTAATTAATAAAATCAAAAGAATGTGATTTTTCCATTTTCATTGTGTACACATTACAAACCATTGAAAATGCTGTGCAGCTGTAAAAAAAAGTGGCTGGAATGTTGCCCACTGCCCTCATAAACACACATACACCAGCTCTATAAACTGTCAAAGATATAAAGGACTTTCAGAAACATTCATAAAACCATAACTATTATATTGCAATTAACAGTTTAAGAAAATCACATAACATATATTTAAATTGGAAAAACATTAAAGCAAATCCAATTTTAAAAAGTATTAATTACCCTACACTTACACTTCTCCCTCATTGCCTTCCCCTTTCAATCAAATGGCCTCGCTGCTCCTGTCCCTGGTTCAGCAGGCACTAACATCATCCAGTATCACTGCACCTAAAGCTGGAACTGAAAAGTTGTCAAAGCAAATTTGGGGCTTCCATTTGAGGTGACAAATGTTGACAGTTCAGTGAGGATTTGCTGATGCTTCCATGCAACTTTATCTACTCATAAGATCGTTTTCACGCCGGCATGGACTTTCAAAGCCAACCTCTGTCTTACCTCTTGGTCCCGTAATCTGAATCCAATAACTTCAGCTCAGGGTTAATAACACGCTCCTTTACCCTTCCAGTTAAAGTGTCAGATGGAAAACATCCAGCAAGGTCCACATTTACTGCTGGAGGGACTATTACAGGATCCTAGAGGAAAAGATGAAGCGTTTAGAACATTTTATGATGTCTTGATTTGAATTCATTAACGTGGGTTTGTTTGAAGTGCAATTACTTCAAACCCAGAACCAGTTGGTTTCAATAGGCACTTCTTGCAAAGCAAGTGATAAGCCACGTCTAAAAATTCTTGAGATTAAAAATAAATTTCCTGAAAGATATTCTTCAATGCAACCTTCTGGCATTTGTGAGCCTAAGCAAATTTCCATGTGGTTTGCAGCTGGCTGTTTGGTTTGGTGAGGCACTCCTTCCCTCCACTAGCCTGTAGTTCACCCTTGAGCAAGGTGTAGCACCGGCTTACTACCCTTCCCGCCAACTGGTGTCGTATGAAACCATGGGAGCAGGTGGTGGGTAGTCGTATGAGCAGCTGTTGCATATCACAAGTCCTGGTTATGCAGCCACTGACGCCAGGCAGACATTCCCTGAAGAGTACTAATAATGACAGGGGTCATCCGTCTTGTAAATACCATGATCACCAACGCCATAACGAAAGAACAATTGAACAATAACTGGGATGGGAAACATCGGGATGTAGTAATCTGACTCTCAAACCTGCAATGTGCAGTACCAAGAAGAACAAGGGGGCCGAGCGTATGGAACAATGTTATCTGTAGCTCCACTCCAAGTCCCACATTTCTATATACTAGAGATACTGTATATTCCATTCCATCAACGTAATTTTTCTAAATCCTGGAAGTCCCTGCTCAACCGCATGATGAAGTATCTGCACCTGGAGGCCACATCACTTCAACTGAGCAGTTCATCGCCACTCCTGCAGGATAAGAAATGCTGATTTTTCCCAGTGACATTCATGTTGCAAAAGGTGAATAAGTGAACAGCCTTCAGCATTAGGTGGGCATCTCACCATTAATATTTTCATGATGAAGTACATGAGAAACAAGCAGGAATGTTAGATGAGGCCAATAATCTCATCAGCCATGATCTTTTGGGTGGAAGAACAGGCTCTAGTCTGCTTTTACTCCCATTTTAATGCAATTTTCTTATTTTCTTATCCACAGGCAACACTTTTTTTGCAGATGTTACGCAAATAAATTAAAACAGTGTTCTAATCATTATAAATACCGTACATAAATGAATATAAACTGTTTAAATATATAAATATTTACAAATGATTAAAATGCTAAAATTGCTAATTACATTTTAAACACGATATACTGTGTCACAATGTATAACACTATAGTGATTAAAATGTTCAAATTAATAAATATGGATCTCCCTAAATATAAAATATGTTGATCATGATTTGGCTCACCGCAAACATTTAAATGTGCAATCACAACAGTGTCAGCTTCCACAAATATTTAGGGTTGAAATGAACTGAAACTTCCACTTGTATATATGGTGTGAATTAAACAGTTTGCCTAAAGACAACTATTATTTAACCTTGGTTTTATATGCTAAGGCCGTGCGGGTTTCCCAGAGTGCACACCACAAATACGACTGATAATCACAAAAATAAAATGTTTTTGGCTAAGATATATATTTTGGTGCACTTAGGGATAATTTTGCAGAAGCCAATAAATACAGTGGTGTTAGAAAGTTTGTGAACGCTGTAGGATTTTCTCTATTTCTGCATAAATATGACCTAAAACGTGATCAGTTCTTCACGCAAGTCCTAAAACTAGAAAAGAACACAAATAAACATTGTATTAGTTCATTTCTTTATTGAGAAAAATGATCCAATATGACATGTATTTGTTTGAAAAAGTATGTGGACCTTTGCTTTCAGTAACTGGTGTGATCCCTTGTACAGTAATAACTTCAACCAAATATTTCCGGTAACTGCTGATCAACCCTGCACACTAGCTAGGAGGAATTTTAGGCCATTCCTCCTTAAAAAACTGATTCCTTGCATGAGCTGCTTGCTGCAGGTCTTTCCACAACATTTCTATAGGATTAAAGTCAGGACTTTAACTCAGCCATTCCAAAACAGGAATTTTCTTCTTTTAAAATCATTCTTGTTGTTGATTTACTCTTGTTTTGTTGGATCATTGACTTGCTGCATTATCCACCTTCTATTAAGCTTCACATGAAGAGCTGCTACCCTGGCAATTCTGTAAAATGTCCTGATACAATTTTGAATTCATTGTTCCCCCAACAATTGCAAGCTGTCCAGGTCCTGAGGCAGCAAAGCAGCCCCAAACCATGATGCTCTTTCCACCATTCTTCACAGTTGGGATGAGGTTTTGGTGTTGGAGTGTAGTGCCCTTTTCCCTCCAAACATAGCAATGTGCATTTCTGCCAAAAAGTTCAACTTTTGCATCATCTGCCCACAGAACTTTGTTCCAGAAGTATAGAACACCCAGGTAGTCTTTTGCAAACTTGAGACATGAAGCAATTTTTTTTTGGGAGAGTAGTGGTTTCCTCCATGGTGTCCACCCTTGTTCAGTAATTTTCTTATAGTGGACACATGAACAGAACCTTTAGTAAGTTCTAGAGATTTCTGCAGGTACCTTGCAGTTACCCTTTAATTCTTGTTCACCTTTTCAGCATTGTAACTTTGATGCACCATCAATAACTCACTCTGAGACGTAAGGCGAGATATCAGCTTTTATTGACTGGAAGAAGGAACCAGGAGTGAGTGATCATCATACTACATCCTGGAGACTGAGGCCGAGCGTCAGGCCTCAGATTGCCTTTATACAGGGGCCTGTGGGAGGAGCCACAGGAGCAGTCAGCAGGGGGCGTGTCCAGACAGGCACACGTAGTTCACCACAAACTTGTGCTCTTGATGTGATCTTTGCAGATGCCCACTCTTAGGGAAAGAATCAACAGTACTGAGTTTCCTCCATTGGTAGACAATTTCTGTTGACTGATGAACACTCGGGACTTTAGAAATGCTTTTGTAGCCTTTTCCAGCTTTATACATCTCTATAATGCTTCTTCTAAGATCCCCTGAAAGTTGTTTTCATAGAAGCTTGGTGCACATAAACAGATCTTTATTGAGAAGAGTAGGCTCTACTCAGTAACCTGACTTTATGTGTCTTTTTTATAGGGCAGGGCACCTATACAACCCACACTTCCAATCACATCTCATTGATTACAACATTTGGCTCCAAATAGCTTTTGTAGAAGGCATTACCGCAAAGGTTCACATCATTCTTCTGTCAAATACATGTAACGTTGGATCATTTCTCTCATAAATAAATAAACAAGTCTAATGTTCTGTGTTATTTATTGAATTGGGTTCTCTTTATCTAGTTTTAGGACTTACATGAAGATCTGATCACATTTTAGGTAATATTTATGCAGAAATAGAGAAAATTCTACAGGGTTCACAAACTTTCTAGCATCACTGTACTCCTCTTACTTCAGAAATAATTTTTTCTCAAATAAGTCTACAAGTTAGCAGCTCTTTATAGCAGGCTTCATTATAGGAATTGAACAGTGCAATTTTTTGGTCATATTCTCCTCAGCTCTAGATGTCTCCAGTATTCCCTTTCATCTTAAGGATGGACAGACTAGGGTGCTGCCTACTACCGACTTCGTAAAAAAAATCTTAAACACTTGTGACAAACATCATAACCAGAAATATATTTTGCTATCAAATTTCCAGCTCAATAGTTTTTATTACCCTTAGTCTGGTAACTTTCTTGTCAAATTATCGCTTGTAACTGAAGAGATTCTCCTTTAATTTTCTTTATAATTATTTATCACAATTAGGTCTTACATAAATTTTTTCTTCAGCAAGAGCTTTGCATTTCTGTACCTCTATCTAGATAAAGCTGTCAAGTTTGTGGAAAGCAATTACTTTAAAAAAATGAAGAACACTATTTGCAACACTTCTTACTTTCTAAGAAACTTCTATGTTGCCAAGTATTTGAAAAACAGTTCCCCATCTGAAAATATTTCTTACCTCATCAAATAACAGGTGATCATTTGGGATCATTTTCAAAAGATCCTGATAAATCTCTTGTAGCTCTTCTCCAAAAGTTAAGTTTTTGTCCATTGCTTTCACCATTTCCTGGTCAAACTAAGAAAATGACATGAAATATTCCTGTGTTAGATAACGCTCTTTTCTCTTCTGTAAGCTCTAATTCATAAAAGTCAACACAAGACAATACCTGACTTACCCAGTTGATGAATTGAAAGATAAAAATTTGCACCAATTCAAGTATTGCTATAACAAGAAAAATTGCTTGCCTGAAGTTAAAAATAAACCATTTCTATAAGACTTTTTTAAAATCCCAAAATAATCAAGACAAATGTTATGTTCTGGCAATGTCAAGGAGCATTCCTGCTTTTGAAATAGAATTGAATTGAATTGACTTTATTACTTACATCCTTCATATACATGAGGAGTAAAAATTTTTATGTTACGTCTCCATCTAATTTCATAATAATATATTCAATTATAATAAATATATGTATGATAGGACAGTCAATATAATATAGAGATACAGTATTATCAGTATGAGTTAATTAGTCTGTTGGCCTGGTGGAAGAAGCTGACCCAGAACCTATTGATCTTGGCTTTTATGCTGTGGTACCATTTCCCAGATGATAACAGTTGGAACAGTTTTTGCTTGGGGTCTCAGGATCCCAATGATCCTTTGGGCCCATTTTACACACAAGTCTTTGTAACTGTCCTGAACAGTGGAAAGTTCACATCTACAGATGCACTGGGCTGTCTGCACCACTCTCTGCAGAGTCCTGCAATTGCTGGAAGTACGGTTCCCATACCAGGCAGTGAGGCAGCCAGTCAGGATGCTCTCAGTTATGCCCCTGTAGAAAGTTCTTAGGATTTGGGGGCCCATACCAAACTTCAACTGTCTGAGGTGAAAGAGGCACCGTTGTGCCTTTTTCACCACACCTTCAGTATGTCTCGACCACGTGAGATCCTCAGTGATGTCTATGCCAAAGAACTTAAAGTTGTTCACCCTCTCAACCCCAGATCCATTGATGTCAATAGGGGTTAGCCTGTCTCCATTCCTCCTGCAATCCACAACCAGATCCTTTGTTTTTGCAACATTGAGGGAGAGGTTGTTTTCTTGACACCACTGTGTCAGGGTGATGACTTCTTCTCTGTAGGCTGCTTCAATATTTTTTGAGATTAGGACAATCAGTGTAGTATTGTCAACAAATTGAACTAGCAGATTGGAGCTGTGAGTGGCGATACAGTCATGGGTATACAGAGAGTAAATGAGGAAGCTTAGGACAAATCCCTGAGAGGTACCTGTGTTGAGGGTCAGAGGGACATAGGTGAGGGGTGCCCACTTTTACCACCTGCCAGCAATCTGACAGGAAGTCCAGGAACCAGCACACAATGCAGGATGAAGGCCGAGGTCTCTGAGCTTCCTTGTCAAGCCTGGAGGGAATTATGGTGTTGAACGCTGAACTGCAGTCGAAGAACAGCATTCTCACATAAGCATCCTTCTTCTCTGGGACCCAAGTCCAAAATTTATGTTGATAACACAATGACGTGCCAAAATGTATTCTACGTGCCAAAGATGCTATCTTCCATATGAGATTTTTTAAACCTCTTCTACCCTCTTGGTTGGAGCAGGGAAGTATTTTCAATGTCCTGGCTAAATAGTTGTCTCACCATGACTTTATCTGCTCATTATCACATTGCTGTTTGTGGGAACTTGGAATGGGGAAATTTTGAATGACATATTCTCTCTACAACAACAAATAAAGATTGGAAATGTTTCATTTGAATGCACTTTGCGAAGTATAGATACTGTTAAAGGTGCTAAGTGAATGCAAATATTTATTTACAAAATGTGTAATGATTCTAACTACAAGCTAAATCTTAATAGAAAAGAGCATCTCACAGAATTTGTCACTGGTTACATTTGCTTCTCTGACCTTACGCTCAGGTATGATTTATAATGCATCTTGCCAGAAACATGAGCTAACAAAGGCAGGGGAGGCAACTGGAATCTCATTACATAAGATCAAGTGTGAATCTCCTCAAACAATATGATTTAAGAACAAAAAAAAACAATAGGGATACAACTGAGGAAAACGAGTCAAATCAGCAAAGGTAAAAAAAAACGAAAAGAGAAATATAAAGACTGGGTTGAAAAGAGGAAGGATAATATTAAAACAATATTATCTTATTTTACTGGTTGAAGGAACGAAAGCCCAGATATTCACTTATTTATTTTGGCCAGGCAGCTTAATTAACATTAGCAATCATCAGAAATACAGCACTGTTGCTGTTAGCTTCTAGAGATAAATTCTGCAGGAAATTTAATGTGCAAATCTAGCAAACCCTGAAAAACATCAGGGAAGCTCAGGATTAAGTTATCACTGATGCAAAAAGTAAGCATTGTGGTACAAAAACAGAAATGCTAAAAGAACTCAGCCAGCGAAAAAGAAAAAAGCAGTTAAATGTTCCAGGTTGAAGATTCCTCATCAGATCAGTGTCCTAACTTCTTTTTCTACAGATGCCTTTTGACTGAACATAGAACACAGAACATAAAAGTACATCACAGGAACAATCCTTTCGGCTCACGGTGTTTGTGCCAACCATAATGCTACTTTAACTATACCCATCTGCCTACATGTGGTCCATATCCATTCCTTTGTTCCCTGCTTGTCCACATGCCTCTCTAAATGCTGCTTAAACAATGTTAACAGAGACTGGCTAAGTTCTTCCAGTATTTGTTTGTTTCAGCTTCCAGCATCTACAGTTTTGTGTGTTTACCAAAGTTCATAGTAAATTTATTATCAAAGTACATATATGTCACCATATACAACCCTGAGATTCATTTTCATACATGGGAATACTCAATAAATCCATAGAATAATAATCATAATAGAATCAATTTTAAAAACGCAACAACTTCAGTGTTCATTCAGCGTCCAAAACACAACAAACTGTGCAAATACAAGAAGAAAAATAATAATAGTAAATAAACAATAAATATCGAGAACATGAGATGAAGCAACCTTGAAAGTGAGTCTATTGGCTGTGAGAACATTTCAACAATGGGGCAAGCAAAGTTGAAAAGTAATTCCCTTTTGTTCCAGAGCCTGGTGGCTGAGCCATAATAACTGTCCCTGAACCTAGCAATGGAGTCCTGATGCTCCACATTGTAGTAAATTTGTATCTTGTGCTAACCTCTTCAATCTATGAAATTGTTAATTTTCTTAGCCGCTAATGATAACATGCATCATTAAGACATCGCTCTATTTTTCCTAGAAAGATCCAACCCATGTCTTTTTTTGTTAAAACAAACAACATTCTTACTGTATTACAATACCTCTTCCTGTTGGTGATCATATATAGCTGGATATATCTCAAGGTAGACTGAGTCAGTAAATTGTCTGTCTGACACACGAGCATCTGCTGCTTGTGCCACCATCTTCTGGGACAATCTGATGTTGACAATAGCTGGCTGTACATGTTCTGGCTCCTTTGATTGAACTCTCTGCTTTAGTTCTTTTTCCTCTTCTTCCTCAAGTTCCTTAAAAAAAGCAGACATCTCACATAAAATTTTTGAGCTGCAAATCAGTCATAGAAATCATAAAATACCTTGTTCAGTTTTATTTATCATATGTTCAACCTAACATAAAACTGCGTTATTTCCTTTAATATATTTATATTACATTTTGGAATTGGTTGTAAATATTTAATATGCAACCGACAAATGTACAAAATTTTGTTAAGTTTTATGCAGGTTAATATATTGAAGACGCAACATGGAATATTAAAACATTTAGCATAAAACTTATTTTGGAATACATGTTTGGTACTGAATTTTGATAACTGAGAATCTATTTACAAGGTACTGTTCATTATAAAAAAACCTCCATCTTTCAGTTGTATAGCATGTGGTTTAAATTATATTGTCAGAGATTATTAAAAACTTTGAAAACCAAAATGATTCTTTGATGTTACTATCTTTAAAGTACAAGGGCTGAAAATGAAGAGTTTAATTTTTTTATAAGCAGTTGATTGTGTGTGTGGGTGAGACTGTTAATTGCTTCACTTAAGTGAAGGGGATTAATTCAGGATAGCAGGACACTTCAATCATTCAATAGCAGAGTGAAACAAATCGAGGTAAAACTCTACCTTCCTTGCCAAAATTTTTCATCAATGACCTACTATTTTTAATGTCACTGGCTTATTTCTACCATACATTGTATAGGGAATATTTATTGGCTGTCTTATTAGATCACAACTGCAGAAGATGGAAAGCTAATCCTGAATAAACTGTAGCGCTCATTGCCCATTACTGCAGAAGTCTAATGGACTCCTGTTGCCAAAAAGGTCATGCAAAGAGGCATGCAAGGACCTTTACATTTTTCTTTCCTCTCTTTTATTTCTAAATACTTCATTTTCATTTATGGTATTTCAATTCATCTCCAACCAATACAGTGGAATAAAACACTAAAGACAAAAAAAGAAATCTCATTAATTTCTAATTAGTACAAGCATATGACAAAAAGTACTCCCTAACTTAGCAGTAACCATCACCCTACATTTGGATGACTACAATGCATTAGTGTTTGTTCTCTTCTAATTTGACACATAGCCATGATATAGTGAGACAGAAAATACAGTAATTATACATAAGGCGATGTATTAAAGACAATGTTAACATGAGTGATAAAATGCTCCTTTGTAATGAGGCATCTAGTACTTTCAGTAATAGCATACATTCATGTTATTAATTTCACCATAAGAAGCCAATTTCATTTCTTGTAATAAAAGTACAGTGACAATAGACTAAAAATAAAAGTGTCAGGATGAGAAGCAGAAATGTCTCATTGATCTAGTTATATTTGACCAAATGACTGAAGGAACTATCCATTTAGTCCAATTCTGTTTTGTCTCCTAGCAAACTTAACAGGATTTATTAATTATGGATAAGGCAGAAAGAAACAGCAAAATAAATCAGTTGCTTCTGCAGCATAGCACTAGATGTAAAGTAAAAACTGAAAATACCAGAAACACACAATGAGAAAAGCAGAATATATATATACATGAACAGAGAAATAAACAGGATTCAGGTTGGAGAATCATCACCAGAAATGGGAAAAAGAGAAGAAATTAAGTTTCAGAAGGAGGAAGACGTGTGGCTAGAACTAAGTGAATACTTCCATCACACTGAGAACAAATGGACTCACACAGAGCTGGAACTGGAGGATGCCTTGTTATCTATTTTGAAAAATATGATCCATGTTTTTAAAAGATTCAATGGTTTAATTTAATCTCAGAGAATGTATAGAGCATACAACCTGAAATTCTTACTCTTCGCAGACATCCACGAAACAGAAAACAACCCCGAAGAATGAATGGCAGAAAATGTTAGAACCACAAAGCACCCCCTCCCATGCACAAGCAGCTGCAAAAGCATCAAACATCCCCCCTCCACCACCACTTACTCCAACAAAAGCATCAACCTCCACCATGTACCCACCAGGTAAGCAATTGCAAAGCCCCAGAGACCATGAACTACGATCCGTCAAAAACTACTGTCCATCCCAACATGTCGACATCTCAGATGGGCCCTCTCTCTCACTAACAAGGGAAGAGAGATATCACTCCTGCCACAATGAGAGGAAAGACCAACAGCTCGCTGTTTCAATGTTACATTCTAAATTATGTCCACAAAGACAAGTATATTAGAGAGAAAAAGTTAGCATACATATTTTCCATGAGAAGAATTGTTTTTAAGCAGGTGCTGTTCAAAGATTAGAAAAGTTACTGGTTCACTTAGGATATTTAACACAGTATTCATTTCTTTCACATTGTGTACCTTTAGCATTTTCTGTTGCTTATGCTTTTTAATTTCATTACTCCTATCATATGTGATTGCTTCAATCAGAGGAGGAAGAGTTGTTTCTGGATCAGCTGCAACCCCTTGACCAACTGTAGAAATTTGCAACAAGCTAAAGGAAATCAATAATAAATGTTATTTATTATAGACCATTTCTTTTTTATGTTTACATTACATTTTCCACTGACAATGATTTGAAATATTTTGTGACATCTTTTGGATCTTTGGGGACATTTGCTAAGTAGTACCACAATTCAATATCTGTGGAGATATAAACTGATATTCCAGTGTTTTTAAATTCACCAATTCTTGCTGTCATTCATGTCCATATTCATTTGTCTCACGTAATGAAAACTACAATCCAGTAGAGAAGTCAAATTTCAGGTCTCAGCAGTTGTTAGTTAAAGTTACAGTTTATGAGAAGGCATGAGATTAAAGTGGAAAAGCAGCAGTTGGGTAGATGGGAGTTGTGAGGAATTCTAAAGTACAAAAGAGATTACAACAAACAAAGAAAATTAAACTTAGTAAACACAGAAAGGAGAATAGGGGAGCAAAGAACTTTAAACAAAGAAACCCAGAACATTGATCACTGGCAGCTGAGGGCATAGCTGTTGAAGACAGCGTGACTCAATCTAAGATGGTAGACAGGGTAGACATCTCAGAGAGGGTTTAATTAAGAAAAGTCGTGAAAGAACTCAATATATATTGTGAATATATAGCTGAAGCACATTTCTGCTCTTTTCTGATTATCTGTGAGCAGCCCAACAATTAAAGACAAGGCAGAGATCAAAAAGGCTGCATTAGTGTGAAGCTGCATGCGAAATTAGAATGAAAATTGTTTTGTGTTTTCCCATTCTGCTGCTGAGGAGAGAAATAGGAGGTATTTCTGATCCTCTGGGCAGCGGAAGTAATGATGTGAAAGTGAATAGAGAAACTACTAACTATAACAGAATATAACAGTATAGATAAGAAAGCAAATGAAAAAAATAATCCATCTGTTCATTTGCCAAGCCATCCAATGATGTCACTCCCAACCAGTACCCAAAGTCAACTATAATTTCCAATGATGTCACTCCCAACCAGAACCCAAAGTCAACTATAATTTCCAATGATGTCACTCCCAACCAGTACCCAAAGTCAACTATAATTTCCAATGATGTCACTCCCAACCAGTACCCAAAGTCAACTATAATTTCCAATGATGTCACACATTAACCTTGCAGTTCAAATAAAACTCAGTTTCAGAGGAATATCTAATGCATTCTGCACCAGCTTACCGTACCCATTCATTAAACTGCCCATTTGCTTGACGCAGGTGATTTTCAGACAGTAGACTGATCAATAAAGAAATCTCACTCTTCCATGAGACAAGAGAATTTTATATGAGACCAAATTCTGCCACAACTTTATTAATGTTCAGTTAAGAAAGCTTTTTTTATGCACCTTACAAATCTGGCTGTGAGATTTTTGAATAATCCTGATAACCCTGCGTTGTACATGCTGAAATTTATTCCTCTTCAAGATGTACAACAATTACATCTCCAGGCCACTACATTTGCAAAGATGGTGGTCCCATGTCCTGAGACTTTTGAACACAGTTGATAAGAACATCCAACCTTTGTCACGCCCAAGTTTAAGTCAAAGCAATACAAAAGAGTCTAAATGTACCAGCTGAACTCTAATTTAGTGTCACTGAATAAAAAGAATAGAAATGATGTTTTGGGGTCAGGGGTGGGAATAGTGGGAATGGGCGAGATGGTGGAAGAGAGTGATCCTAATGTTGGACTGCATCATAGAATGATCAACCATATTTTCCTTGATGTTCTCACCCACAATTTTGCAATGTTTTTGCAAAGTCTGTTAAGTCTGACTTTTTTCTCTTATGCATGATTGTTAGGGCTGTACTTTGTAACTCAGCCACTCTCAGTTCACACCTTGTATGGCAGATCACCACATTTGTGCTTACTCCCACATTA
Source organism: Hypanus sabinus (assembly GCF_030144855.1). Taxonomy (NCBI): domain Eukaryota; kingdom Metazoa; phylum Chordata; class Chondrichthyes; order Myliobatiformes; family Dasyatidae; genus Hypanus; species Hypanus sabinus. Next base: position 43,565,478 of record NC_082718.1, read on the forward strand.
TACCAGTCTTGTTATCTTATTGAAAAAATACTGCAAGGATGATCTCAACAATCAAATACATAACTTATCCATCTAATTCATAAGCTTCATATATTATTTTACAATCACAGCTTGGATATTGCCCCGGTATCAACAAATTCAGAGAGTTTTGTGAGGCTTACTTCTGCAGATCATCAGCAATTGACAAAGGGTCATTTTCTTCATTTTTCGTCTCTTTGTAGAAACCAAGCAACAAATTCCTGTGGGAAGTTGAGGTAAAGGAATAGCTATTTTCCCTTTCTGATAAACCAGATTTTGTAGTTTGACTTAATTTCCAATTCTGAAATAGAGACAACATGTAATTAATCTTATTAACTCCAACAGACCCTTTCAAATATTTTTTCACTGCTTGTATTCAGTTTTACAATCATTTTGATAAGGTTACCACAAGAAACTAATTATACAACTAAATTCCATCTATAACAGCAAAGTGCTTCAGCCAAATTATCAACATGGAAAAACTAGTCTATTATACTTCAGTTTTAAAATCCTTAACCATTTCACTACCGCTAGAGAATCAGAAATCAGATTTATTACCAATCAGTTATATGTCATGAAATTTGTTGTTTTGTGGTAGCATCAAAGTCCAGATGTAAAAATTGCTATAAATTGCAAATAAATAGTGCAAAAAAATATGGAATACTGTTCATTAGTTCATGGATTGCTCAGGAATCTGATAGCAGAGGGGAAGAAGTTTTTCCTGAATAATTGAGTGTGGGTTTTCAGGCTCCTGTAAGCAAAACATGAGCATCACCCAGTGTGGTGAACTACATATACCTGTCTGGACACGCCCCCTGCTGTCTGCTCCTGTGGCTCCTCCCACAGACCCCTGTATAAAGGCGATTGAGGCCTGAGCCCGGCCTCATTCTCCAGGATGTAGTATGGTGGTCAACTACTGCTTGTTCTTTCTTCCAGTCAATAAAAGCCGATATCTCGACTTCACGTCTCAGACAGAGTTATTGATGGTGCATCAATATTATTGACTGGAAGTTTTAAAACATAAAAAGTGTTTTATGTCTGGAAAGATTCGATTTGGACCCCCAAGACCCTGAAGCAGCTCTTGCCTTTGAACTCTGGCTTGAATGCTTCCAATCATACTTGGAGGAGGTTAGTGCAACTGAACCCGCTGTCATGCACAGAATTCTCCTCTCGAGGGTCACCCCGAAAGTTTACTCATTTATCAGAGGCCTGTCGACCTACTAAGGGGCACTGGACACCCTCAAAAGACAGTACCTGTGGCCGGTGAACACAGTCTACGCAAGACATCACTTAGCTACGTGACGACAGCGGCCTGCAGAGTCGAGCGCCCAGTTTCTTCGAGCCCTACAGACACTCGTGTGGACTTGCGATTGCAAAACACTCACGGCGGAACAGCATGCGGAGCTGCTAGTATGAGATGCCTTTGTTACAGGAATCAGGTCAGTGTATGTGCACCAGTGGCTGCTGGAAAATGCCGATCTTACCTTACGCTCGGCGATTGAGACAGCCGACATGCTGGAGGCTGCTCTGCACAACGCTGACGCTGTCCAGCCGCGCGATCCCCCGCCGGTTCCGTGGACACCTCAGACCCCGCCGCTGCCGGTTCCCGCAAGCGAATTCGCCAACGCCACTGCCAGTCGCGAGTCCACGAACTCCCCGAACCCGTTCACAGCTGCTGCCAGTCGCAAGCCCGCACAGTGTTACTGCTACGGACTCGAAAAGCACCCCTGAAAATGCTGCCCGGCCTGAGAAGTGACCTGCTCCAGCTGCAGGAAGAAGAGCCATTTCGCCAAGGTCTGTAAGTCTAAACCATGAGCGGGGTCGGGCAGCGCTGCATGTGAGGCATAGGGGCCACCATCTTGCCTGCCCGCCTCATGCAAGGCATGGGGGCTGCCATCTTACATGCCCGGATGGGGGCGGCCATCTTTGTCGGCGCCACCTCACCCCACCCCCTACCCACCGGTGCTTACCGGGCACCAAGACAGCAGTTCAACTCTGGCCTCTGTAACCCTCGACCAAAGCGCTCCACACCAGCTTGCAAGGTCAATGATGGACATCCTGGTGGAGGGGCACAGGACTAGCTGCCTGTTTGACACGGGCAGCACTGAGAGTTTTATTGACCTGGACACAGTGCAACGCTGCGGACTCATGACACGGCTGGTAAGCCAGAGGGTCACCTTGGCTTCTGCGTCGTATTCCACAGACATCCGGGTGGGTTGTGTAGCGACATTGGTGGTGCAGGGCACAGAATATCGGAACTTTGCGCTACTGGTCATGCCTCAGCTGTGTGCGCCTGTGCTATTGGGGCTGGACTTCCAGAGCCACCTCAAAAGTGTGACTATGGCATATGACGGGCCCCTCCCACCACTCACTGTCAGGAATCCTCAGTTTTGTGGGACCTCGCCATATACCCTGCTACTAACCACACACACACACTGAACCACACATTCCACCCAGCACCATGCCGACAGCTGCGCTACCGACACCACTTGCAACCTCTCCACCCTCAAGATCCCTCCCACACCGCTGTTCGCCAACCTGACCCCCAACTGTAAACCTGTGGCAACTAAAAGCAGGAGGTACAGCGCGGGGGACAGGGCCTTCATTCAGTCAGAGGTGCAGCGGCTGCTCAGGGAGGGGATCATTGAGCCAAGCACAAGCCCTTGGAGGGCCCAGGTGGTGGTTGTTCGGACCGGGCAGAAAAATAGAATGGTCGTGGACTATAGTCAAACCATCAATAGGCTCACGCAGCTTGACGCGTACCCCCTACCCCGCATCGTGGATATGGTCAACCAGATAGCTCAGTACAAGGTGTACTCAACCATAGATCTGAAATCCGCTTACCACCAACTCCCCATCCGCCTAGAGGTCCGCCCCTACACTGCCTTCGAGGTGGGCGGCAGGCTCTATCACTTCCTGCGCGTCCCATTTGGTGTCACAAATGGTGTCTCGGTCTTCCATAGGGAAATGGACCAGATGGTGGACCAGTGCCAACTGAAGGCCACATTTCCCTATCTGGATAATATCACCATCTGTGGTCACGACTGGCTGGATCACAACGCCAACCTCCAACGATTTTTCCATGTGGCCAAAGCCCTGAACCTTACTTATAATAGGGACAAGCGTGTGTTCGGAACCACCCGACTCGCTATCCTTGGGTATGTCATGAAAAACGGGGTCGTTGGACCTGATCCCGACCGTATGCACCTCCTGTTAGAACTCCCTCTTCCCACCACTCTCAAAGCCCTCAGACGGTGCCTGGGCTTCTTCTCCTATTACGCCCAATGGGTCCCCCATTACGCAGACAAGGCCCGCGCCCTGGTCAAGTCTACCACTTTTCCCCTCTCTGCCGAGGCCTGTGCGGCCTTCAGCTGCATTAAAGGGGACATTGCCAAAGCAACGATGCATGCGGTGGACGAGACCATTCCCTTCCAAGTAGAGAGTGACGCCTCTGATTTCGCACTTGCTGCTACCCTCAATCAGGCAGGCAGGCCAGTAGCATTCTTCTCTCGTACCCTTCAAGGCTCTGAAATTTGGCACTCCGCTGTGGAGAAAGAAGCCCAGGCCATAGTGGAAGCTATTAGGCACTGGAGGCACTATCTCGCCGGCAAAAGGTTCACTTTGCTGACCGACCAGCGTTCAGTTGCGTTCATGTTCAGCAACCAACAGCGGGGCAAAATCAAAAATGATAACATTTTGCAGTGGAGAATAGAACTCTCCACCTACAACTATGATATCCTGTACCGGCCTGGAAGGCTCAATGAGCCCCCTGATGCCCTATCCCGGGGTACGTGTGCCAGCACACAGCTCGACCAGCTATACGCCCTCTGTGCACATCTTTGCCATCCGGGGGTCACCCGATTTTACCATTTCGTGAAAGCCCGGAACCTGCCGTACTCCCTTGAGGACATCAGGACGATGACCAGGGACTGCCAAGTCTGCGCTGAGGGCAAACCGCACTTCTACCGTCCTGAAAAGGCACAACTTATCAAGGCCACCCGCCCCCTTGAGTGACTGAGTGTTGACTTTAAGGGCCCCCTTCCCTCCACCGATCGCAATGTCTACTTTCTCAATATTATCGACGAGTACTCGCAGTTCCCCTTTGCCATCCCCTGCCCTGACACCACTGCCACATCCGTCATAAAAGCCCTGCACCAGCTCTTCACTCTGTTCGGATATCCCTGCTATATCCACATTGATAGAGGGTCCTCCTTTATGAGTGACAAGCCGCGCCAGTACCTGCTGGCTAGGGGCATTGTTACTAGTCAGACCACGAGTTATAATCCCCGGGGAAATGGACAGGTGGAGAGGGAGAATGCCACAGTGTGGAAGGCCACACTTTTAGCCCTTAAGTCAAAAGGGTTGCCAGTCTCTCGATGGCAGGAGATCCTCCCTGAGGCACTCCACTCTATCCGCTCCCTGTTATGTACGTCCACCAATGTCACCCCTCACGAGCGCCTATTCTCTTTTCCCAGGAAGTCTGCCACAGAGACCACCCTATCGGTTTGGCTGACGTCCCTAAGGCCAGTGCTGCTCCAGAAACATGTGAGGAGCAATAAATACTCCCCGCTGGTCGAGAGGGTTCACCTTCTACATGTGAACCCCCAGTATGCTTATGTGGTCTTACCTGATGGGCGGGAGGACACAGTCTCTGTCCGCGACCTGGCGCCTGCAGGAGCAGCAGACCACTACCCCGAACACTCCACAGTAACTATGAACCCTGTACCCGAGTTGACACCGCGCACACCGAGCCCTCACGACACTCCTATACCGGGTGTCTCGTACGCGCATGAGGGATCACTGACACCTAGTGGGCTGACACCTCCAGTTAGGCCAGAACCAGCACAACCACCGTCTCCGGTGCAATCACCACCGGCACCTGAGCAATCACCACCACCGGCACCTGTGCAATCGCAGCTGGTGCTACGTAGATCGCAGCGACAGATTCAACCACTTGATAGACTTAACCTGTAAATATACTTGTAAGAAACTTCGCCCCATGGGGACTCTCTTTTAAAACAAAGGGGGGGGGGGTGAATGTGGTGAACTACATATACCTGTCTGGACACACCCCCTGCTGACTGCTCCTGTGGCTCCTCCCACAGACCCCGGTATAAAGGCGATTGAGGCCTGAGTCCAGCCTCATTCTCCAGGATGTAGTATGGTGGTCAACCACTGCTTGTTCTTTCTTCCAGTCAATAAAAGCCGATATCTCTACTTCACGTCTCAGAGAGAGTTATTGATGGTGCACCACCCAGACAGTGAGGGTCCTGAGTGATGGATGCTACCTTCCTGAGACTCCACCACATGGAGGTGATTAGACCTGAACTAAGTAGGATCACAAATACAATTTTAAAAAAAGTACTTTCCCACTATTAATATTACCTTTACATTTACTTGATGTTCTAGCTGCATTTTTTTGGTTAAGTCAACGTCTTGATTTTGTTGTTCTTGAAGATTGAGATTTCGTACTGCAACAACTGGAGGCAAAATAGGATGTTAATTATTTGCATACTTCATTTCAAACATGTTTTTCAGTCCGTGAAGTTCTATCAGTCAAGCAATGACTGAAATGGCCATCTATTTCCAAATCTTGTACTCACGGATGAAGTTATTTCCTTTCATACAATGATTTCTTTTAATTTTGACCTTTTTTTCCTTGCAGTGAAGTTGAGCTCAATATAAGGTATCTGGAACTCTAGCCCAAGGCCTCTTCATGTTAGATTATTCCCTGCATCGTGCCACTGTATATTATGTATAGATGACACTATCCTCACCCTACCCTGATAGTTTTTTTAGTATCCTTTATTAATTTGACTTACAAATTAAAGTGTATGTTGAAGTTTTGAAACCATTTTATGGTTTGATAATGCTCAATGTTATTTAGTAAACTGCTAGCAAATATCCATTCTCAACATTGATTCAAGTTAGCTTACACAACACATACAGAGGTCGGTCTCACTTTCTAGCCACAGAAGTTGTGGCTATTTCTCCTATGCTCACCACAGAAGTCTGAGCCTAATGGGGTCAGATTTGATCTCTACTGAGAACAAGTAATGACTTATTTGATGGGGTGTTAATCCTGTCCCATGCTCCTTTTATTGGTCACCACTGTTGATTGGGCAATGTCTTTGAGTAAATCTCAATTCTTCCTTGATTTAAAATCTACATCATGCTTGGTCACCAAGTAGTTTGTGGTTTTAGAATTTTGAGTTCATATAAATCATTTGCATATTTCAGACTACAGGCTTCTGTGTACTCACAGAAATGAAACCCCATAATTTGAGTTAAATTTGGCATATTTTTCAGTATCTCATCACAAATTCTGCAGAAGTTTGAGAATTCCTCTGTCTTGGCTCTTTCCCTCAGGCTTCTAGCTAGGCCTTGAAAGTCAAAATAGTCGAAGGATCCACCAGAAATTTCAGGTGAGCGTGAATCTGCGGAGTGACCACAAACTTTATAACACGAGTCTTGCTGGAGTTAGAACAAAGCTTCAATTGCTCAAAGGTTAGGAGCATATTTAGGTTGTCTGTGACTGATAAGTTGATTCCTCTCAGTAAGAGTCCTAGATCAGAGTCAGATGTGCTCACATACAGTCATACAGGCTGAAAACAAACCATTTGGCCTACCACATCCACAATGAACAGTGGGCACCCCTCCATCATCTTTCTGCACTTGGCCTGTGATCTTCTAATGCCAAAGTGATTCAAGTACTTCAATGCTGTCAGCAGCTCTGCTTCCACCATTCCCTCGGGCAGTGCATTTCAAGTTGTGGTGAACTATGTGCCTGTCGGGACACGCCCCTGCTGACTGCTCCTGTGGCTCCTCCCACAGGCCCCTGTATAAAGGAGACCTGCGGCCTGACGCTCGGCCTCAGTCTCCAAGACCTTGTATGATAGACACTCACTCCTGGTTCCTTCTTCCAGTCAATAAAAGCCGATATCTCGCCTACGTCTCAGTGTGAGTTATTGATGGTGCATCACAAGTGCAAATCAAAATCTGTGTGAAAAGGTCCCCCCTCAGATCCTCTCTAAATTTCTCACCTCTCACCCTAAATCTAAGATTTTGAGCAGGCTGGCTTCAAAGATGAGTCCAGGCATTGTAAAGAGTATCACACTGTTAATTTACTGGCTGTGGGAAAATAAAAGGTGGAAGACAGGTAGCTTGTTTCAACTTTGAATGGTTTTTCAACATTTTACAGGGAGGCCTCTTCTGATATATGCCAACTTCTTAGCGGAATTGCTGTTCTGATGAATGCCAAAATGAAAATGCCAGGCTATGTCCTGTGTTACAGTAAAACTGCAAACAATTCTTATTTACAAACTTCATAAACAATGGAGTCACTTTTATCTGATGCAATTAATTTCCACTTACCTTTCACTGTACATCCTGAACGTTCTGCCAAGGCACAGCTGAGATTGTGGGAATGTTTGTTTTTAACATTCTGCCTGCATTACACTTGAGGTGACCAGTGACACAAACTACCCATGTGACCAGCTATAAACATTCCTTTGATGTTAAGAAAAAAATAGCAATTACAGCTTCCCTCACTAGTATTCTGAAAATTTGCACAGCGCAATAGTTCCATGGCACATCTGTGAGGGCAGATTCATTTTTGCATCATGAAATTAATAAAATAATTAAATAGAATTGGAGCTCAGTAGTGCAATGTTTTGTAACTTCAAAACATTAAATTAATTCGAAGGAAGACACAAGAATCCGAAAGGTGTTTTCCTTCAAGTGAGGTGCATGCTTATCACATGGGAGTACATGTATGCAATTCATGTATTTACACATATAACTTGTAATGAATTATTTAAACAAAGTTTGATTAAACGTAAGATTACTCAAATATTACTGAAATATTGAATACACAACAGGTAGCACAGCAGTTAACATAATGCTAGCAAAGCGCCAGTGGCCCAAGTTCAATCCCTCTGCTGCCTGTATGGAGTTCGTATGTCCTCCGTGACTGCATGGGTTTCATCCCACGTTCTAAAGATGTACAGGTTAGTAAGTTAATCGGTCGCATTGATGAAATTGGGTGGCATGGGCTCAAAGGGTCAGGAGGGCCTGTTACTGTGCAAAATCTCTAAATAATAATAAAAAAAATAATCTCTTACTCTCCATTGGTTTGTGATCGCCAGCTGATTCAGCTTCACCAAGTACCACATTATAGAGCTGCATTAGATCCAGCTGTGGAATACTGTCATTGATCTATAAAGAAACATGATGCAAAAGTTGAGAAAAATTCCTTCAATCTCCAAAATCAAATTCTGCAATTCACATTGTAATATATGACCAACCTCTTTAAGGTCACTTTCTATTGTTTGCTTCTTTGGTTTTGGTGGTCCCTTGGGTCGGCTAAGGTTGAAGAGGTACTTGAAGGTAAAAGGAGCCTTAGGAGATGTTGATTTGCTGATCGTAGGTTTATATTTTGCTGCATTTTCTTTTTCAGAAATGTCATCAGTTTCTCCTGATTTGCGCAGGGCCTTGATTTCTTTAGAAACTTGATGTTTTATAGCTCGCATATTCAAGCTTTAAAATTTTAAAAAAATCATAAAAATACTTGAAATAGAACAGCTTAAAACTAATTCAGCCCTCAGTCTTTTCTGAGATAATATCTATTTTCTATTACTCTTTTCACAGAATTCTGTGCTCTTATTTCTGAGTTATTAGTTAATCTTAAAGACAAAGGCAAAATGTGACGTTCCTATAATTTCTGAAGGAGCTTCGATAGGATTCTATCACCCAGGTTTTAACCCAAGGTAATATTTTGTGCAAGTATATTGTGGACATGCTATGTTGGCACTGGAAACATGGAAACACTGCGGAATGCCCCCAACACATCCTCAGAATCTGTTTATCATTGACGCAAACAACACATTTCACTGTATGTTTTGATGCACAACTTACAAATAAAGATCACCTTTAAACGTTTTTGTTGCAGAGCTAGCTGAGTCTCTAACCAAGTTGTTGTCAGACATTTGCGATGTAATGTGGAAAATCTCTTTGATACACCCTGTTCATAAAAGGCAAGACAAACCCAAGCCAGCTAATTATCTGGCTAATCAACTCTTAATTATTAGCACAACAATGGAGAGTACTGGTAATGGTGCTTTATCATAGTTCTTACCCACTAATACCCAGTATGGTTTCTGCCACTGTCTTTAAGCTTCAGACCTCATCATTTTTATTTTATTTATTTTTATTTAGAGATACAGCACAGAACAGGTCCTTCTAGGCCAATGGGTTGTGCCATCTAGCTACCTATTTAATATTAGCTTAATCACAAGACAATTTACAACAACCTACTTACTGGTATGTCTTTGGACAGTGGGAGGAAATTGGAACACCCAGAGGAAACTCTCGCAGTCATGGGAAGAACGTACAAACTCCTTACAGAAGATGCTGGAATTGAACTCTAGCTGTAATAGCATCATGCTAACCGCTGTGCTACCGTGGCACCATAACATGATCCAAAAGCTGAATTGCAGTGAGGAAACATGGGAGAGCACCCTTGTCAGCATGGCAGAATGTGACCAAGTGTAACATCAATCAGCCTCAGTAAAAATGTTGTCAATAGGTATAATTTTGAAGTATTGCCTCACATTATATGTGATGCATTTTAAATAAATAATGACCCCAAGTGTAACAAAAATAGGTTAGTAGATTGGTGAAGGATGACTGAGAGGCTAAGAATAAAACTTAGGATCATTAATGGACAACAATATTGAAAATCTACAATACAGAATCTGGTAGCACTAATGAGGCTAGGATATACACCACGAACAATGTTCCTCAGGTATATTGAGCAACAGAGGGTACTTGGTATACAAGTCTGAAGATCCTTAAAGGTGGCAGTGGGGGTAGATAACAAAGTTAGAAGTTAGATATTGGCTTTCATTAGTCAGGACTGAGTATGATAAGCAGGGAAGTTATCAGATCCGGAACCAGGATATATTTCAAGAGTTAAGAATTGAAAAGTACGTTATAGTCAACTAATATAAAACTTTGGTTAGACCACACTAGAAATGTGCATTATTCTTTTTGCAATTTAATAAAGGAGACAAAGGAATGATGGAATTGGTGTAGTGAAAATGTATACAAGTGATTCAAGATGGCGGCGTGAAGCAGCTTGCAGTGGCCACTCCGGAGCTGATTATCCATTATTTGTGAAGCGGAGTGCCGTGCACAACCATAATCAGATGAAAAACGGATGTGGGAGCACGGAGGAACATCTGGAAATCTCCAGGAAGATCTTCTTCGTTGTTGCTGCTGCTGTGAGGTCCGGGTCTCTGCCGGGAAGAACAGGCCCCCAGTCTTTGGGGTCGCGTTGCCAATAGCCATTGGCGGGGGCATCTTAATATGCTTGGCAGAGGCTCAGAGAAGCTGTGCCAGACGGGATGGTCAGAGGCTCGGAGGTTCGACGGACTCGGAGTCCGCTACGATCAGGTCGCTTTCGGTGTGTGCTGTGTCTGCGGGTCTGGGTTTGACAGAGCTTTCATTGTGTGCTGCATCTGCGAGGCTGAGTCGGGCGGTGCCATGGAAGTCCATAGTGGGGGCATTCCCTTCTGCTGCCTGCGTGGGATAATGAGTCTGTCGGGGACCATGAGGACTTGTGGAAACTGTGTGGTGGTTTCTGTTGAACTTACAGTCTTTTAACATCTTTGGACTATTTTTACTGTGCCCTTGGTCTGTTTTTTTTAATCAATTATGCTATTGTTGCATTGTTGTAACTATATGTTGTAACTATGTGCTTTTGTGCAGGTCTTGTAGCTTTAGTTTTTGGTCTTGTTTTGTCTGGTGGAATTGGTGCTTCTTTCCGGGGACGCGCTAAGATGGTAGCGCGATATTAATACGCAGCAGCCTCTCTGAACTCTGAATTGGGGATTGCCAAACGTTATGTGGATTTTCTGGTGTAGTCTGTTTTGTCATGTGCTTTGTGATATCATTCTGGAGGAACGTTGTCTCATTTTTTAATTGCAGTGCATTTGTGGTTTCTAAGTGACAATAAACTGAATCTGAATCTGAAGTGATACCCTTGTAGATCAGAGAAGGACTCAGTCATTTTTTTTTCCGAGTAAAATAAAGCCAAGGAGAATCAAATAGGAATCCTGAAAAATAAGAAAATGCTTTGATACAAGAAATTCAAAGTTCAAATAAAATTTATTATCAGAGTACACACGTCACCATATACAACCCTGAGATTCTTTTGCTGTGGGCATACTTAGCAAATCTATACAACAGTAACTGTAAACAGGATCAATGGACAATAAACTGTGAAAGTGCAGATATAAAAAAAGCAACAAATAACAAGTATGAAATAACAAGATAAAAGAGTCCTTAAGTGAGTGTAGTTGTCCTCTTTTGTTCAAGAGCCTGATGGTTGAGGGGTAGCAACTGTTCTTGAACCTGGTGGTGCAAATCCTGAGGCACTTGTACTTTCTACCTGATGGTAGCAGTGAGATAAAGAGCTTGGCCTAGATGGCGAGCAGCTTTGCTGATGGATGTTGCTTTCATACGGCACTGTTTCATATGCTCAGTATATTAGAGGGCTTTACCTGTGATGTACCAGGCTGAATCTACTGCTTTTTATAGGATTTCCTGCTCAAATGCATTGGTCTTCCCATACCAGGCCATAATGCAGCCAGTCAGCACACTTTCCACCATACATCTTGAGAAGTTTGCCAAGGTTTTTGATGACATACTGAATCTCAGCAGAATCCTGAGGAAATCGAGGGGCTTTCTTCACAATTATAAGACAGATCCAGGACAGATCTTCTGAGATAGTGACAAAAGAACACCCAAGAATTTAAAGTTACTGACCCTCTCCACCTCTGATCCTCTGATGATTACTGGATCTGGATTCTGGATTCCCTCTTCTGAAGTCTGCAATCAGTTCCTTGGTCTTACTGACATTGAGTAAGAGGTTGTTGTTATTACTCCACTCAACCAAATTTTCCATCTCGCTCATGTATGCTGATACATCCCACAGTGACAAACTTGCGTATGGTGTTGGAACTGTACTTAGCCACACAGTCACAGGTGTCAAACAAGTAGAGCAGGGGGTAAGCACACATCCCTGTGGTGCTCCTGTGCTGTTGAAGATTGTGGAGGAGATGTTTACGCCAATCCAGACTAACTAGGTTCTGCAAGTGAGGAACTCCAGGATCCAATTGCACAAGGAGGTCCCAACTGTACATTGAAGCCCAGGTCTTGGAGTTTACTGATTAGTTTTGAGTGGATGATGGTGTTAAATGTTGATGGGTAATTGATGAAGAACATCCTGATGTACGCATTTTTATTGTCAAGACATTCCAGGGTTGTGTGAAGAGCCAACAAGATATCATCTGCTGTGACCTGTTGCAGCAGTAGGCAAATTGTTGCGGGTCCAAGTCGCCTCTGAGACAGGAGCTGATATGGTTCGGCACCAGCCTCTCAAAACACATCATCACTGTGGATGTAAGTGCTATTGAATGATTGTCATTTAGACAGGTTACCATGCTCATCTTGGGCTCTACTTGAAAATATGAATGCTTAACTATTTCTATTTGTACACAAGCATAAATGGGGAGTACCAATCTCCTCTGTACAACAAGCATTCATTTAATCTCAACTGCAAGGCAAAATTTCTTTTAATGTAATTAAAAAAGGCTTTGTTCATCACTGCAAAGAGCAGGAACCAGCCTTCAAAGGAAGGATTTTGTGAAAATCAGCAGTGTTTAACAATCCTCTTAATCAAGTTAAAGATAAGAAGTCTGTAAAATAAACTGCAATGTATTTAAAATTAAAAAAAACTTGAGCATTTATAATCTGCCACCTGACAACAATGGTCACTGGATAAATGAATTTTATGTTTCAGTTCAGTGAAACAGTCATAGTTTGCTATGTCCTCCCTGGGAGGAGATTAACCAGCTTTTAACCTCTTTGCTTATCACCTACAGCAACGGGAGATTTGGTGGAATTTGAGAGCTTTATTGTGTCTCCTTATATATAAATTTTCACCTAACGGTAGTCTCTTTCTGAACCTACAGTCATCAAGAAATCCACTTAAGAATTTACAAGAAATTTTTGTACTCAAATTATGAATGGGAATGTGGAGGTTATGGCCTGGCAATTATAAAGTAAATATTATTGTGCATGAATAGAGCTGAGACAAGGAATATTGAGAGAGAAATGGGTACACTGATAGCCCTAGGTGAGGAAAGAGCTTGAGTGGAGTACAAAACATAGCATGGGTCTGATTAGGCTGAATGGCTTGTTTATCTGCTGTACCTCCCCTGTAATATCAGAATCAGGTTTAATATCACCGGCATTTGTTGTAAACCTTGTTGTAAGCTTTAAGGCAGCAGTATAATAAAATACATGATAAATATAGAGAAAAATGGAGTTACATTAAGTGTGTATGTATATATATACACACACACACACACACACACACACACACACACTCACACGTGTGTATATATATATATATATGTCTATTAAATAGTTAAGTTAAAATAAGTTGTACAAAAATAAGTAGTGAAGTAGTGTTCATGAGTTTAGTGTCCATTCAGAAATCAGATGATAGAGGGGAAGAATATGAATCAATTAATTATTCACATATGTATAACACTTCATGTTCTCAAATTAATTTCTGTAAAGAAATTTGTGAAATAAAACTGAGAATAAAATACACAATGAGAGTTGCAAAACTTACAACTTAGTGCAATCATGAGCAAGTTGGGCCTTTAATCTACTCAGGTTGGCCTCATCAGTGAAAACAGAATGTTGTCTTACTACGTTCACCATACGAAGATAGTGAAGGAATAGTTTTTCACACACTGTAATGATGTGAGTAGTCATTCGGCGGCTGAGCTCTTTATTTTCCATTTTTGTCAAAGTACCGTCATGAGAATAGAGCTCAAATTCCTTCCAGAGGAACTTCACATCTGATAGAATGACTCCTCCCTAAAAATAACAGTACCAGATCAAAATTAGTTTATGCAGAAATAAGACGATTTTAAAAATAACACTTTACACAATTCAAAAGACTTTAGTTTATTATTCCTTAAAGTACAATAATTTGCTGATTAGTTTTAGATTGAATATACTGACTACTTGCAAAGGTTCAACATTTCATCCTTGGCTTGTAATTTATTTGCAAATTTCAGTCATGACTTCATACCCAAAATTCAGAAAAAAAATTGCACTTTGCTCTCCTAAACATAGATAACATCACTGAAATAAAGATAAAGTCTTTATTCAAGTTAAATTTGGATTAAACTGAGATGGCTCAAGAAGTCCAAAAGCCTACCAACACTTACTGTTTCAGACTGAGCTATTAATTTTGGTTAGAGGGGTGAAGAGCTGGAACTAGAAACAATCTGCTGGTAAAAGAAATCTTACAGAAGTAAGGTAAAGTAGTAAGGTGCCAGAAAACTGGAGGATCACAAATGTCATTCCGTTATTTTGAAAGGGCAGCTCACTTTTATGTAGGTTCAGCTTATATCCTGAAAAAGAACTAAACTGGGAGATTAAAGTAAGAACCAAAGGTAAAGAAGTTTCAGTGTTAGAGATAAAAAGTAAGATATCATCAGCATATAAAGAAATTTTATGAGTCATACCTTCCCTTAGTATACCAGAAATGTCCTTAGATTCTCAAAATGCTATTGCTAAGGGTTCTATAGCTAAAGCAAAAAGTAAGGGCCTGAAAGGGCAACTTTGTCTATTTCCCCGCTGTAATTTAAAGGGCTTAGAAATTTAGGAGTTAGTAATAACCTGAGTGGTAGGAGACAAGTAGATTAATTTAACCCAACAAATAAAATTAGGCCCCAAATTAAACTTTTCCTAAATTTCCTTTAAATGACCAAATGTCATCAAATGCCAAATTTCCGTTCCAAGTTGTTACAAGTCAATTTACATATCTAGGTGTAACAATTACTAAAAACTTCAAGAATTTACTTCAAGAAAACTTAAACCCCTTATTGAATTATGTGAAAAAGACGTTTTCTAAATGGTTCCCTCTTTCTATATCCCTAATTGGCCAAAATAATTCTATTAAAATGAAGATTCTTCCTAAATTTTTATATCTTTTTCAGGCCTTATCTATTTTTATTCCTAAGACCTACTTTGATTCTTTAGATTCAATTTTAACCTCTTATATTTAGAATAATAAACAAGCTCGTTTAAGTAAAGTTTACCTACAAAGAAATAAACAGATGGGTGGATTAGCCCCACCCAATTTTAGGTTTTACTATTGGGCTGCCAATATAAGGAATATTACTTTCTGGTCCTATTACATTTATCATAAAGATTGCCCATCATGGGTCTCCTTAGAAGTTAATTCCGTAAAAAATTCCTCTATTGTCTCTCTTCTTGGATCATACTCTTCTTTTTCAGCAAATAAAATAACAGACAACATAATTGTTAAGCAAACTTTAAGGATTTGGGCTCAATTTAGGAAATTTTTTGGTTTAGCAATTTTTTTCATTATCATCTCCCATTCTCCTTAATTATTTTTTTATCCCTTCCATGACTGACAAAGTCTTTAAAGATTGGGATGAACTAGGTATTAATGGTTTTTGGGACCTGTTTATCACAGGATCTCTTGCTTCATTTGACCAATTGTCAAATAAATTTGCACTCCCAAAAACATATTTTTACAGATACCTTCAAATTAGAGATTTCCTATGTTTCCAATTAACTACTTTTCCTATAGGTCCTGATAAAAATTTACTGGACAATCTTTTAAATTTAAAACCTTTTGTTAATGGTTCTATTAGTGGTATCTATAACTTGTTAATTGATTCTAGACAAGACTTTTTAGATAAAATAAAGAAAGCTTGGGAGGATGACCTAAATTGTCAGATTGCTGATGGTAGATGGAATAAAATTCTTAAACGGGTTAATAAATCATATTTCTGTGCTCGTCATTCTCTTCTACCATTTAAAGTGGTTCATAGAGCTTACACTTCTAAACAGAAGCTGTCCAGTTTTTACCCGAATGTTTCTCCACTTTGTAATAAATGCAACTCTGCTGATGCCTCTTTAATTCATATGTTTTGGTTTTGCCCTAAAATTGAAAAGTTTTGGCGGGAAGTATTTCATACCTTCTCACAACATTTTAGGGTCCAATTTGACCCAAATCCCCTTACTGCCTTGTTTGTTATTATTGCAAATGAAGATATAACTTTAAATACTCCTAACCTACAGGTTTTAGTTTTTACCTCTTGATGCACCATCAATAACTCACACTGAGATGTAAGGCGAGATATCGGCTTTTATTGACTGGAAGAAGGAACCAGGAGTGAGTGTCTATCATACAAGGTCTTGGAGACTGAGGCCGAGCGTCAGGCCGCAGATCTCCTTTATACAGGGGCCTGTGGGAGGAGCCACAGGAGCAGTCAGCAGGGGCGTGTCCCGACAGGCACATAGTTCACCACACCTCTCTTTTAGCAAGAAGAGCAATCTTGCTTAAATGGAAGGAGTCTACCCCTCCTACACATCTTCAATGGCTACGTGATATTATGTCTTATTTAAATTTAGAAAAGATCCGCTGCTCATTCTTAAATTCGAAACAATCTTTTTATATCTGGGGACCTTTCCTAAATTACTTTTCCAATTTTATCTATATTTTTATCTTCTCTTCTTAAGCGAATACGTTTTTTTTTCTAATTATCCATTATCATCCATCAGCTTTTTTCTTTGGTAGTTCGTAGGGGGTTGACATTTTTCTAAATATAAAATACTTCTTTTACTATGTATGACTGATCTTTAAATTTTTGATTACAGAGTGGTATACCTTTATGTGTTATGATATAACATTTTGATCAATTTTATTACAATATATGAATGTACACAAGTTATGCTGAGATGAATCTATGTGTCGCACTCTGTAAATCTTGTTTCTTTTTTCTTCTGAATAAAAATATTGTAAAAAGAAAAGAAAAGAAAGGGCAACAAGGTTGCTATGAGTCAATGATCCTTATGGCTATGGATTTATGTAGAGACTGATCAGCGATAATCAGCATGGAATTGTAATTGTGTGGGGAAAATCATGTGCCACTAATTTGATCACACCCCCCCCCCCCCCAGTCATTCTGCTGTTGTGCTGCTGAGTGTACACACTTCAATATCTTCTCCGGTAAATTCTTATAGTCAGTCCTAAACCGAGCTGATGTGCTCAGGTTGGCTTTATGGTGTCTATCCTGTAATACATGGTGGAATATTCCATTCCTTTAGTAACAGCGATGTGTAAGTGTGTATATGTTGTTTGTATACTGCATTTAATGTAGCTACAATCATATTATAAAATGAACTGAAGTAACTATGTTGTGGGGTACATCATATTCTAATTCATGTGTAACTTTGTTGGTAAATAAAGATGGTATGTCCTGGTGATGAATAACAAGGAACTCATCGCGCTCTGGGGAGAGAAATAGGGACTGTCAGGAGTTCACACAGAACAAGAATAAGTACTGAGCTATTATTGTGTTTTTTGGTAGATATCATTTTGTAAATTTTGGCAGTTTTCTTTTACTATTTTTGCTAATTTTTCTAGATGTGATTTTTGACCATCCTTGCACTAAAGTGTTAAGCAACTCCAGCCATTTTCCTTTGGTCATAACCCAAGAATTTAGATGTTGTCAAAATGGAATAGGTAAGGTATTTGAAGAAGTCCTGCATGGCTACTCCAGATAGTTGACGTACATGGGATTCATGGCAAGCAGCCCTAAATGTTTCAAACTTGGTTTGGTAATAGGAGATAGAGGGTGGTGGCAGAAAGTTGCTCTCTAATTGGAAGTCCATGACTAAATGCTGTACTGCAAGAGCCAGTGCTGGGATCTTTGTCGTTTATGAAATAACAAAATGACTTGAAAAGAAATGTAGGGGGAGCAATTAATAAGTCTGTAGATAACACAAAATCTTGTAGTGCATAAGGAAAGTAGTCTATGGTTCCAGCGGGATCAAGATCAGAAAGTTGAGCAGAGTAATGGCAAATGGAATTTAATCTTGACTAGTGTATTTAGGCATGTAAGGAGTAGGCCATATGCAGAAAATGATAGGGCAATAAGGAGTAATGAACATAGGGACCATGGAATTCAAATCTATAGTTCCCTGGAAATGGCAGAAGCGATAGGAGTTGTAGTTCAGGGCACAGAATATAAAAATTGGGAAATTATTTTGCAAGTTTACCAAACATTGGTTAGATTGCACTAACTATGCAATTCTGGTTGCTACACCACAGGAAGGATGTGATTGCAATGGAGTGCAGAGAAGATTCACCAGGACACTGCGTCTATAGGAGGACTTTAATTATACAGAGAGATTGGTGGATATTCTGTCTGGTATTTTCCCTGGAGCGAAGGATTCTGAAGATCTCTAACGCTGAGGCATAGACAGGGTGTTGGAGCAATTTTTGGGTTTAGGACACAGAGCAAAATATTGATTTCAGCGACCAACCTTCAGATTCGAATACACATTGAAAACTAATTTAAAATGCAGACCAGGAAACAGGCACTTAACTAATTGCCTACATTTTTTCAGAATCAGAATCAGGTTTATTATCACCAGCATGTGACGTGAAATTTGTTAGTTTAGCAGCAGCAGTTCAATGCAATACATAATCTAGCAGAGAGAAAAAATATTAATAAATAAAATAAAACATAATAATAATAATAATAAGTAAACAAGTAAATCAATTACATATCCAATCCACATGCCATTACATGGATACAACAGTAATTTAACACTTATTTTGGGTGTGATGGTGGGAAGATCCAGGTACATGTAGATCAAAGAAAATTTAGTAAATATGGATTTGGTTGAATAGTCCTGAATTTTTCTTTGATCTTTAGCAAAAAATGTTGTGTAGAGCTGGGCCAAGCAGACCTTACTCCGAAAGCAAATAAGTCCATCCGTCCCTCCCTTCCTCCCTCGACTCCAAAGGCTGTCGGTTTATTTGTCATATTTTATCAAATAAAGAGACTGCTTTATGTCTACCAGTGCTCCTCTCTGGTGACTTCATTCACACAACAACATTTGGTGTCAGGTGTGGGATACCATCTTGCGACCCACTGTGTGGCCAGCGATCCTACTCTAAGTGGATGAGTAATTTTTAAATTAGCACTCACACTTGGACCTGATGGTGTACAGGATCACTAAATATTGTGAACATGAAGAGCTGAACTGGTATATAGAAAGGTAATGAGTGCATGTGCATGTGTTTATGTAAGAGATGAAAATTTGTGTGCTAATTTGATGAGATGGAACAGCCAGTTGCGAAGGGTGGTTATTGAGGGGGAAGTGTGTATACTCAATCCAGGTGCTGTATTTTACCATATGTGTTTACGAGTGTGTGTGCACCTTGTTGTAAGTTAGATGCAAAGGAATACAGCAGACATCATGAGTTCAGACACACAAAAGTGGCAGATTGCAGAGTACACACGCTACAGTATGTTCTGTTTAACTTGTATCTGTCATTTAAGTTTTGTGTTGTGTGGGAATTAGTGTTGAGATACTTCAGGGAGAGGTTTTTACCCAGATGTGTTTGCCAGGACGGCACCTATTGAGGTCAGGCAACATCAGATCAAGAACCCCGACCCAAGACCCAAGCCAGCCCCGGACCCCGGTTACCACCATTCATAAGCCTTTCACTCCTGGGGGAAATCAAACATTTTGTGTATATTACTTTGATTTCCAGCATCTGCAGATTTTCTCTTGTTTGCATTTTGTCAGAGTTGCCCTCACTCAAAGGTGCACGTGGGAATTCAGAATCCTGGTGCAAGCTCGAGGAAATGGTTGAAATTGACCAGATGCGCCCTAAAGATATACATATATTGGTAAATGCAAAGCACCTGAGGAATATATGGGACAGGATGGCCTAAGGGGTGTGGAACAGTATATGGGCAATGACTGGGAACACCAGCAATGAAGAGAGATATCGTGTTTTTAAAGGGGAAGTGAGGGTAACTGGGGAATGATAATCACAGTAATTCAAAGAGTTGAAAATTCAAGACATGGATTATGCAGAACATAAATATCAAGTGTATGATGAGGGTTCGGGGCTGGATCATCCAGGGAAGGACAACCCAGTCTTCCTGAAAATAATGAAGGAAGGCCTGAGCTCAGCCACTGGGAAGTTTTAGATTCAGGGATAGCAGTGGGGCTGACCTACTCTGTGATAGCTTCATGGGCCAGTGAGATAGACCAAAGGAAGTGCAAGAGAAATTGTAAGGTGATTATAGTGGATACAGCTGCTGTGACGTCACAGAGGGCTTATTTTGTGTGCCGGCAGTTGGGGCACACAGCAAGGAACTGCTGGAATAAACATGGGAGGGTAAAGGAGATGGCTTATTACAGCTGTAGCTTCTCAGGCCATGGTTCAAGGCAGTGCTCTGAAAAATGAGGTTAGTGTAAAAATCACTTACTAAAACAGGTAGAGTCCACAGCAACACCCTCTCTTTCTAATCTTTCTGACCAGATTCTCGAGCCGATGAGGTCAGACAAATGTCTGACAGCAGCCTCTGTTGCCAGTGTTGGTCATCCATGGATCAGTATTGATAACTGAACCACTCTTGCTCAAATTACTTGAGAGTTAACTTCCATTACCAATGCAGGAGGTGAAACAACGAGGGCGGAGAGGAGTCAGCCCAAGGTACTCAAAATCGGCTTAGTGCAGCTTCCAGTGTATTTCCGGATCTCTCCAAATAATGAGGGTACTATCCATTGCATTAGATATCCTAAGGGATGCAGGGGCCATTATAGATTCGGGAAAGGGAGAAATAATGTAGACAAAACAGGGACAGCTAATATGTGTGACCCGCAAAGCAGCTAACATGGTCCACAGAGAGACCACAGCTCCAAGTAGGATGGAGAGACAGGGTGAGATGTACAAATCATATCAGGAGGTCCCAAGGAGAGATGCTGAGCAGAGCCAGGAACTGTTAGAAGTATTGCAGCTGCCTGAGGTGATTACAGTAAAGACTCTCCAGAAAGGGGAACAGGAAGGAGCATAAGTGTACAGAAAGAAACTACAGCTGCCAATTTAGTAAGATTACATGGAGATGTGAAGGGCCATGCAAAGCAACAGAAGCACATTGCTGATCAAAGAGCCAGAGGAAAAGGAGATAGTCCTACCACAGCTGGCTGACCAAGTCATGATGAGGGTGCTACCTGAGAAGGCAGGGTTTGCTCCCAGATCAATAGGACCACAGATGGGATTTTTAACAAGTGACACTTGTGTCTGTGTGCAGACTCAGCGAGGCAGCCAGTGGAAACACTGGACTCAGGTTAAACGATTAACCTTCTTGTTGCTCCCCTCAGAAAGAATGGGAGATCAAGTCTACCCAATAACCATGTAATTACAGAGAACCTAAGAGATGAACACCAGCCGGCCACACCAGACCTGACCTCAGTTGATGGAAACAGACTCACAGCAAATGCGAAGGCAGAAGATACTGAGAGCATGATAGAAATCCATGAAGAGCATACTAAGGTGTAATGGTAACTGTACTCTATAATGAAGGCTGGTTGCTGAAGGTAGATGATTGGTTGAATAGCATAGAACAGAAAAGATATTGGGGAAAATATATGGGGGGTGGTGGAATTTAAGTTAAAGCAGAGACATCAGGTTCCACAACTTTGATGGCATGGCAGACTAAGAAAGATTGCACACGGCAGCTAGAAGGTAGACACCCTCAGCCTGAATGGAGAGTGAGTGCAAATGAGCTGGCCCCTTTCAGCAGTTGGGCCAGCAATCAACTGGTTGGTTCAGAATGATGTGCCACCAGGAAGAGGTCCTTGCAGTCATTCAAAAAGAGACCACCCCTACCCCTTCCTGTACACTGATAAGAGGGCATGTGAGCCTGATGCATTTACCTTGCTGGTGCCCCTGGAAAGAGGGTGTTAGCAACCACAGAATGAAGGAGTGAAGACGAGGAATGTAATTAAGCTGCAATCGACCTGCAGGGAAAGAGCCAACAAGCATACGAACGAAGCTGCATTTCTAAAGACTGTTCAAGACATTTGAATAATAATCTCTTTGCTTAGCATTTTATAGGCAGCAATGATAGGGTAGATGTACACACACTTAAATTAATTTGTGGAGGAACTCCGAGGCAGGGCATTTTTACTGTGTGGAAATCTTTGGACTATGGGAGGAAACCAGAGAACTCGGGGAAAACCCATGCATTCCATTTATGTCCTTATGTAAGGACATAAAGAGACTCCTTGCAGAGCAGTACTTGTATTGAACACTGAGCTTCGGAATGGCCCATGCTGTAGAAGTGTTGCACTAACAGCTACATTACCATGGCACCCATGCTGTATTAAAAAGGTAAAATACCGGAAATCTGAAACATGAATATTATGGGTGGGAAACACACAAGTGAACTGACACCTGTAAAGATAATAGGATTCGCATTTCAGGCTCTCAACCTCCTTCAGGGCTGTGATAGGAAGTATTAGTGCAAAATCTAAACTGAAGCTCATTCCACACATTAAATAAAGCATTTTTTAAAAATTAATTTACCTACCAGTTCTTGCTGGGTTGCCACAGAAACAGTTTTAACCTCCGATTTTGCAGCAATTCTCCTCTGAACCAATTGACAAAGATCAGCGAGGGATGATGGGGCCAACTTCACATTCTCATCAATAGGGGTTACTGGACGCTCCTGATGCAATACTTGATAAACAAATTCAATAATACATTTAGCCAGTAAACCACATCATTTCATATATTTTCTGTGAAAACTATTTGAAATACAAGAATCCTGCCATGAACGGGGTTGAGAAAAAACGATAAACTAGCCATGACCAAATGGCAGAGCAGACTAAATGGGTTGAATGGCTTAATCCTGCTCCTATGTCTGGTGAAGCTGTACCAATTCTGGTAAATAATGTATTTTGAACAAAAATAAATTGGAATGGTTCAAAGATGAATGCATTGCCTTCAGTCTACTTGGCCCTGTACTGTACTTCAGATTATTGTTTTTAACTTTGTTTCTAAATATTAGTAATTGATTGGGCAGCTTCCTAGTCATTTCACCTTTCAACCTCATCTCAGTCTGCTTTCCACTTCCTATCTGCAGCCTTGTCCACCATCATGATGTGTCGGCTTCTCACACCCAATGAAAGAAGACCTGTCATTGCCAATCCCCCTTTTTAATACTAAATTTGCCATCAGAAAGCATCATAAATAGACAAAGAAAACACTATGCCCATTTTTAAACTACATTTTCCTCGAAGTTTCTTCACAGTGGAGTGCTGGAAACTAATCTTTAATATTGCTAGAATTTCCAGAACTTAACATCTTGTTTCTTTTATCTCTATTCACCCTTATTCTATTATTACACCATGTCCGTTGTGGCTGAATGGCTAACACGCTCTTTAAAGTAAAACTCAAACTTCAAACACGTAGTCCAGATAAAAATCTGAGCTGATGCAATACCAAGGCAGTTGTTAAACTGAGACTTTGATTGTTTTTATTGATGAACAAGAAAGATCCCAAGACACTACCTTGAAGAAAGACTTGGAATTTATTTTTAATGTACTAGCTAACATTTATTTTTCAATTAACACGTTTATTAAAAGATTCACAAAATTGCCTACAGATTCGCTTGTAGCAAATTGGTTTTGATGATTCCTATAATGAAACAGTGACTATTTAAGTGATTACAGCAGGGGTTCCCAACCTTTTTTTATGTCATGGACCACTACCATTAACTGAGTTGGGAACCCTCGGATTACAAAATACTTGAATCATGAGGACATTTGGTAAAGCACTCTAAGTAACCCTCTTTACTTTTTAAAAAATGAAACACACTTTGTGAATAAATATGTTACTATTGCTCCAAGCATTTAAATCTATTCATCAAGACTTTATAGTAAAGGAAACATGAGCAGAAATCTCGGCTGACATTTCGTCATCAGTTGTAAAGAACAGGAGTACAGTTGCAGATAATATAAAAAGGAGAGGGAATATTTACCCAGGAGTTTACCCCAATAGCTATTCCTCAGCCAATATCACTGAGTTTGCTGTGGTGGGACTGCTTTTCAAAATCTGCTGTCACGCCTTCAATAATATATTTATGACCAACAATACACAAGCACTTCATTGGTCTCAAAATGGTTTGGAATGTGGTGAAATCTTGAAAGGCAACATAATCAATATAGCTGTTTATTTTGTCTCTTTCCTCCCATCCCACTTCCCTAAATCACACCAAAGGAGGGAAAATTAAGCGCCTTTTTTCATTATATAGTGGATTCCAGTTAATTGGGTCAATGGTAATCATTTATATGGGACAACTCTTCAAGAACAAAAACTAATTGAGAAATTAGCTAGGAATCCCTTTGTCTATTTGCTGCTTGATTGGAACAGGAGACTGTTGCCGAGGAGTTTCTAACTAGAGTCAGTCGTGTGCACTTGTGTGGTCATTAGACACCACACCATGCTTAGAGTGAATGGTTTTTAAATAGCGTCACTTGCATGTGTTTGTGTTCAAAAAGGTTTGATTTTTGTCACTGATGGTTGGTGAGAAATAAGCAGCAAGACAATTCAGAACTGTTTTACTCTCTGTGGTTTCAAGTATTCAGACTTGGAGATGCCAGAAATGAAAATTAAATGATTTCATTACCTCAACAAGTTAGGAATGAATGTATGTACAATCATCTTGTATGTTACAATGAAAATGAAGACTTGGAACATGCAATTAATGAAAGCATTGCATGAATACAGTGTATTATTTACACTAGTGTCTGATTTGACTTTGCTCATTTACAAAGGAACATGGTAAAGAAGAATTCTTCTCTCAATAACTATTAGAAACTAATATACAGTTTTATAGTACTGTAGTAGTAGGAGTATTCTAATTTATTTGGTATTTTATTTAAATACATAATTTGTTACTCAGTTACGATGGTATTGTCCTTTTTTTACATTTTTTTAACTATTTCCATGAAATGGCTAATTGGGGCAGCCACTTAATTAGGCCGAAATGTACTCATCCCAATGTATCCTAATTAACCAGAATCCACTGTACTTCCAAAACATATTTTAAAATAGTATATGTTATAGAAATAATTTGGATTTATTTCAACCAGGTACCTGAAAAAAACCAATATGCATGGAGCACAGTATATTCCCTAGAGGTACCTGGTAAGTTGGCATCTTTAGGCTCAGATGTGAACAGACTGAGAGGTTCAAGTAGATCTTTGTACCGCTGATGCAAGTCCTTAGCTACTGCAGCACTTCGCATTGGAGAATATAAACCATTTCTAATTGGCAGTCCACCGCTTTTATTTTCCACAACTGCTACGTTAAGATCTTTAGTCATCATTGTAGAAAATCACTGCAGAAGGGAAACACAAACAAAGTGCATATTACATATAGCATTGATTCTACAACTTAAAATTTGTTTTAAATTGCTATTTGTTAAAATAAGTTTGCATCATCAAAAAAAACAGCCAAAGCATCAAGGTGTACTAATGGGAGTTACAAGAGACTACAGATGCTGGAAATCTGGAGCAGCACATAAAAAAGCTGGACAAACTCAGCGGATCAGGTAGCACCTTTGAAGAGAAATGGACAGTCGACATTTCGGGTCAAGACCCTTCATCGAAACTAAGGTGCATCAAGGCAAGATAATTGAATTGCTAGTTAAGTTGTTCTTCTTCAAGTCCATCTCCCCACCCCCAGCTTGGCTTCCTCACTTTAACGACGACAGAAAATAAACCTATCAATAACCCTTCAAACCATATGCTGATTAAAATCATTAAATGTGCTTATTCAAATAGCAGGAACAAGCATTTAGGAAATCATTTACTCTGGAAAGTCTTGAAGCTCTGCAAAATAAGCAAGACAAAAAAAAAGCCCCTTTTATGCACGCTTTAAAAGGAAGAATAAAGCTACCCCTGTGTGAATCCTTGCAATGTCTGGTGACCCTGTGATCTCTGACTCCAAGGCCAATGTCAGACCATCTTTCAACAGGATGAACCCAGATAAGGCATTAGGTCCTGAAGGTGTTCTAATTTTAGTTTAACTTTCAACTACCAACATTATCTACGTCACTTTCCTGAAGAATACTGTCCTATCCAATTTCATGCAAATCTTTCCAAAGACTTGGCATTTAAAATAGGTGTAAACCATTCAGTGTTTTTAATTCATCATTTTCCTGAAGTACCCTCAAGATCCCTCAATTCCATGAACACGAAAAACACCTTTGCTGTGTTGAACAATCTTCAGCAACTAGACTTCACAACTACTGAGGTAGAAATGTCAAAAATCAGTTAAAAAACTGCTCATCTTGTAATCGATTATTTATACACTTCTACTCCTATTCTCAAACCCTCTTGTAATAAAGCCAACATATTCTCCCTTCTTGATGCATGTTAACCGGATTCCTCTGAATATCTACACTGCAAATTCCATCACTTAAAAAAAGGGTCTTTGTATTTTTCCTATGAAATGTGTAAATTGTTACCACTTAGTATTATATCTGTCAAGTCCTTGCTCATTCATTTAATTTGGCGATATTCTATAAAGCCACATTAAATCCTCTCATAGGCGCATCTCATGTTGCATCATCAGCAAACTTAGATATCGAGTACATTTACTGCCTTCATCCAAGTCGACATCAACTGTAAATACTGGAGCTCCAGCACTAATTCCTGTGGTACTTCCTCCTTTGCTTTTTGTCCATTAAACAATCCTCAAACCATGTTGCCAGATTACCCCAATACCTTTTGCTGTAACGCTATTTAATAATTTCTTGTATGGCATGACATACAAGGCCATCTGACAGTCCAAATACTCTCATTGGTTCGCCTGTAGTTACAGCCCCAAAGAGCTAATAGATTTCTCAAAACATTTTCTTTACCTAAATATTCACCCAATCATAAACATCCATTTGCCATATTATAGATTTCAGCACTTTCCTTTCAACTGCTATCAGGTTAAGTGGTCTGTAGTTTTGTAGTTACATTTGTTATCTTCCAACATGTGGGAACTGTTCTGGAATCTAAGGAACTTTAGAAAATGATTAACTACATCCATCTCCTTCAAAACCCAAGGCGGCAGGTCATCAGTTTTTCAAACGTTCAAAGTTATAAGTTACCATAGACTACATTGAGATTCATTTTCTTGCAGACATTTAGAGGGGAAAAAAAATGGATAAAATTTTGCAAAAAAAAATCATAGCACATAGTCAAAGACTGACAAACAACCAATGTGCAAAAGAAGTCAAACTGCTAATTAAAGATAAAACTGAGAAAATGTGGTGTAAAGAGTCCTTGAAATTGAGTCTGTATATCATAGAATCAGTTCATAGCAGTGAGTTATCCTCACTGAATCAGGAGGATATTTATCACCTTTCACTCACATATTTGCTCCAAAATAAATTTTACTAATGCTAATTTATTTTAGCTCTTTATTTACTCTGGGCTTGTTTTCCAGTTTCAGCAGGTTTTTGTGTCTTAAAGTATTGACTTCTATGCATTTCCTCATTATAATTTTAATGTATCACTCTGTAACGAATATTAATTTAGCTTTTGCCACTCTAGAAGCTTCTACAACTTAGTTTTATCTTTCTTGCTTGACCATTCTTGTTTCTATTTTCACATTTCTTATCAATGTTTTATCTTTCTTTGCTAAATGCACATTCTTTCCCAATCCTTGTATTTACTCCATTTCTGGCAATATTTTACATATTTTCCTTTGATTTATATCTTCGCTTGATAGCCATTGCTGGGCACATATCCGATTGGATATTTTTCCCTTTAAAAGGAATAGATGACACCTGTGAACCTGCACAGGTGAGTACCCCTTACCCAACATGCTTGGGGCTGGAAGTGTTTCAGATTCAGATTTTTAAATATATGAGATAGCTTGCGACCGCCATCAGTTCTGACTCCAAATTTATGTGCTATTGGTAAGCAGTTTTTGTCTTACACTTGTTCGTCACACATATGTACTTAGCAGTGAAAATTATTACATGCCATTAACATAATGAAAATATAAAGTATACAGGGTAACAAAAGCAGCACAGCAGAAGCATCCAATACCTGAACAACAGCAAGCTTTCAGTCCCAGCTACGACGTCAGGCTTTGATTAAAAGATTACAGAACACTGTATTTGTATTTTACTTTCTTTAGGTTTAACGTAAGGTTTAAACAAAAACAATCAATCAGCATTGTATACTTGTTCTGGTGCTAGACCAGTTACGATCTTTGCAAGCCCATCGATGAATTTCTCTGCAGTTTCATGATCAGCAAACACTTGATCTTTAAAACATTTTAAATCTTTAAACATTTAATGCAGTGCCTTTTCTTAGATTTCTGCAACCAGCCTGCTGAATATCACAATTACATCCAGCTTTCAGTTCATTGTGAGAGATGTTTGTTTGCTTCAAAGTTCAATTTATTATCAAAGTATATTTATGTCACCATACATAATCCTGAAATTCATTTTCTTGCAGGCATTCTCAATAAATCCAGTAACCATAATAGAATCAATGAAAGACTGGACCAATGGAGTGGACAATCAGTATGCAAAAGACAACAAACTGTGCAAATACAAAAAGAAAGGAAAAAAAATTAATAATAAATAAATAAATAAATAGCACCTGGGCACGAGATAAAGAATCCTTGAAAGTGAGTCCATAGATTGTGGGAACAGTTCAGAGATGGGGCAAATGAAGTTGAGTTGAAGATATCCTGTTCAAGAACCCAATGGTTGAGGGGTAATAATTATTCCTGTAGCTGGTGGTGTGATGCTTCAAAACCTTCCTAATGGCAGCAGCAAGAAGAGACCATTACCTGGGCGGTGGGAGCCCCAGAGGATGGATGCTGTTTTCCTGCTACAACATTCTGTGTAGCTGTGCTCAACGGAGAGGAGGGTGCTACCCATGATGGACTGGGCTGTATTCACTTCTTTTTGTAGAGTTTTCCGTTTAAGAACATTGGTGTTTCCATACTGGGCAGCGATGCAGCAGTCAATATACCCTCCATCACACAGCTATAGAAGGTTGTCAAAGTTTTACAAGTTTTACTATGGAAATAGAAGCACTGCAGAGCTTTCTTCATAATTGCAATTATATGCTGTCCCAGGACAGATCCTCTGAAATGATGACACCAATGGATTTAAAGTTGCTGATCATCTCCACCTTGGATAGGAGAGGAAGGTAGAATATGGAATAAAGAGAGAGAGGTAAGGAGGGTAGCTTCATTTTCTCTCTACTGTTTTTTCAGATTAAATGAAAACAATGTACGACCTTAATTTTTTTCTAGAGTTTGACTTTATATATCATGCTCTAATCACCTCAATTCCATTCCACCCATTTCTACAAACAACACACACAAAATGCTGGTGGAACGCAGCAGGCCAGGCAGCATCTATAGGGATGCTCGAAGGGTCTCGGCCCGAAACGTCAACATTGCTTCTCTCTATAGATGCTGCCTGGCCTGCTGCATTCCACCAGCATTTTGTGTGTGTTGCTTGAATTTCCAGCATCTGCAGATTTCCTCGTGTTTACTTTTTAAATCCACCCATTTCTACTCTTACTTTAACTTCAGCAAAATTGTAACCTTCTTATTCTATAAATTACTGCATCAACTTCAACATGTCCCTCAGCAGGCTCTCACACCATGATCCAACTGAGATATTTACTAATAAAAATGACAACCCTGATGTGAGTTGCCCTGATGGGAGTTACATACGGGAATTCTGAACAGTAGCCTGGATGTGGTATATAAATTTCAATAAGAAATAGAAAGGCATGTAATAAGGGCAATGTAGTCATGGGGCTTTCAATATGCAGGTAGATTGGGGAAATCAGGTTACTGCTGGATCCCAAAAGGGGAAATTTGTAAAATGCCTTTGAGATGTCTTTTTAGAGCAGCTTGTGGTTGAGCCTACTAGGCGAAAGGCAATTCTGGATTGGGTGTTGTGTAATGAATCAGATTTGATTGATAAGCTTAAGGTAAAGATACACTTAGGAGAGAGTAATCATAATATGACAGAATTCATCCTGTAGTTTAAGAGGGAGAAGATAAAGTCAGATCTATGTGTGTTACAGTAAAGGGAATTACAGAGGTATGAGAGAGGAGATGGTCAAAATTGATTGGAAGGGACACTAGCAGAGAGGCAACCTAGAAGGTGCAGGATAGATACATCCCAAAGATGAAGAAACATTCTAAAGAGACCATGGCTAACAAGGGAAGTCAAAGTCAGCAGAAAAGCAAAAGAGAGGACATATAGTACACTCAGACCGTACTTATTGTTGAGGATGCGTTTCTCAGAGGTGGGGCATTATGTAAGTAATATGATATATTATTTACTTTACTTACTTTACTTTTATTGTCACCAACAATTGATACTAGAGCATACAATCATCACAGCGATATTTGATTCTGCGCTTCGCACTCCCTTAAGTACAAATCGAAGTAAATATAATAAAAATTTAAATTATAAATTATAATTAGAAAATAGAAAAGGGAAAGTAAGGTAGTGCAAGTCAGGTCCAGATATTTGGAAGTTGGAAAGAAGCTATTCCCAAATCTGGCCGTACGAATCTTCAAGCTCCTGAACCTTCTCCAGGAGGGAAGAGGGACAAAAAGTGCGTTGGCTGGGTGGGTCGTGTCCTTGATTATCCTGGCAGCACTGCTCTGACAGCGTGTGGTGTAAAGTGAGTCCAAGGATGGAAGATTGGTTTGTATGATGTGCTGGGCTGTGTTCATGATCTTCTGCAGCTCCTTCCGGTCTTGGACAGGACAACTTCCGTACCAGGTTGTGATGCACCCTAGAAGAACGCTTTCTATGGTGCACCTATAAAAATTAGTGAGGGTTTTAGGGGACAGGCCAAATTTCTTCAGCTTTCTCAGGAAGTAAAGGCGCTGGTGGGCCTTCTTGGCAGTGGACTCTGCTTGGTTCGACCAAGTCAGGTCATTTGTGATATTCACCCTGAGGAACTTAAAGCTTTTGACCTGTTCCACCTGCGCACCACTGATGTAGATGGGGTCATGCAGTCCGCGACTCCTTCTGAAGTCAACAACCAATTCCTTCATCTTGCTGATGTTGAGGATAGGTTATTGTCTTTGCACCATACCACCAGGTTCTTCATTTCCTCTCTGTATTCAGACTCAACATTACCCAAGATATGGCCTACAATTGTGGTGTCATCAGCAAACTTATATATTGAATTCGATGGAAACTTGGCTACACAATCATGTGTGTACAGTGAGTACAGCGGGGGGCTGAGTACACAGCCTTGTGGGGCTCCGGTGCTCAGAGTGATTGTAGAGGAGAGCTTGTCCCCTATCTTTACAGCCTGGGTCCTGTCTGTGAGGAAGTTGAAGATCCTGCTGAGTGCTAAGACCCAGGTTCCGGAGCTTAGGAAACAGTTTATTTGGAATGATGGTATTAAAGGCAGAGCTGTATACAGTCATTTGTGGAGTAAAAAACACGCAAATAGGCCAAACCTGTACATCAATGGAGCAGCAACACATGGCAGCACCAGGGGAGGGAAGCGGGTGATGGTTAAATCTTAGAGGAGGGACCAGGCAGTGGGTCCTTCTCTAACTTTGGCTTCTTCTTCAAGTAGACATCGAGACTTGACTGCCTTTTGTTAAGTCTCCTCTAATGAAACAGTTCTCAGCAGCAGGAAATCATGTCAAGAACTGCTCTCTGTCTTATTGCTTTACTCCCAGTCAGGATCGTTAATAAATCAATAAACTGAACCATGATTTGTTTGATCATGGTGATGCTAGCGCTGAGGAGTTTTGTGGTGAGGTTTCTTGCTAGTGTTTCCTGTTCTCCATCCACATCCTCAGATTCACCCAGGATGCTTTGCTCTGCCAATTCTCAAAGTTCTTTATTACTGAAACTCTCACCATGAGAATGCAGTAACTCTTCAACATCACCATCATTAATATCCTCACAGGATATCACTTGCAGTGTCACATTTGCAATGCTTTCCCTGGGCATCTTAGACATATTACTCTCGTCGGAAGTTGAAGGCCGTTTTCCAGACATTATGAGTGAAAAATGGAATAAGTTGGTTAAGGAGGAAGACCCACTCAGGGGAGGCAGAGCATGCACTAATGTGATTGGCTGTGAGTGGCTCGGAGTGCATGTAAAGCACTCTCATTGGCTGATTGAATGTTTACTGTAATGGCAGCCACTCTTGAGAAGTTTTACATGTTGTTTAGAACGATTTTTTGTCACCTTTAAAAATTTCAATAATGAATTGAATAACCACATTGCAACAAATCAGTGTTATGTGGGGTAGCTTTTTGTGGGGTGTGAGTGTATTGCAAAAATTAGTGGGAAGCTTGAGAGTTGCAAAGCTTTTAAAAACCAGAAGTAAGCTAAAAAAACACAAGGAGAGAAAATACAAAATATGAAGGTAAGCCAGCCAAAAATATCAAAGGGGATACCAAAAGTTTTTTCAGATATATAGTAAGAGAGAGGTGAGAGAGGATATCAGACTACTGGAAAATGACACTGGAGAGGTAGTAATCGGGAACAAAGAAATGGTGGATGAGCTTACTAAGTATTTTGCATCAGTCTCACTGTGAAAGACAGTAGCAGTGTGCAAGAAATTAAAGTGTGTCAGGGGAGAAAAAATCAGAATCAGATTTAATATCATCATCATATATCGTAAAATTTGTTAACTTAGTGGCAGCAGTACAATGCAATACATGCTAAATATAGAAAAAATAAATGAATTACAGTAAGTACAATAGACAGTAGGTGCAGGAGTAGGTCATTCAGCCCTTCTAGCCAGCACCGCCATTCACTGTGATCATGGCTGATCATACACAATCAGTACCCTGTTCCTGCCCTCTCCCCATATCCCTTGACCCCGCTATCTATAAGAGCTCCATCTAAATCTCTCTTGAAAGCATCCAGAGATTTGGCCTCCACTGCCTCGTGGGGTAAAGCATTCCACATATCCACCACTCTCTGGGTGGAAAACTTTTTCTGCATCTCTGTTCGAAATGGCCTATCCCTTATTCTTAAACTGTGGCCTCTAGTTCTGGACTCACCCATCAACGGGAACATGCTTCCTGCCTCAAGCATGTCCAATCCCTTAATAATCTTACATGTTTCAATCAGATCCCCTCTCATCCTTCTAAATTCCAGTGTATACAAGCCCAGTCACTCCAATCTTTCAACATATGACAGTTCCGCCATTTCGGGAATTAACCTTGTGAACCTACGCTGCATTCCCTCAGTAGCAAGAATGTCCTTCCTCAAATTTGGAGACCAAAACTGCACACAATACTCCAGTATATACATATATATCAATAGTATATACATATATATTAAATAACTTAAAAATAGTTCTTCAATAATGGAATTTTTGTTTAAAAAATTATGTAGTGCTCATGAGTTCAATATCCATTGAAGACAGATGACAAAGGGGAAAAAGCTGTTCCTGAATCACTGAGTGTGCCTCTTTAGGCTTCTGTACCTCCTTCCTGATGGTAACAATGAGAAGAGGGTATGTCTAAGCTGATGGGGGTCCTTAATAGTGGACGCCACCTTCATAGGGCAACACTCCTTGAAGATGTCTTGGATACAACAGAGGCTAATACCCATGATGGAGCTGACTAATTTTACAACTTTTTGCTATTTATTTTGATCCTGTGCAGTAGCCCTCCCCCCACATAACAGATGGTAAGAATGCTCTCCACGGGACATCTGTAGAAGTTTTAGAAGTTTTCAAGTATTTTTGGTGACAAACCAAATCTCCATAAACTCTTAATGAAGTATAGACACTGTCTTGCCTTCCTTATACCTCCATTGATATGTTGAGACCAGGTTAAATCCTCAAAGATACTGACACCCAGGAAGCTGAAATTGCTCTCTCCACTTCTTATCCCTCAATGAACATTGGTTTGTGTTCCCTCGACTTACCCTTGCTGAAGTCCACAATTAGCTCTTTGTGTGTGAGTGTAGTTGCAATGACTAAGGAGAAGATGCTTGAGAATTTGAAAGGTCTGAAGGTAGATAAGTCACCTGGATGAGTTGGACTACATTTCAGGATTCTGAAAGAGGTTGCTGAAGAGATTGTGAAGGCATTCGTAATTATCTTTCAAGAATCACTCAATTCTAGAAGATTGCAAGGGACTGGAAAATTGCAAATGTCACTCCACTCTTTAAGAAGGGATGGAGACAGAACAAAGGAAATTATAGGCCAGTTAGCCTGACTTATGTGATTGGGAAGAAGTAGGAGTCTATTATTAAGGGATGGTTTTCAGGATGCTTGGAGATGCATATTAAAATAGGCCAAAGTCAGCATATTTTTCTTAAAGGGAAATCTTGTCTGACAAATCTGTTGTAATTTTTTGGGGAAATAACAAGCAGGATACTCAGTGGAGAGCCAATGAATGCTGTTTACTTGGATTTTCAAAAGGCCTTTGACAAGTTGCTGCACTAGGCTGCTTAACAAGAGTACATGGCATTACAAGAGAGATACTAGCATGGATAGTAGATTGGCTGACTGGTAGGAGGCAAAGTGTCAGAATAAAAGGGGCCTATTCTGTTCTGCTGCTGGAGACTAATGCTGTTCCACCTGGGTAGGTATTGGGGCCATTTCCTTTTACATTACAAGGCAACCATTCGGATGACAGAATAGATTACTTTGTGGCCAAGTTTGCAGACAATACAGATAGCTGGAGGAGCAGGTAGTATTGAGGATGCAGGGAGTCTGCAGGAGGACTTAGATTGGGAGAATGGGCAATGAAGTGGCAGATGAAATCTAATGTAGGGGCAGTGTTCGGTCCTGCACTTCGGTAGAAGGAATAAAGGCATATACGTGATTTCCGACCAGCCTCTTTCACTTTTTTTATACGGACCATCATCCCTCCACGCTCTCAGTGCTGGCACAGAATCTCCACCACCCTATTGCCTTGGCAGATGTTGCTTGACTTAAGTAGTTCTACCATAAGTTTTTTTTTTACTTGGCTCCAAATTCCAGCATCTGCAGTCCCTTATAACACTTTAGAGTGCAGCGACGTGAATAATGCTTAAAGACTTCATTATCGATACTGACTGAAAAGTGAAACCATCAGCTCTACAATAAAAACCGACCCGTGGTAATTAAACAAGAATTGCTGGCTTTTATACCAACATAACAAACCTTCCTAATCCCCCGCACAAGTAACGCAAGAGAGCGGCTGAGCTTCCAGTTTAGTTGTCCAGGCACCGAACAAACCCGAATCAGGTCGTTGGGGAAAAAGCACAAACTACACCGAGTTGAGCCGCGTCCCCGGCTCGTCCTCATTTCATCAGCGCACTTTTTTCCCACCTTCTCACGCCGATCGCTGGGCTCATCTTCCTCCGCACCAGATTGTCCGCGGTCTGGCGGAAGGATCCCAATGAGCCGGCTCGCCGGGTTGCTAGGAGACGGCGGTACACGGAATTCGGCGATGGAGCCGGCAGCAGTGATAACCCCAGGCGCAGCCGGAGTGCCGCTCACTGTCAGCATTCCCCTCAGTCATCGCTTTCCCCTAAAGGATAACTCCCCACCGTCCCACTTCGCCGTGACGGAACCGGATTCTGGAGCGTCTAATAATAGAATCGTGAAAGAGCTCTTTCGGCTCACCTCCCCCATGCCTGACGCCTATTTTAGCAAATGCTGCCTTAGTCGGCTGGTATCCCTGTACTGTACCTTTCCTGTCCAAGTACTTGCTAACCTAGGCCCAGTGGAGCATAGGATATCGATGACCTCCCGTCTCCATCGGCCTTTTAGTCATTGTTAAGGTTGGAGTTTATCAACGCTTCTGTAATCCATTACATCCACTGTACAGGGGATTTGCCTATGTTATTCCTGTCCAAGTACCCGTCCAAAAACCTTTAAACGTTCTAATTATATCTGCTTCTACCAGCTCCTCTGGTAGCTTGTTCCAAATAATCACTCCCTGGGTGAAAACATAACCCTTAGATCTCATTTAAATTTGTCTCCCTTTAATCGGCATAGCTTTCATCTGAGAAGGGTAAAGTTCAAGGGAAATGTGCTGTGCAAGTATTTTCATTAACATAGAGATCAGAAGGTGCCTTGAACACTTTCAAGTGCAATGGTATTTAAGAGGTAGACAAACACATCAATCAATATACATGGAATTGAGGAGTATGGTTCACATGCAGGCTGGTGGGTTTCATTTGGTGTCATGGTTGACACAAGCCTATTCCTGCGTTGGCCTGTTCAATGTTTTGTGCTCTGTGTCCCCTAGTTCCAATGTGATCCCACTACCTTTCACTTCTTCACCTTTCCCTCCCACACACAACCCTGTCTGCATATGTACCAACCTCTTTGGTCTACTTATCTCCCCGGAATCATGGAAGGTATAACTCCCCTCCCATGATCCTTTCCCTTCTCCAGCTCCATATCACTTTTGCCAATCACCTTTCCAGCTCTTAGCTTCATCCCACCCCCTCCGGTCTTCTATCATTTTGCATTTCCCCCTCCCCCTCCTATTTTCATATCTCTTAGTATCTTTCCTTTCAGTTAGTCCTGACGAAGGGTCTCGGCCCGAAATGTCGACAGCGCTTCTCGCTATAGATGCTGCCTGGCCTGCTGTGTTCTACCAGCATTTTGTGTATGTTGTTTGAATTTCCAGCATCTGCAGATTTCCTCATGTTTGAGGTATAACTCCTATTCCTTCAGCTCCTCCCTCACCACCACCCAGGAACCCCCTTCCAAGTGAGGCAGGAAATTTATCTGCACCTCTTCAAATTTACTCTACTGTGTTTGGTGCTTGCGATGCTGCCTCCTCGACATTACAGAAACCAAGTGAAGAGTGGGCAAATGTTTGAAGGACATTTTGTCAGCAGCAACCCTCTCAAGCTTCCAATTGTGTGTCATTTTAACTCTCATCACTCGTCCTACACTGATCTCTGTGCACAACCAAACACATAATCTGAATCAGAATCAGGTTTATTATCACCAGCATGTGACGTGAAATTTATTAACTTAGCAGCAGCAGTTTAATGCAATACATAATCTAGCAGAGAGAAAAAAATAATAAGTTAGATAAAACATACTAATAAACAAATAAATCAATTATGTATATTGAATAGATTTTAAGAACCATGCAAAAACAGAAATACTGTATATTAAAAAAAAGTGAGGTAGTGTCCAAAGCTTCAATGTCCATTTAGGAATCAGATGGCAGAGGGAAAGAAGCTATTCCCGAATCGCTGAGTGTGTGCCTTCAGGCTTCTGTAATTCCTACCTGATGGTAACAATGAGAAAAGGTCATGCCCTGGACGCTGGGGTCATTAACAATGGACGCTGTCTTTCTGAGACACTGCTACCTAAAGACATCCTGGTTACTTTGTAGGCTAGTGCCCAAGATGGAGCTAACTAGATTTACAACCTTCTGCAGCTTCAGTCCTGTGCAGTAGCCCCTCCATACCAGAGTGTGATGCAGCCTGATAGAATGCTCTTCACGGTACAACTAGAGAAGATTTTGAGTATATTTGTTGACATGCCAAATCCCTTCAAACTCCTAATAAAGTATAGCCGCTGTCTTGCCTTCTTTATAACTACATCAGTATGTTGGGACCAGGTTAGATCCTCAGAGATCTTGACACCCAGGAACTTGGAGCTGCTCACTCTCTCCCAACTTCTGATCCCTCAATGAGAATTGGTATGTGAATATTAGAACAGTACCTCATATTACACTTCAGTAGCTTACAACCCAATGATATTAGCACTGCTTTCTAATTTCAGGTCATTTGTACCCTCAGTGTCATTCCCAGACACACTCACCTCAACTTTGTTTTCCTTTTAACTTCCACCCATTCCGCACCTGATTCTATTTGCCTATCATCTCCTTTCAATTACCAACTCCATCCCTCCCTGGGCCACTATTTACTGGCTATCTTTCCTCTTCCTTCTCAGTTGTGATGAAGGGTCTTGAGTCAATTTACCATTTTTTCCTCTGCAGATTCTTGAACAAAAAAGCATAACTGCACTCATTCAAAGACTCTTTTATCTTGTTAATTGGTATCTGAGCTCTTCCAGTTTTCTGCTTTTTGTTCCCTCTTCTGCTACATTTTCCTGCCCTGGGAAAAGCACTGAACATATCTTTACCTCTCATCCCCAACATTCCGCTTTCTGCACGAATCACTCCTTCCATGTTTCCCTTGTCCATTCATCCCTCCCCACTAATCTCCCTCCCGGCACTTACCCCTACAAGTGGTCAAAGTGCTACACCTCCCCATTCTCCTCCATTCAGGGCCCAGTCCTTCCAGTTGAGGTATCACTTTACTTCACTTCACCTGCAAATCTGCTGGGGTCATCTACTATATCTGGTGCCCTTGATTTGGCCTACTATACATTAGCGAGACCCATTGTACATTGGGGGACCACTTTGTTGAGCAGCTCTGCTCCATCCTCCAAAAGTAGAACATCCCAGTGACCAAACTTTTTAATTCAGTTTCCATTCCCATTCTGATATGTTGGCCCATGGCATCATCTTGTGCCATGATGAAGCAACTCTCAGTGTGGAGGAGCAACATCTTATATTCTGTCTGGGTGGCCTCTAACCTGAAGGCATCAACATAGATTTCTCCTTCTGGTTAAAAAAAAATTCCGTCCCCCTCCATTCTCCACTCTAGCCTCTCACCTGCCTATTTCCCCCACCAAGGATCTCAGCCCAAAATGTCAACTGTACTTTTTTCCATAGATGCTGCTTGGCCTGCTGAGTTCCAACAGCATTTTGTGTGTGTTACCTAGCCCATGTCTCCTTCTGCTTCCCTTTCTCCTGTGGTCCACTTTCCTCTCCTATCAGATTCCTTCCTCTTCCAGCTCTTTATCTTTCCCAACCACCTGACTTTAAATATCATCTTCCAGCTAGCCTCCTTCCCCTCCCCCTTTTATTTTATACTGGTGTCTTCCCCCTTCCTTTCCAGTCTTCAAGAAGTGCTTCAGCCTGAATCATCAACTATTAATTTCCGTAGGTGCTGCCTGACCTGCTGAGTTCCTCCAGCACTTTCTGGAAATTGCTTTGGACTTCATTAAATCCTGTGTGATGAATGTTTGCCTACAAAGACTCACTGTACATTCCCAAATCAAAAGCCATGGATGAACCAGGAGGTATGTCATCTGCTGAAGGCTAGGTCCGTGGCATTCATGTCTGGCAACCCAGGCCTGTAGCAGAAAACCAGCTATGATTTGTGGAGGGCTAGTTCAAGGGTGAAGAGACAATTTAGAACGGGGTTGGAGGTGACATCGGATGTACGACAACTCTGGTAGGGTTTGCAAGACATTACTTCCTGCAAAGCGAAACCCAATAGCATGAATTGTAGTAATGCTTCGCTACCAGATGAACTCAACGCCTTCTATGCCTGCTTTGAAAGGGAGAATATAAGTACAGCTGTGAAGATTCCTGCTGCACCTGGTGGACCTGTGATCTCTGTCTCAGAGGCTGATGTTAGACTGTCTTTAAAGAGAGTGAACCATCGCAAGCTGGAAGGTCCTGATGGAGTACCTGGTAAGGCTCTGAAAACTTGTGCCAACCAACTGGTGGGTGTATGCAAGGACATTTTCAATCTCTCACTGCTACAGGCAGAAGTTCCCACTTGCTTCAAAAAGGCACTAATTGTACCAGTGCCTAAGGAGAATAATGTGAGCTGCCTTATTGCCCAGTAGCACTCACATCTACAGTGATGAAATTCTTTGAGAGGTTGGCTATGACTAGACTGAACTCTTGCCTCAGCAAGGAACTTTGCAATTTGCCTATCGCTACATTAGGTCAATGGCAGATGCAATCTCAATGGCTCTTCACATGGCCATAGACCATCTAGACAATACAAACACCAATGTCAGGTTTTCAGTTATAAAGAAGGTAAGACAGCAACTATGCTGCATTAGGAGTTTGAAGAGATTTGGCATGTCAGCAAATACACTCAGAAACTTCCATAGATTTACCATGGAGAGCATTCTGACAGGCTGCATCACTGTCTGGTATTTGGGGGCTAGTGTACAGGATTGATAGAAGCTGCAGAGGGGTGTAGACTTAGTTGGCTCCATCTTGGGTACTAGCCCACAAATACCAAGGACATCTTCAGGGAGTGGTGTCTCAGAAAGGCAGCATCCATTATTAAGGGTCTCCAGCACCCAGGACATGCCCTTTTCTCACTGTTACCATCAGGCAGGAAGAAGCCTGAAGACACACACTCAGTGATTCAGAAACAGCTTCTTCCCCTCTGCCATCTGATTCCTAAATGGGCATTGAACCCATGAACACCACCTCACTTTTTAAATATATATTATTTCTGTCTTTTGCATAATTTTTAATCTATTCAATATATGTATATTGTAATTAATTAGTTTATTTTCCCTCTTCTAT
Source organism: Hypanus sabinus (assembly GCF_030144855.1). NCBI lineage: Eukaryota > Metazoa > Chordata > Chondrichthyes > Myliobatiformes > Dasyatidae > Hypanus > Hypanus sabinus. Next base: position 43,605,844 of record NC_082718.1, read on the forward strand.
ATTGAACTGCTGCTGCTAAGTTAACAAATTTCTTGACACATGCCGATGATAATAAGCCTGATTCTGATTTCCAGCATCTGCAGAAAAACTTGTGTTTACTACTTTATCAATACTTCTCATTGTTTTTTATAAACTTCATTGAGATCACCCCTCATCCTACATTCTACCAAGACTCAAACCTGTCCACCCACTCTCTCTTTATTACCATAAATGACATTCCGTGCAACATCTTCATGAATCCCTTCTACATTCTCTCTATTGATACCACATCCTTCCTGTATTTCTTATAGTGTAGCAACAGGAACTGTACACAATAATCTTAGTGCAGTCTAATTAATATTTTGCAACCTGCTGATGTTTTAAATGAGGTGAAAATGAGTAATTTGTAGTTTTGTTACTAGCCATGACATATAGGTACTCTAAATCTGATAAAATATCAGAATGCTGTTTATTGTTAGTTCTCTACTGGCAAAACTGTGTCCAGTTCTGTCATCTTATTTCTTACAAAATTGTTTCCCTGTAACAACTTCTTCACATTCATTATCTCTTTTTGCCTTATTTTCTCTACTGTGCATAACTAACCTTTTCCAAGGTGTTTTTTCTTAAATCTGCTAACTTCTTTGTTGCAGCTCAGTAAATTCTTTACGAGGTACTGGTCTGATTTTCCCTTCATTACCCATTTGCTTAAATTTCACAGTAGATGTTTCGGAAAATTGAACACAGCCAGTCACAAGTAATTGTTCAAATCATATCGTTTACCTACTTAGATAATAACTCCCAATGAAATTTGTGGTTACTTTAGTCTCTTGGCGTCAGTGCAATTTCTTATGTTTTTAATCAATCCATTTTGAAACCTTGTAGCAGCCTTCTTCAATGAAGAAGGTCCGAGAGTGTCAGGGAGCAGAAGTGCCATTGCTATTACAAGGAAAAGTGCTAGGCAGACTCAAAGGTCTTAAGGTGAATAAGTCACCTGGACCAAATGGGCTACATCCCAGTGAAGTTGTTGAAGAGATAATGAGTGCATTGGTCATGATCTTTCAAGAATCACTTGATTCTGGCATGGTTCTGGAGGACAGGAAGATTGCACTCTTTAAGAAGGGAGGAAGGCAAAAGAAAGGAAGTTATAGGCCAGTTAGCCTCACCTCAGTGGTTGGAAAATTGCTGGAGTCCATTATTAAGGATGAGGTTTCAGGGTACTTGGAGATTAATGATAAAATAAGTCAAAGTCAGCATGGCTTCTGTAAAGAAAGCCTGACAAATCTGTTAGAGTTCTCCGAGGAAGTAACAAGCAGCGTGGACAAAGGAGAAGCAGTGGATGTTATTTACTTGGATTTTCAGAAGGCATATGCTAAGGTGCCACACATGGGACTGCTTAACAAGAAAAAATCCTATGGCAATATAGGCAAGAAACTAGCATGGATAGAAAAATGGCCGACAGGCAGGAGGCAGTGTGTGGGAGTCGGGGGGGGGGGGGGGAGCTTTTCTGGTTGGCTGCCAGACTAGTGGTGTTCCTCAGGGGTCAGTATAGGGACCATTGCTTTTCACATTATTTGTCAATGATTTGGATAATGGAATTACAGATCTGCTGATGCTGGAAAACCAGGCAACCCACACAAAATGCTGGAAGAACTTAGAACTTAGAGGCTACCTGGCCTGCTAAGGAAAAGAGTGCTGTTGATGTTTTGGGCCGTAACTGGTCCTGCCAAAGGGTTTTGACCCAAAATGTTGACGGTACTCTTTTCCATAGATGCTGCCTGGCCTGCTGAGTTCCTCCAGCATTCTGCATGGATAATGGAATTGACGGCTTTGTGGCAAAGCTTGCAGATGATATGAAGTTGGGTGGAGCTGTCGGTAGTGCTGAGGAAGCAATGCAATTGCAGCAGGACTTAGATAAATTGGAAGAATGGGCAAAAAAGTGGCAGATGGAATACAGTGTTCGAAAATGTATGATAATTCATTTTGCTAAAAGGAACAATAGCACAGACTATTACCTAAATGGGGAGAAGGTTCAACATCAGAGTTGCAGAGGGAGGTAGGAGCCCTCGTGCAAGACTCCCAGAAGGTTAAGTTACAGGTCGAGTCTGGAAAAGAAGGCAAATGCAATATTGGCATTCATTTCATGGGGAATAGAATATGAAAGGAAGGAGATTATGCTGAGCCTTTATAAGATACTAGTCAGGCTGCACTTGGAGTCACAGTTCTGGGCCTCATATCTCAGAAAGGATGTGTTGTCAATGGAGAGAGTCCACAGGAGGTTCATGAGGATGATTCCAGGAATGAAGGGGCTAATATATGAGGAGCACTTGGAAGCTCTGGGCCCCGATCAGGGCATCAATATGGTGATAAGGCAGGTGTATGGGGGTTGAGTGGGATCCAGGATCAGCCATGAGGAATGGTGGAGCAGACTTAATGGGCTGAATGGCTTAAGACAGCTCCTATGTCTTATGAAACACCAGTTGTACAGTATTATATTTTGATAATTTGACAAATTACATTTTTTCAAGAATATAACAGAATTTGTTAAAAATATTGATGTATCCCTTTCCGCAGCTGCTGCCTGACCTGCTGAGTTCCTCCAGCAATTTATATATTAGAAAAAGATTGAACAGTGTTGTAACTAGCCTGCAATGATTTACTGGGAAGAAAATTTAAGAACTCTCAGCTTGTTGAGCCACAATTAAGTATAGATAAATGGATCCCCTGAGGAAAGGGTTTCCACTACACTCCGCTGACCAGAATTGAAATGAGCTTAAATATGAATAGAAATCTCTGCACCCATTGAAATGTTTGAGGAAAGATCACAAAACAAGTTCAAAATATACAACAGACTATAAATAGTGCACAGGCTCTTTTACTGATGAATAATACCATTTGTCTCTTACTGCTGTGTTAAAAATAATACATTTAAATGCTAACATAATTAAACAGCGTTATAAATAAATAGGATTTTACATAGTTGGTGTGCGTCCATTGTCCCATCATAGAAGAGGTAAATTACAAATAGATCTGTGAAAGTGTTGTTGGTATTGTGACCTCTGTATGTACTCCTGTCAATATTTATCACCAAATAGTATCAGAAATTAATTCTGTAAGGAAAACACAAAATCTCCTCATTTATGCATATTTTTAAACAACGGACAAGAAAGATGCTTTCAAGATGCTTAAGTCTTAAAACAAAAACAAGGATCAATAAAAATCTTCAAAAAAACAAGGATTAATATAAGGTTTTATTGTATAAAACTTGAAACTTAGATTTTTTTTTAAAAATACATATTCTTAATGAGAGTTGAAATATGGCAATTAAAATGACAGCACCAGCAAAACTTCACTCTCTTGCATTCACACAGATGTGGAAGTAGTTGTATTTTTGTTCTCAGTCCGGCCAAGGTTCAATAGTTACTCTCTTTCTCAAGGTCAATCACGTGGTTTCCTTCAGGTTGAATAGGTCTTGCACTACCAATAGAATTATCTACCTTAGATAACCATCAGCATCACCCAGCATATCATCAGCTTCAAATAAGAAATAAATGGTGTAATCTACACGAGCACTGAAATATCTAAAAAGTCTAGAAAATGATAGAGAAACCACATCATTAGCTTTTCTTCCATTACTTCACGCAAATAAGTTGTTGATTATTGAACTCTAGTTTCAAACCTTCAGAACAAACCATATCATTGTTTTGGGTTATGAATTGGGCAAAGGACTGAGCAGAAACATTGGGTGGGTATCCATGAATGCTGACAATGACCAACGATATTAAAAGTTGTTCCAATACAAGCATATAATCCTGCAGCCCAGTTTTTATTTCTACATTGCAGAGGGCTGATCCTTAAGTTTTCAAACAATAAAACTGTAAATCTGTCCCATACAAAATGAAAGAACATTTTGAATTGATTTAAAACTATGCAGTCAAGAATCTCTACCAACTCATGAAATACAGTTGTTCAATGAATAGAATAGTCTGTACACTGATAGAAATACACATATTGTGCATTACATCGGAAAATGAATGAATGGCAGAAAGTATTTCTCAAATTTCCTACCAATAGAGTACTTCAAAGCTAAAATTGAAAAGTTACTGATTATAAACCTGCCAATGTAAAATTATTAAATAATGCCTTTGATTACAGAACTACTGCTTATGTCAGTTAACGCTAATATTGTACCTGTAAAAGTCAAAAGCCTGCCATGCAAATAAGATACCCATGTACTGAATACTGTTCGAATATTTTTGGGTGTCACATTTATCAAATACAAGTAACTGTGTACCAATGTGCTTCAAGTGTGTACTTACACCAAGAGTATTATACAGGTCATCAACTGGATTACATATCCTATTCCATGCAAATTAAACTAGACACCATATATGCACAATACAAGTTTATACAACAGTCCAAACCAAATGAAACTATTGATTACAACTACTCTTCTAAGTTGAAAGTACTTTCAAGATTTTAATGATAGTAAAATGCTTAAAAAAATCAAGGTCCATGAGCTGCTGATGACATAATACTACACCCCAAATGCAAAACAACACTGAAAAACCATTAAACTGAAGGTCAATATAACTTGTACAGCAAGGTATTGATGCAGAAACTTTAAGTAACCCCCTCACAAAAAAATTATATTACAATTTAGTAAAGTGTCCCAATATGATTAGTAAAAGCATTATCAAAACAAAATTTGACACCAAGCTACACAGATATTAGGGCCAGTAATCAAAATCTTGTCGTAAGTGTTGATGGAATGTCATAAAAAGAGAAAATCAGAAACAGGAGGACGGTGAGGGAATGCCAAATCTTAGACCATTGTCGAATAAGAGTGCAAATAACTCAAACATATTGAGCTGGGGGGATGATAACCTCACTTACACGACTCTCCTGCTTATTGATCTACTGAGAACGCAATGCTATTGGTTTTAAAATTCTCGTTTTCAAATCCTTCCAGGGCCTTGCATTTACCCATTTCAAATCTCTTTTAAAATACATCTGACAAAGTTTTATCATCTACCCCAGTATCTTCCATATGACTCGATGTTTTTCAATAATTTCCTGCTAAGTGTCATGGGGCATTTTATTACATTAAAGATGCTCATTAAATTTATGTTGTCCAGTTATCACGCAACTTAGGAGCATTTGAACTCAAGGAATAACCTAACTAAAGGTAATTGAACAGGCCAATGGAAACTTAAATCCATTGACCTTGTGCAAACATAATTTAAAAGCTCTCTAATAATTCATCAACCCTTTAATTCTGTAGCTGCTTGAAATTTTCAGGATTTTTAAAAGGGGCTACAGCTGATTCAAAATGTGTGAAAAGCAGCACACAGAATGGTCTTAGCCTCCAAAGGATACCTGTACATCTTATGCATCTGCTCATGTACTAAGGTTGTAAACAATCTGATACAGCTTCAGAAAATTAAATCCCAATTCCATCAGCTTTATTTTTGTGTCAGTGGACTAAAGTGATGTTTATTTTCAGCTATTTTTTTAAATTTAGAGATACAGCACAGTAACAGATCCTTCAGGCACAACGAGCTGTGTTGCCCAATTACATCGATAGAACACTACAACACAGAAAACGGGCCATTAGTCTTGATGAAACTTCATTCTGCTAGTCCCATTGACTGGCACAGTCCCTAACCCTCCATACTTCTCCCATCCATGTATCTATCCAATTTATTCTTAAAACTTAAGAGTGAATCCACATTTACCACGTCAGATGGCAGCTCATTCCACATTCCAAGGCTATGAGTGAAGAAGTTCCCTCCAATGTTCCCCCTAAACCTTTCCCCTTTCCCCCTAAAGCTATGCCCTCTCATATTTATCTCTCGTAATCTAAGTGGAAAGAGCCTACTCACATTTACTCTGTCTATACCCCTCAATTTTGTAAACCTCTATCAAATCCTCCCCACATTCTTCTACGCTCCAAGGAATAAAGTCCTAACCTGTTCAATTTTTCCCTGTTACTCAACTCCTGAAGACCCGGCAACATCCTAGTAAATCTTTTCTGCACTCTTTCAATCTTACTGATATCCTTCCTATAGTTGGATGACCAGAACTGTACACAATACTCCAAATTTGGCCTCATCAGCGTCTTATATAACCTCACCATAACATCCCAGCTCCTGTACTCAATACTTTGATTTATAAATGCCAGGATGCCAAAAGCCTTCTTTACAACCCTGTCTACCTGTGACGCCACTTTCTGGGAATTATGTATCTGAACTCCCAGATTCCTTTGTTCCTCCGCACTCCTCAGTGCCCTACCATTTACTGTGCATGTCCTACCTTGATCTGTCCTTCCAAAATGCAACACCTCACACTTGTCTGCAATAAATTCCATCTGGCATTTTCTGGCCCATTTTTCCAGTTGGTCCAGATCCCTCTGCAAGCTTTGAAAGCCTTCCTTGCTGTCCACAACACCTCCAATCTTAGTGTCATCAGCAAACTTGCTGATCCAATTTACCACATTATCATCTAAGTCCTTGATATAGACAACAATGGTCCCAACACATGTCCTTGAGGCACACCACTAGTCACAGACCTCCAGTCTGAGAAGCAATCATCCAGTACCACTCTCAGTCTTCTTCCACACAGCCAATTTTGAATCCAGTTTTCAACCTCTCCCAGGATACCTAGTGTCTGAACCTTCTTAACTAACCTCCCATGTGGGACCTTGTTAAAGGCCTTACTAAAGTCCATGTGGACAACATCCACAGCCTTTCCTTCATCTACATTCTTGGTAGTTAGTTACGTCAACTCAGGCCTAGGGGGCTGGTGTCGGGCACAGTGACAGACTCTCCACTCCTCCCTCTCCCTCAGTGTGTTCAGTTCATCTACATTAGCTGTGCCACTATCTTCTAGGAGCATGTAGACCATAGCCTTGGGAGGGCACCCAGGGTTCATGCTCCCATGCTTGGGCTCCCATGTGATGACTAGGCTGGCAGGTAGCTCAGAGTGGCGTAGACAGTGCCCCCTGGTTGCAGTCTTCTCCCCTCAATTTTAGTAGTGAGCAACGGTAGGTTGTCATAGAGCTCAACGTTCGTCATGTGCTGTTGCCAACTTACGAAGCCATCCGGACCATTCATGTACAACAACCATCTAGTGACTTTCGTATGGTCTTGCTGAATGTCCACATTTTGCATCTGTACATGAGAATGGACTCTGTGACTACTATGAAGATCCTCTTTTTGAGCCCTCTGTTCAGGTTCGACCTCCGGATTCCCTTCATGTCGTTCATAGCCCTCCACGCCAGCACCTTCCGTATTTTTATGACCTTCTCTGAACTCATCATTCTTGACCCGAGGTACTTGAAGTCTAAGACTTTCTTAATGGTATCATTCTTTACGGCCTTAAGAATACCTTCATCACAGTTGAACGCCATGTACTCTGTCTTTTTAGCTTCTAGGTGAAGTCCAACTCAATTTCCACTTTTGTCAGTAGCTGCTGTGCTTCCTCCATCCAGTCAGAGAGCAGGACCATGTCATCTGCAAAATCGAGATCTGTGAGCATAACTGGTCTGATCCTTTTGGTTCGTCCTGGCTTTATGGTAAAACCAAGCTTGTCATGATCTTTGGTAGTTTGACGTACAGTGTAATCAAGGACGATTATAAAGAGATGTAGGGTGCCAGAATGTCTCCTTGCAACACACCAGTTAGGAGCTTGAAAACCGCTGTTTCTCCATCTGGTGATACAACTTTTGCCATGGTCTCGGTATAGCTGGACTCTGTTGCTCTCAGTAGATGGTCTGGCACTACGTAAGCTTTCAGGATCTTCAGCATTTTACCTCGGTGAATGGAGTCAAAAGCTTTGCGAAAATCGATGAAAGTAAGCAGGACTGGTAGGTTGTTCATCTTGACTTCCTTGATGATTCTACAGAGAGCAAGTATTTGCATTACTGTTGTGCGCTTCTGCTGAAAACCATTTTTGGAAACCTCCACAAAAAACTCTACAAGATTTGTTAAACACAATCTACCACACACACAGCCATGCTGACTATCCTTAATCAGCCCTTGGCTGTCCAAATACTTGTCTATCCAATCTCTCAGAACACCTTCCAATAATTTACCTATTACTGATGTTAGGCTCACCAGCCTGTAATTACCTGGTTTACTTTTGTTCCTCTTTTAAACAATGGAACTACATGAGCTACCCTCCAACCCTCCGGCACCGCACCTGTGGCTAAGGACATTTTAAATATTTCTGCCAGGGCCCCTGCAATTTCTACACTAGTCTCTCTCAAGGTCCGAGGAAATATAATGTCAGGCCCGGGGGATTTATCTACCTTTATTTGCTATAATGCAGCAAGCACCTCCTCCTCTTTAACCTCTATATGTTCCATGACACTACTGCTTGTTTCCCTTCCTTCCATATATGCTATGCCTGAGTAAATATGGATGTAAAAAAATTGTTTAAGATCTCCCCCATCTCGTGAGGCTCCACACATAGATGACCACTCTGATCTTCTAGGGGAAGACCCATGTAACTAATTAACTGACTAATCCATACATCTTTGGGATGCAAGAGGAAACCAGAGCACCAGGAGAAAATGTACAAACTCTTCACCTACAGCAGCAGAACTGAACCTGGATTGCTGGTACTGTAATAGCATTATGCTAACTACTATGTCCAATCAATATTATGGTTTTCATAAGATAAAAGGGCACTAATGCAATTACCAAAAAAGTTCTAGATTTTCTTAGTATTTTTTTTTTAAAAACTACATAACTTTATAATCATGGTATAAGTGGATAGTGATGGCCAATTTAAAGCTTCAGGCTCAAATGATTTTTATTAAATAGACATATACGATTTGCCAGTTTTGCTGAAGAATAGTAGATGTTATACGTTTGCAATTAACTAAATATATTCAAGTGTTATGCAGATAACACCATTCATTACAGCCAACGTATGAAGATGCAACATAAAAACACTAAAAACCAAACAGACATGCTCCCTTTTATTAACCTCCTCCTTTCAAGGAGAAGGCGATGCTGCTGTGCCTGCTGACGCAAGATCACTGAAAAGCAATTTTCGCAGAATGCCAGAATAAAAAGGCCCATACACCTGTCTGTTGTACTTAATAATAGAGACATATTGGGATCCAATCTCTTCCAGTTCAGCTTGAATGGGTTCCAGACCTCCCAAAGCAACAGATACAGTCTTCTGATGATTCTCTACACTGAGCAAATTTCTCATGTATAGCTCAATCCGGTTATCTGAAATTTAAAGTATTTTCATTAAATAGTTAAAATTGATGATGGCTCACAATTTCATCGGTAAGCACACAAGCAGAAACTCTCAAAACTAGAAAAAAATTTTGTTTATCTTCCCTCTTAATGCCCAGTCCACATACAAAATCAGAATTCTTTACAGGCTCAAAATGTTCAGTCTCTATTTTATTTGCATTTCAACACACAGTTGTCCTAATTAATGCACCCAAAATAATTACTTTTATTTCTTCCAAATAGTGTCCATGTTTGCTCCTTCAAAGCATTGATTCTGTCCCCACCACCCTGCTCCCCCCCCCCCCCCCACATCCCTCCAACTTTTGGTGACAAAGACTGGCTCACTTTATTTTTTTTTGAGAAATGAATGACATGGTGTATTTCCTGCAGTCCCTGTCACTAATATCTCCCAATAACCTTGAAAAGCCTTATAGAAGGGAAATATGTAGGATTCTGGGACTGAGGGCTAAGAAAAATCATTAAGGATGTTGATAACACAGAATTGCTGGTTCTGAACCTTCTGCTGCTGAAATCAGAGTAAATTGGTGCAAAAATCCAAGGAGATCTTGCTTAAATGGGAAGCATTTTATCTGGAACATAGTGCATTAAAATGTGGTGCAAGTAAGTGAACTAAATAAACCGATTATAGAAGGGAAAATATGCATGATTCTGGGACTGAGGATTGAAACTGTCAGATAACTTTTGTAGCTGGCCCTACCATGAATCAATTGTCTTCAATTTTAATGGTGCTACCACAAGAAACTGAACCAGAAACTGTGGAACCAAGACAAGAAATTAAATAATAGGTTAAGAGAGTTATCTTTTGTGAACAGGATATAGATCTGTACTCAAAAAGATGAGAGATAATGATACCTAATAGTAAACTATGAGTCAATCAATTCATTAGTCTTATTGAAATTGACAAATGTTGCAAAGATGCACTTCATTATTTTAACTATTACTTCCATTATTACCAGAACATAATGAACTTAGGCTAGTCTTGATGGTAAAGTTAAGTTTAAAATCCTATTAAAAAGTCTTCAATTGTTTCAGATAAATACGAAGATGTGATATAAAACAGTGAATATAAATTTTCCACTTACTGACTAAGGTACGAATAGGATTTCCTTCTTCTTTAATACTGTTGATTTGTCCTGTGAGATTTGCTTGACTTTCATTGTTAAGGTCAGGGTATCCATGTTCAACTAAGGCTTGGCTTATTTCACAACATACCCTCACACTTATGGTTTTAAGTGTTTCTTCAAGATTGAAATTTCTTCACAATATTACCGGTGAAGAAAAATAGTCAAATTAGTGCTGAGTGCTAATCAAAATGATTCCCCTTCCTGGGAAGGGGGCAGTACAGTTATTAGATTACACCATTCCAAATCCTATCTCACTCACATTGTGAGTGCTTTGAGACTTTAATAGTTTATTGTAATAATCTACAAGCACGGAAGTTTCTATGTAAAAGTGGGTGAGTGGCAGGATTTCAAAACCTTTGGTGATGTTGGGCGATTGTTTAGGAATATGACAATTCACATGGCTCCACGCTTACAGAAGTTCACAATTTAGACAAAAAGATATCAGAATTATGATAAACAAAGTTTTATGGATAGAAAAGATTTCATTTTTGTATGCAAGAACTTGAATATGTTGCAAATTCCTAATTATAGAATCCAATCAGATAGAACCTTCTTTATACAACTGTTGGCCAAAAGCAAACTGCACATACATGTAGATTTAGAGTACCTCTCATCACGTAAAATTTAATCGTCAAAAAAAATGTACACACAGAAAAAGTGCTAATTGGAAACCCAACGATCCCTCTTGAAACAACACTCATCATACACTAAAAATCATCCTCAAATGTTCTCTTCGAAAGTAAACTAGGTTGCATTAGCCCTTTGTCTACTACAGCAGTTTAAATGCACGCTCAGTGACAAAATTCAGGGCATCTTTTGCAGGACTATGCAAGCAGCAATTAAAATGTGTTGAATTTGCAAAATGTCTTCATTTTAAATGATTTTTTCCCCTCAAGTCTGCTTCTTACTTTACAAATTAATTTTGTTTGATGACATTAACAGCTGACCACAAGGATATTGCCCCACCTCCCAACCCAAACATCGAACACCTAATAAAGAAAAGTATTGTTTAGTTCACAAGAGAGCACAAAGATGCATCTTGTTGTAACATGACTCCAATAGCGAATTATTGACTTCATGCATTTTGCTGCAAAATAACATAAGTGTGGCAAGTAATAGAGAGAAAAAAAATCATCCCCAAGCTACTACACACCCCTCAGCTCTCTCAGCAGTTTTAAATGCACTTGTACCATCCTAAAAGGATAGCAACTTTCATAGTTAGATCGGATGAATATTTGATAGGTTTTTTTTTTAAAAATCACATAAATCACAGGGGGACATTTTTGTTAATTTATTTGTTCATATTAAGTAGATGTTAATGACAAGATGATAATTATTGATCATTCCCAATCACTGTTGAAATGACGAAGTGGTTTAGAGTTCAATAAGAAGTTGCTTATTGGCCAGGTGACATAATTAAGGCAAATTGCATTCTCACAGAGTTAGAAATGTTCCAGATCTTTCTCTTTATGAATGTTCATCATAATGCACTACACCGCCCTATCTCAGCATAGATTTCCTTGATTGGTAATTAAAATTTCAAGGAAATGCAAATCTGAAAAAAGTTAGAATCATCTCAGAACTTCATTTCAATAAAATGCAAGCAGACATTTATCTCTGACTGCAACCTGATAAACCAGTGCCATCTGCAGCAACCGGTGCAGCAACCTTAATACCTCAAATTCCAAAAACAATTACAACTTTAGGACAAACAATGAAAATCAAACTTACTTGTCATTCATGTCTTCAAGCAAAGCAACTAAAATTCTCTTTACTTTGTCACAGAAGCCTGGAAGGCTTGAGAGTGTTGTTCCCCCGAAGTTGCAGATGATCAGCATCAGATAGGCGACAAGTTTTTGCTGGTTAAGTCTTTGCTGTAGTTTTTGGAGACGTGATTGATCAGTCAAAAGAGTCTGAAAAAGAAATACAATTTGAATAGTACAAGCCTAAGCATTGTTGTCTTGATTAAGTGATTCTACAAAAAAAATGCTCTCCTGCTATGTTAGTTCTTCCTCTATACTGTATCTAGGAGCTGCGCTTTGCCACAAGGGTATAAAGCATGTATACATTATTGCATTAACTGTGTCCATTCCCAAGGCCTTCTTCTACTGTTGTACTGTCATTTGACAGTAACAAAACATCTGTTCTGAAAGGCAAGTTCACAATCTCACACACCATGCCATCAACGGGTCAAAGCCCAAGATTCCCATACAGACGACATTCAACAAAGTTCATCAGCGCAAGTTATTCATATGTAGTGCTATACAAAGTTTTACAAATCTTTTAAATTTAAAAGCAGAAAATACAAAGCAAGTTAGACATCATATTTCATTGCATACAAAATTTAGATTCTCCAAACAGCTGCAGATTGCTGGAAGCAGTTAAGTTGATCCTCATAAGCAATGACAAGTGATTTTATGTTATAGAAAGTACAAAGTGAAAAGGCAACAATGACTTATTCTTTTATCACAGAATAAAGGAAGAAAAATATTTTGAATACTATGCTTTGTGCAGTGAGGCACAAATCACAATTCAGAATATTGATAATGACTTCTTGAAAATATTAATTTGGGATAAAATAATATTTAAGCATTGTAATTGACTGCACCTTTAAAAACATACTACTTGAAACTTTTCTGCATCTTTATTACTCAAACATCAAACACATTATTCCACGACCCAAACTAGATGATTTGCTTCCGCAGCCAGATTCCTGGTTCTTTGTAGCTCTCCTCTCAGCGAGTTGTTGCCCAATATAACTTTCTAATCTGCTGCTTCATAATCGTGACCTCCTACTCCACCTTAGTTCCTGTACAAATGACACTTCTTACTTTTTTTTCCCCCTACACTCCAAAGACTGAACATGCTTACATGCCTATTCACTTCCCAGAGCCCCAGTACAAAATCTGGCAGGTTTACTATATGTTTGGGCTCTGGAATTCCAAATAGCAAGGATATTATGACTCCTGGATTAAGGGATGGAAAAGGAATTAAGTCAGTAATTATATCCCCAAATATTAGGGTAAGTAGATTAGTAAGATCTTTTATGATATTGAAGCATCCAGATTGGATAATTTAACCTTAAGGTGATAAACATTATGTTATACAAATTTAGAGATACAAAATGGATCATAGAGATTTTAAGAAGTGTGTAAAGGAAAAATTATTGCTCCTATGAACTATTTAACAAGAGACTAGATCTTGATGTTGTCAGTAAATGCTCTGGTATATATTGTTCCTTTCATTAAGAAAGCAGATTTTCACAATTGTTTGCTGTGGAAAGGAAGCAAATGTCCTTCCACTTGCCCATTTTAGTTGACCTAGCACAAATAATCTGATGGTGTAAAATGTCCAGCTAGAAGTAACTTAAGGTGTAATATTCCCTCTTCTATTTGTGTTGTTTTTTAAAAAAAAATACAAACCATTCAGAAAGAACAAAGGAAACAGTTATTATGTTTCCATTAAGACTCTGAGTTCATCCCATATCCTAAAGAACAGGAGAAGGCATAGAAGTTGTGCTTTGAGACCAGAGAAAATTTCAAAACTGAGAATTAAATGAAGGAAATTTCATTTCTGTAATAACAAAAGGTTGAAAACATATTTTGCAACGTCAGTCAATTCACTGTAGTTATTCCTGGGCGAAGGAAATTAAAACCTTTTAATGATGATAGATTCTCAGATTCTTCCACTGGAAAATTAAAAAAAATAAATAAAAATGCTGGTACCTTTGTGGCACAGATACATTCAAAGTCCCTTTGTCTTACCCCATACAACCTTTGGGCATAAAATTTGATAAAAATTCTCAGACAATTCCTATCCATCTCTAAATCATAAACCCTAAAGGGTCCTAGTTGAAACATGTCAGAGATCTCCACTTCTCCAAATTTTTGTTTGATAAAACTTTGAAACTGTGTTCCTTTATATATAAATTTACCTCAGGTACTGGCTTATTGCCGTAATTCCACTGCAATAATTTCAAATAAGCATTGTTTAGCACAGAAGATGGACTTAGAGAAAGACTCGAGCTCCCATTGGTGGCACAGGAAGTGTCTGAGGGACCCAAGGCTGAAACTTCAGCAACAGACTCCTTAAGCCACTGAGTTGTGAGATCAAGGGCATCTAAAAACAGAAACATTTATGTTTATCCAAGAGTTATATGCAATCTTCCTCAATGTAAATATGTTAACTCTGTACAAAAATAAACATCTTTTGACAAAGAGATTGCTTCAAATTCAGAGACAGGACAGCTATTTTCATTAAAACTGGATAAGGATGCAACCAGCTTTACTGGGACATTGCAATGCATGAGGAAAGATAAGCTAAAGAACAATCATTCAAAAAATTTACAGCACATTACATGTTGTTAGAACCAACCCCATTATTAGCACTTATTGATAAAAAGTTTCCAAATAATTCTTGCTTAGACCCTAAATAAAAAATAATTAAATGCTATGTAACATGTTTTATTATTGAAACCTATTACTGGCATCCTTTCCTTCTGGTGGCACAGAAATTGTCACATGGGATATCTTCTATTTTGAGGGTTATCAATCGACAAGACCAGAGATGTTTCCAATAATATTCTTCATTCCTCAAATCTAACAAAAACTGAGCTGCATTCCATTGGAGAGCAACATCAAATATCTGCATCAGAATTTCTTTCATGTAAACTTCTCTCAACCTCTCAGACAATGGAACATTAATTCTAAACTAATGGCCATTGCACATCAAGAAAAGATGGAACAGTGAACCTTCTGGTTTAAAAGTTGATTATGCACAAATCAACTCAACGTACCAGGTTGTTTGTCGAGAAAATCCTGAAATTTGCTTCGTTCATAATCCACAGAACATTGTTGAACGTGTGGCCGAATATATTGAATGGTGAAGTTGATCATATCCATAGTCATCAAATTAAGAACACGAAACATCTCTCTAATGAAGAAATACAAAGCTCATTAAAAGTTTCAGTGGTGATATGTAAGAGAAAGCACAGTTATACTGACAAATATATGAAGGATTTCTCCTCGTTTTACCATCAACTACGAATTATAAAGGAAAATGTTTCAGTGTCAAAAAGCTCAAAAGCAGCAATTTATAACTTTCACTCCACTCTACAAAGAATATCCTATTTACCTGAACAGTGGCACGGTTTCTGTAATCGATTTTAATTTTTTTACTTCATCATCCCGAACTGGGGCACAAAATTTGGCCATTAAGGTGATTATATAGTCAGCCAGTTTATGAATGTCAATAGCATTGTGTGCAGACTGTTGTCGAATTAGATCCAGATCAAGGACCTCAGAGATCTGGTTTCGAAGTCTATTTTGGCCAGGTATCAAAAACGACAGAAGTATCTAAAAATAAGAAATAGTTGTGTAAATTAAAGAACCTGTACTTATTATTTGAACATTGTATTCGATGGTGTTACATTTATAAGTACTTTTGTAATGCCATTATCAACATTTACTTCTTTTGCCTGAAGTTTTTTTTGTGATTCTAAACTAAACTGTGCTGGATGAAAAAATTCTAAAATGTTAGGAAGAAGCAAAATGAAAAGACGACAACTACATTTTAAATGGATGATGTCATTAACAATAAATGCATGTTACGGTCATGGAAGCGTTACAAAGTAAGAGGCTATAAATAAGTACTTGCAAAACAGGTTTCTGAAAAACAGGGGCAACACATTAAACTACTTCATCCCTTCCATGTTTTCTTATCGATGCCTTCACACACAACATAACAGGTTATTCTTTATCAACGACCTTCTAAATTATTTTTCTTGCTGAACTGAGGTCTGGGCAAGAACTATCAGAAGTAAAGCCAGAACCACTTTTTTTGAAATAAAAACTCTCCTTAAGTGAATAGCTCATTTCATTTGGCCCTCTATTGTTTGGGGACAACCATGGATGTTGCATCCCAGCTGTCTATGTGATACACAAAACAGGGCAGTACAATATGGAGAGCAAGCTGTTGCCCATACAGCAGGCTCCCCCTCTCCATGCAGCTGATGAATGACAGAGACCACTACAGTTTGGCGTCAGTGGTGTTGCAGGAGTTGCCAATCAGCATTGAACTCTATGTAGGACTGCCTGAGGGATTCCAGCTCCAGCTTGTTCCTCAGGGATTTGTGGTGAACTATGTGCCTGTCGGGACACGCCCCTGCTGACTGCTCCTGTGGCTCCTCCCACAGGCCCCTGTATAAAGGAGACCTGCGGCCTGAAGATCGGCCTCAGTCTCCAGGACCTTGTATGATAGACACTCACTCCTGGTTCCTTCTTCCAGTCAATAAAAGCCGATATCTCGCCTACGTCTCAGTGTGAGTTATTGATGGTGCATCAGGATTACTCCCAAAGACCTCCCCATGAGCCAGTATAGACATAAGGCAGCGGAGGATTGAGGTCAGTTTTCCTTCTACGAGGTCAGCTGTCATCCATGGCTGACAAGCCCCATCTGCTTAAAGGTGACAGGTTTTAAGGTGCCAGTAACCCAACCTTGCCCTTTCTCCTGTCAGTAGAAACAGTTCTGCCAGGCTTATAAGCTAAGCCACACGTGAAGTTTAGGAGCTGGAGATGAACCTGGTTGTCAGAGACTATTTGAGATTCACAACATTGGGAGCAGTTAATAGGTAGTGGGAACTTCCACACTACCACCCCCTGCCAATAACAATCTTAAGGAACCATTTGAAATGATGGAAATGTTAAATGACAACCATATTGCAGATAATACTTATCCATGGAAAAGTTATTTTCCTATCAAAATTGTCCAAAGAGGAACACTTTTTAGATCACTCCTTTTTGAAACTAGACAATACCTCTAATCAATTACAACGAGAAGGCAAAACCTAGATGATGACCTGAAGAAAATAAAACACATTGTTATTTACCTCTTTAATTTCTCCCAAAAGCAAGAGGGCATGTTCATATTCAGGTGGATCTTGGTTTAGCTGAGCCTCCAAACAGTCCCAGAATGCTTTGTGAACTATTTCTTTTACCCTCCTCTGTAAACTGTGCACAAAAGATGATCCCAAGTAAATTAGTTGACATTTACAGTTTAATTATTCAATTATAAAATTAACATATTTTGGAATCTGTAGTAAAAGCAAACAAAGTTCAAAATAAATTTATATTCAAATATGATGGAGAGCACTTGGAAAATGCACTCCTTACACACGATACACAGGTATCACTGTATACAACCCTGAGATTCATTTTCTTGTGGGCAAATACAAGAAACACAATAAAATCCATGAAAGACTGCCCCCAACAGGACGGACTGGGATAGTTCAGGACTGGATAGATGGCGAGCAATAAATATCGAGAACATGAGGTGGTGAGTCTTGAAAATGAGTCTATAAGCTGTGGGAACAGTTTGGTGATTGAAGTTGAGGAAAGCTATCCCCCATGTTTCAAGAGCCTGATGGTTGAGAGGTAATAACTGTTCCTGAAGCTAGTGGTGTGGGTTCCGAGGCTGCTATACCTCCTCCCTGATAGCAGCAGCAAGAAGAGAGGATAGCCTGGATGATGGGGGCCTTTGATGATGGATACTGCTTTCCTGCAACAGCACACCATGCAGATGTGCTCAATGATGGGGAGGGCATTACCCACGAAGGACCGGGCTGTATCCACAACTTTTTGTAGGCTTTTCCATTTAAGGGCATTGGTGTTTCCATATTAAGCTGTGATGCAACCAGTAAATATTATTGCCACCACACATCTATAGAAGTTTGTGCTGGACCCAGGACAAGACCCTCTCCAGAACTTATGTGCTGGACGCAGGTCACATCCTCTGAAATGATAACAACAAGGAATATTAAGTTGCTGACCCTCTTCACCTCTGATCCCCCAATGCGGACTGGCTCATGGACCTCCAGTCTCCTCCTCGTGAAAGTCAATAATCGGATCCTTGATCTTGCTCGTATTGACTGAGAGGTTGTTGCCGCACCATTCATCCATATGCTGATTTGTCACCACCTTTGATTCGACCAACAACAGTGATGTCATCAGCATACTTAAATATGGCACTGGAGCTGAACTTGGCTGTACAGTCACGAGTAGACTGGGGTGGGGTGGGGGTAGGCCAAAGCACACAGCCTTCTAGTACACCTGTGCTGATGGTGATTATGGAGGAGAAGTTATTGCAAATAGAAATAGAGGATCTAGTTGCACAAAGAGATATTAAGACCAAGGCATTGAAGCTTATTGATTAGTTTTGGGAGGATGACGGTATTGAATGCCAAGCATTCAATGAACATCTTATTGTATGCACCTTCACTGTCCAGATATACCAGGGTTGAGAGAGGAGCTAATGAAATGGTATCTGCTTTTGGCCTACTGTTTCTGTAAGCAAATTGGAACAGATAGAGTTGCTTTGCAGGCAAGAGTTGATATGTTTCATGTCCAACCTCTCGAAATACTTCATCACAGTGGATGCAAGTGCTACTGGACGATAGTTATTGAGGCAGGTTACCACATTCTTCTTAGGCATCAGTATAATTGAAGCCCACTTGACCTCAGACCACTAATGCAAGAGGTTAAGGATATCGGTGAGCACACAAATCAGTTGATCAACACAGATCTTTAGTACTTGGCCAGGTATCTCATCTGGATGGGTGCTTTCTGTGGGTTCATCCTCCAGAAAGATCCAATCACAGGGTCACTGGGGGCTGTGGGAGTTCGTGAAGGCCTCCCTCAGTCTCCAGAATGTCG
Organism: Hypanus sabinus; assembly: GCF_030144855.1. Taxonomy (NCBI): domain Eukaryota; kingdom Metazoa; phylum Chordata; class Chondrichthyes; order Myliobatiformes; family Dasyatidae; genus Hypanus; species Hypanus sabinus. Next base: position 43,624,927 of record NC_082718.1, read on the forward strand.
TGGGTTCCTCTGTTGCTAATAAAATTGATGCACCATCAATAACTCTCGGAGACAGGAGGAGAATGATAGGCTTTTATTAGCAACAGAGGAACCCATGACATCCTGGAGACTGAGGGAGGAGCAGTGCCTCCAATCACCTTTATACAAGGGTCTGTGGGAGGAGCCACAAGAGCAGTCAGCAGAGGGGCGTGTCCAGACAGGTATACATAGTTTACCACAGCCTCCATGTTTTGGAAGTCAGAGCGAGCATTAAAGGCATTGAGCTCATCTGGGAGTGAAACCTTGTTGTCACCCAAGTCACCCGATTTCGCTTTGTAAAAAGTTTACTGCATTCAAGCCCTGTCACAGCTGTTGGGCATCCTTCAGTGATACAAGTTTGGTCCAGAATTACCACTTCTCACACGAGATAGCTTTATAGAGATTGTAACTTGATTTCTTGTATTTTATTTGGTCACCAGACCAGAACGCCACTGATCTGGCCCTGAGCAGATTGCAGTTATGGTGGTTCATCTTGGGCTTCTGGGTTGGGAAGACTGAATGATTGTGGGGACACACTCATCTACAACTGTTTGTATAAAGACCATGACAGCCATGGTGTAGAGTATTTGTTCAAATCCTCAGACATGGCCCAGTCCACAGACTTGAAACAATCCTGTAGCTACTTCTTTGCCTTCTCCAACCACCTCTTCATTGTCCTTACATCTGGAGCCATGCGCTTTAAGCATCTGCCTATATGCAGATAGAAGGTCAGCCGAATGACCAGATTTCCCCAAAACTACATTCTAGGGATTGAACGGTAGGCGTTCCTTATGGTAGTGTAGCAGTGGTTGAGTGCGTTGGGACCCCTGGTGCTACAGGTGATATTTTGATGATAATTGGACAGAGATTTCTTCAAACAAGCTTGATAGAAGCCCCTGGCAATGATTTGAGGGTGTCAGGTTAGGCTGTTTCTTGCTTGCTGATCACAGCACTCAGTACCTTGAGTGCCTGTTTAACATTGGCCGCTGGCGGTATATAAACTGTGGTCAGGATCAAAGGGGAGAATTCTCATGGCATGTAGAATGGGCGGCACTTAATCATTTGATGTTCCTGGTTGGGGGAACAAGTGTGCCAATAAAACCACTACGTCCAAGCACCAGAAAGGGTTGATCATGAAACACCGACCCCTCCTTTTGCCTTCCCTGAATTAGCATTCAGGTCTATTCAGTGCACTGAGAAGCCCTCAGGTCTGATCGCCAAATTCAGCTTGTTTGGAGTTAGCCACGTCTCCGTGTAACACAGAATGCAGCAGTCCCTTATTTCCCTCCGATATAGCTGTTTTGCACTTTGGTCCTTAATCTTGTTCTCCAGCAACTGTACATTTGCTAACAAACTACTGGATAGAGGAATTGTCATACCCCAGTGTTTTAGCCGAGCTTTAAATATTACTATAGAAAATACAAAAAAAGAAATAGAAACTGACCTATAAATTGGATTAGACCAAATCAACACAGTCTAGCTCCAATTTGCGCTACATATGGTGTCAGTCATGTGAGCAGTGTGGGTGGTGTGCATGTGTGAAGCATGTGTTTGTGCAGACTTCCTCACTTCCCATTCTCAGCTGCTCTGACAGTGATGAAGTGAAGAGTAAACAGATGTGATCCAAAAGCAGAAATGGAAACTGACTTTAGAAAGGAAACAAAAATACATATAAAAATGCTGAAAATTGCAGCCCAGCAAGAGAAGATAATTAGAGCTTTATTTAAAGGGAATTTTAAAAAAAAATCAGTGGTACATATCTTTACATTTTCATGTATCACCTTCCACAACATGTCTGTAATCTTAACAGAGATGCATTAAAAATAAAATCATTTTTAAAGTACACTAATCCACGAACCATTTAAAGTTGAAATAACAACGCACTATGGTAAGAAATTATTACTCATTAACCAATTTAACAATTTACCATTTATATAACTTTAGAGACTCAAAGGCACTAAACAGTATCCATTAATTTCAATAAGCATTGAAACAACTTGATGTGCAATCTTATTTAATCATCAGAAAAAAATCCATCCGTGAAATCCAAAAGTTCTTTTCAAGCTTCATCTGAACATGAATGAGTCACTTTGAAACATTACAGAGTTTGGAATTTGAAAGGTTCAAATCTCTAGTCAATACTTAATTTAGTTAATTTGTTAACGTAAGTGGCAGCAGGAACAACTCAAATTCTTGAGTTTAAAAAAAGCCAATCGTTCCATTTATTTCATTATCTAGTGACTTATGATGAAATATAATTATTTGGTGGAGAGTTATTTTCTGCTGCTTGACACTATTTTCCGAAGAAACTCAAAAACAAACCATGAACAGTCAAACCACTGAAGATACAAAAAGCAACTGAAATCCCTTGCAAAATATGACTGCACAGAGCAATGACAGCTTTTTTAAAGATTCCACAATCCTCAATGCATGTGCATTCCAAGGAGAAAAATGTTGCTGTAAAAGAGAAATGGTATTCGAGGATCCAGTAGGTATTTCAAAGTATATCGGGCAGTATACAGTGAATAAAGACTGGTTTGATGAAAACCGTGGGACCATTTCAGCAGCCCTTCCGGCCAAGAACAGGGCCTATACAGACTGGCAGAATGACCCATCACCTGTCTCAAAGAAAGACAAGTTTAAACACCTGCAGTCCAAAGAACAGGCGGAACTGCGTGAAATGCAGGACAGGTGGTGGCAGAGAAAGGCTGAGCAGGTGGAACGCAATGCAGACATGCATGCCACCAGAGAGTTCTTCAGCGCCATAGTGTCAGTTTATGGTCCTTCTAAATCAGGATGCTCCCCCTTGCTGTCATCTGACAGGTCGAACCTGATCGAAAACCAGGAAGGACTGGAAAACTGCTGGGCTGAACACTTTTCCAACCTACTCAATAGGCTGCCCACAGCTGATCCTGATGTCTTACAGCAGATCTTCAGCAGCCAGTCCTGGAAGGCCTAGACCTGACGCCCTCTACTGATGAGATCAAGAAAGCCATTTTGCCGATGAGCTCAAATAAAGCAACAGGGCAGGATGGCATTCCTGCTGAGATCTACAAAGCATTAAGCCCAAACGCCTTACAGGCCTTCCAAGACATCCTGGAAGACATCTGGAGCACAGAGGAGATGCCTCGCAACTTACGCGATGCCCTCATCGTGGCTCTCTACAAAAACAAGGGAAGCAAATCAGACTGCAGAAATTACAGGGGTATCTCATTGCTGTCCATCACAGGCAAGATTTTTGCCCGCATTCTCCTGAACAGACTTGTCACTGTCTCGGAAAGGAACCTCCCAGAGGCGCAGTGTGGCTTTCGGCCAGAACGGACTACAGTAGACATGATATTTGCCGTGAGGCAAGTCCAGGAGAAGTGCATCGAGCAGAACAAGCCTCTTTACTGTCTTCACTGACCTGACAAAGGCATTTGACACTGTAAACAGGGAGGCTCTCTGGATCATCTTGAGACATTACAGATGCCTGAGGAAATTCTTGGAGATGATTCAGCTGCTCCACGGCGGAATGACAGGACAGGTCCTTTGCAATGGTGATACGTCAGCTGCATATGCCATTTCCAATGGGCTGAAGCAGGCTGTGTACTAGCCCAGTCCTGTTCAATCTGTTCTTCGCTTGCATGTTGTCACGTGCTGTCCAAGGTCTGAAGGAGGGAGTGTACATCAGGTACCGACTGGACATCTCACTCTTTGACCTTCGCCGCTTGAACGCACGGATGAAGTGCCTCCATACAGTTATGTAAGAAACCCTCTTTGCCGATGACTGTGCGCTCCTGGCGCACAAAGACAATGATCTACAGTTGATGCTGAACAAATTCTCAGACGCTGCTACACCCTTTGGCCTGACTATCAGTCTGAACAAGACTGAAATACTTTACCCGCCTGTGCCAAACACCAACCCCATAGAAACAGAAATCACTGTTGATGACACCCAGCTGACAAATGTAAACAGCTTTAAATACTTGGGAAGCATCATCTCGACTGATGGGTCTTTGGACAAAGAAATTGACTCCAGGATCAGCAAGGCCAGCCAGGCTCTGGGGAAGCTGCTCAATCAACACAACGTCCACATCTCCACAAAGCTGAAAGTCTACAGAGCTGTGGTCATCCCTTCTTTCCTATATGGATGTGAGACCTGGACTCTGTACCGACGACACATCAAACAACTGGAGAAATTTCACATGCGCGCCCTCCGCTCCATCCTTGGCATTCGTTGGCAAGATCGTGTCTCCTCCAACCTGGAGGTCTTGGATCGTGTGGAGTCCACCAACATTGAGTCCCTAATCACAGAGCCCAGATGCGGCGGGTGGGACACTTCATCAGAATGGACGACCACCGTATGCCTCGCCAACTGCTCTATGGTGAACTGGAGACCAGAAAGAACTCAAGGTCGTCCACGCAAGCACTCCAAAGATGCTGTGAAGGAAACCCTACCCTACTGTGACATCCAGCCAAGGGAACTAGAAGCTGCAGCTGCTGACAGAACCCGCTGGCGAGCCCTGTGCTATGAAGCCTACACCAGTTTTGAAGACAGGCGCTGCCAAAAACTGATGGAAAACCGTGAGCAGCATCACAGAACAGCAGCCACAGTTATTACAACAATGGACTTCTGGTGCCCCCATTGTGCTAGACTCTGCACTTCCAGACTGGCACTGCAGAGCCACCTCCGTGTCCACAGAAGAACTGCACAACAGCGTGTCTTCTTCGAATCTGAAGGACTACCACTAACATTGGGGAAATCAATAACTGTCATATATCTAAATATTCAAAAGGCATTTAACAAAAGGTCAGGGTGTGGGAATGTAACCATACTGGAATGGATAAGGACAGTTTTAAAGGCTGCAAACAGAATGCAATAAATGTTTTTCAGGTTGGTAGGTATTCACAATTGGATGATGTATTGATTGATAAGGATCATTTGGCTCTTTTGTCAAAGGCTTTGGATAGATCAAATGCTGAGGCCTAACAACACTCCATCAATCATTCTGAAAACTTATGCTCCAGAACTTCCCATGGCCTTGGCCAAGCTGTACCATGACTGCTACAATTTGCAAAATTGCCTGAGTGTGTTTCATCCGGAATAAGGACAAATCCAAACACGGACAGAAGAGTTGAATTTCCAAGGTGAAGTTAGAATAGCTGTCCTTAACATTAAGGCAGCATTTGATCAAATATGGAAACAAGGGACACAGGCCAAACATTATGATTCCAACCTTCCACTGGAATGAAGATCTGGATGAGGCTTTTCATTCCAGAATGAAGGAGGTGTCCTCCTTCTTCAAAGAGGCTTCCCTTCCTTCACCATCAAGACTGCCCTCAACCACATCTCTTCTATTTTGTGCACGTCTGCCCTCACCACAACCTCTCACCACCCTACCAGGGTTAGGATTCCTCTAGTCCTCACCTACCATGCCACCAGTCTCTGTGTCCTGCACATAATTCTCCAGAACTTCTACCATCTCCACAACAGGATCCCACCACCAAGCACATTCCCTCACCCCACCTTCTGCAGGATTGCTCCCCATGCAACTCGCTTTTCCTTAGGTCCCTTCCAACTGATTTCCTTTCTTGCACTTATCCTTGGAAGTGGAACAAGCACTACACCTGCCACGACACTTCCTCCGTCACTACCATTCAGGGCCCTAAACAGTCCTTCCAGGTGAGGTGACACTTCTGGTATCTGGTGCTCCCTGTGTGGCCTCTTGTATTTCAGTGAGACCCGATGCAGATTGGGAGACTGCTTCACTACGTTCCATCTGCCAGAAAAAGTGGGATCTCCCAGTGGCCACCCATTTTAATTCCATTACCCATTCCCTTTCTGACATGTCCATCCATGGCCTCCTCTACTGTCACGATGAGGCCACACTCGTTGGAGGAGCAACATCTTATATTCTGTTTGGGTAGCCTCCAACCCGATGGCATGAACATCTATTTCTCAAAATTCTGAACTTCTCTATTCCACATCCCATTTTCCCTCTCTCACCTTATCTCCTTGCCTGCTCATCTCCTCCCTCTGATGCTCCTCCTCCTTTTTCTTTCTTCTATGACCTTCTGACTTACCCTATCAGGACTTCCCATTCTCCAGCCCTGGATCTCTTTCACCAATCAACTTCCCAGCTGTTTACTTCATGTCTCACCACCACCCCCCCCCCCCCTTCAGGTTTCACCTATCACCTTGTGCTTCTCTCCCCTTTAAACTCTACTCCTCATCTTTTTTCTCCAGTTGTGTCTCAGTCCAAAACATTGACTGTACTCTTCTCCATAGATGTTGGCTGGCCTGCTGAGTTCTTCCAGCATTGCCTGCAATGATAGTTTACCGGTAATTAACAGTATTTAGTGGTTTTCCTTGTTTTGTTAGCCACCAGCCAGAAGTCATGTTCACCAGTGCCACCTTAAACCAGAAGGGCTCATCTAACGAAGAGAAATTTCAGCTAACACAACCCCCCACCTGAAACTCAATGGCCTTGTCATCAGCGTAACCCAAACTATTTAATATCCATAGGGCTATTATTGACCAGGACTGAACCGAAGTAGCCATATACTCAATGTGGCTGCAAGAGCTGTTCAGAGGCTGGGAACCCAAACAGCACGAGAACACCACCACCCAAGTCTCATTCTGAGCAGCACATCATCCCGATTTGAAAATATATTACCGCCCCTTTCCTAGGTCCTGGAACTGGCTCCATAACAGCAGTTTGGATGTACTAAGTCAGCAAGCTTTGCAGTTCACCTCTGCCTTCACGAGGGCAGTTAAGTGCTAGATCAGCCGCAGCCATTGAATGAATAATTTTTAAAAATCCATATTAAAGAAGGCACTGTAGTATAACACTATTACAACGCCAGTGACCCAGGTTCAAATACATTCTCCCTGTGAAACCCGTATGGGTTTCCTCCCTCATGTTCACATGGGTGCATTTAGGCAGCAAAACTCATTGTGCTAGTAAAGCCTGTTACTGTGTTGTTTCTCTAATAAAAGATAATGGAAAGATAGGAATGTTGCAATTTGAGGTTTATTGATGAATTAAAGTTCTGTGGCAAAGGGAGTTCCTAGGAAGACAGAGTCTGCAAAAGGAGATGTCAGTCTGAGTGAGTGACAAGGTGGTTTACCCTGTTTTAAGGTAAGAAGTTATTCACTGAAGGGAAGACAGAAACACAGACTTTACTAAATGGCAGGTAACTAGGAAGTACTGGTATAAAGCAAGTTCTTGGTAATGTAGACAACACACTTACAGGGATGGCAAGCAATTTTCAATTTGAATTATATTATTTTCCTTTATCATAAGAGGTTCACTTAAAAAAAAGTTTCAATTTTACAACACAAGACTTGATCTGACCTAGACTTGCTAAAATGCTGCAGGAGAAATGAACTGGAATTGACTTACAAAGAAAAAAATACATTAAAAGCATAGATGAAACATAGATACATTGTGTGTGAAACAATGGGAAAGATTTAACATTTCACATCAATTAAATTTGATTAGATTCCAAGGCAATTAATCGGTAATGTCAATCACACATTCCCGTTTACACAGGAATCCACCATCAATTTCACCTTCCTATACACCATACATTACTTTTTATTATTCAAGATTTGTGTGAAGCTGGTCAGTCACTTTAAAGAATAATTGGTAGTAGTAATAACAGTACCCAGTCAGTTTCCTGTGGTAATGTGTTGAAGTGAAAACAAAGTGAAATTTAATGAAATTAACGAGTTTATTAATGCTATTATCTTAAGAGACACTCCAAGGAGAGAAAGTGCACTGATGCAAGGAAAAGCTACAGCAGGACCCGGAAAATGGCATATATTTAGAAGGATACATCTCTAAGGATGATTCAATCACAAGTGTAATTAATTCAATATTCTCTTGTGATCAGGACCAATTATCTTGACAGCATTCTGCACAATTTTACCAATGGTATTCAAACCAAAAATAAACAGAAAAATGCTGTTGGATGTAATCAATCCCAAGACAGGGGGAAATACTGTTTTTTTGTTATTTATCTAATTCTAATGATTGCTGTCTATTGTTAAGCACCCTCGTATCAGAAGAATGTTGGAGAGAATGTTTATCTACTGACTAAACTTAGAAAGGTTTAGTCATAAAGAGGAGACATTTAATCTCTAGTGTCTGTTGGCTTTAGACCAAGTAATGGTCGTTTGTGTAAGCATCTATATAAAGGAATGACAGTGGCCTCCAGCATGCTGCAAATACAGTCAACTCTCCTTGTAATAACAGCCTTAATCAACCCCTACAGGTACAAATTGAAACTACACAGTGGCTCAGGTAGTAGATTAACAAACAGAAGGTCATAACTTCAAATCTACCAAAACAGGGCCCAAATGCATTAAGTCTGCCAATAAATCTAGCATCAATATAAATTTCCTGAACTTCTGGTCAAGATGGCACCAACGAACAGCGGTTCCTCGGACATCTTTCAGATAACAAATTGCTCCGATTATCTCACTTTTTCTATGCCTTCTGCTTGTTTTTTTTGTCTTGTTTGTGTTACGGAAACTGTTAGAGCCAGTGATGTGCTGCTTGGAACTTGTCCAAAGGATCCAGCTGGAGAGCTGTCTCGTGGAGATAGAGACGATGGGGGGGGGGGGGGGGGGGCGTGAAAAGGACCAAGAACACAAGCTGTCTTGTGGAAAAGACCAGAGATGAGGTGTGGAGTCACAAACGACTCCATCTCAAAGCGGCGAGGAAGACTGAAGCATCGAAGTGAATACAGAGGGGGCAGTGATGGCTCCCAACAGAGACGGTCAGCAGCCAGATCGGCGGTGTTAGGTCTCGGGCTGGTGGCCACTCTTTACTGAAGGACTGAGTTCATGCAACTACTCTCCTTGTATAGAGATGAAAAGATGATTCCAATATTCTGAGATCTTTGCGATTATTGGACTGTACGATAGATTGGTCTCCTTAAGTTTTTTGGTGTCTTCTGTCTTGTAGTTGATAGGCAAGTGGATTATCTGTTAATTTTTTCTGTGTAAGAGGTGCGGTTGGGGGTTTGATGCTACTGTCGCTGTTTTTTTCTTTAGGGAAGGAGGGGGATTTTGGGGTCTCCGAGTCTTGCTTCTTTTCTTTTTTCGTGTCGGAGGGGAGTTGGTGTCTTTTCTTCCCTCAATACCCATGGTCTTTCTGGATTTCATGGCTGTCTGGAGTAGACAAGTATCAGTGTTGGAATGTACATGCATACTTTGATGATAAAATGAACCTTTGAAAATGAGAATGAAAGCAACTAGATCAATGACAAAACATCTACACTGATTTGTAGCAATTCTTAGCAATTCTCTGGATTCCAGAAAGTCCAAAGCAGCCTCTCATTAACCAAGAGTCCTTAGTTTCTATTCCAATTTGATTCTTGGTGCTCAACTTATACTTCAAGTTTGGCATCTCTTGATAGCATTTTCTTTCACCGTGCATCGTTAATCAAAATTCTTTATTGTTTTTAAGTAATGGCTGGAAAAAGAGGGGGCACTGGGAATGTGTTCTGGGAGCCAAGGGGGCAGTAACCCTAAACAATTTAGGAACCGCTGATCTAGCAAGTTAGTCTTGTGGTCAATGAACTGCTGTTGGGTAGTGGGTGTTAGATATTGTGTCAGGATACAACTCTTTTTCTGGCCTTGCACATGTATACAGAGGGGTCCATTCAATCATGTACTAACTTGCAGATGAAGATCTTTTGGGTGCTCAGACAATGAGATGCATCTCCTCCTGCTATCCCGGGTGATCTTCCTTGTGACATGGAGTGATTAATTTCTTACTGCACAGATTCAGGAGATAAAAGTGCCCAAGGCTGGTAACATGGATTTTAAGCATCATTAAGACATATCTTCATTTGATTATTATTTTCAAGCTTTCAAAGAGTGACAGAAAAATTCCAGTCTGCCTATTCATGCCTAATTTTTAATCTTCTGAATTGTATCATTATGGAAATCTAAACAAAAAGAAGCAAACTGATTTATTTTATTAACTAACTGTATTCTACTACTATTAATACTTGATCATCTTTTGAAATATAAAAAGAATTGAATCAATGACAGACTTCATTTATGAGCCAATGCAGGCAAAATTCCAGAGCACAATACATGAAATTCACCACACAGCCAATCAGTGTTGAGACTTCTCCCTACATCATAATTGAGTTTCCGTAATGACAACTAATCATCTGACTGATTAGTATATAAAAGCCCAGCATTTGAAGGACATCACAATTAAAAGCTTATTGATGATGCCTCTTCACATGGTGACAAAATGTTTGCAGGTAAATTGCCGAGATCAAAGAACAACTCAACAGGCCTTCATTCGAATCAAAGTACAACAGTATTTATCACCAGCAAACAGATCATATTTTTACAAGAAATATAGATTTGTACTCAATTTTATAAATAGCCTTTTTGCTGCACAAAGCATATAAGGTGCCATTTCTACAAGCCATTATCTTACATAGTCAATTGCAAGCTGAATGCAAGCAAATTAACACATCCCAAACTTAAATGTCAAGAGATTTTAGCAAACTATACCACCTTAAAATGATGTCAATGTATCATCTTAAGATTTTGCCTGCCAGAGACTCTCACTTGTGGTAATAGGCTTCAGACTATTCCCAATGTATGTTTCTTAGATGGCAAGAATTGTCTCTACCATCTTATTTTAGTTTAGAAATACCATATAATAACAAGCTTTTCAGAACATTATGCATTATTGAGGGGGTTAAATGTATTTAAAGAAGCATTAACCTTCAGTGCCAAGATGAAAATCTAGCCTTCTTGACAGGGAATTCGCTGCAGTATCATTTACATGGTCTGCTAATAATTCAGCAATTTGTTTATAAAGCAATATGGCATAACAAATACTGTTTTAATCTGTTCGGTGTAATTGAAAAGTTCATTGTTCTGTTCCATCCCCTCCACCAAATGTTAAATTACATAGCGACATTTCGGAGCTCAAGACCTTTAAAAGTGCCAGCTGTATTTTAATGATATATTCTCACTAGAATTTATTGAATTATTACATTATAAAACTGACAATTTTTGTAGGAACTGAATTGGGAACAAAGGAGTGGGGTACAGTGACTAAATTGCCAATGAGCTGTGCTGACTCTCAAAACCTCATCTGTATCTAAAGAGCTGTATCAATACTGGCATGAGTGACAGATGTCTTCTAAATTTAACAAAAATCAGTTTGGAGAACAGTAATGTCCATTCTATTCCTCGTGTACAACATGTATATCATTTGTGCTTATATATTCACCACCCCATCCCAAGTTGGAAACTTTTCTTACCTTTGTGGTGGTAGATCAATTGACTTCATTTGGAAATTGTGATTCATAACTATTTCATGAGCCAGTGTCAACTTTGACAACCCATTTGCAGTCTCTATCATATTGTCAAAAGAAACCATTTTCGGAGGGCTTGCTGTTGTAATATAAAAATTAAAAAAACCTTAACATAATATACAAGCAAATTTTCAGTACAGGCACAAAAACTTCATAAATATAATCCATGTATGAATAGATTCCTTACTCCATCTGCCCAATATGAATAACTTCACATCCATCATTAAAGATGGAAAAGAATGTATGATGGAAACCACACACATTTCCAAAATACACGTGAAATTATTTCAAAATCTGCCCACGCAAGTTCATAACATTTTACCAGAAATCAACAACATAAAAGATGACATTCATAAATGCACAGATGAGTATACTTTTGATATTAACCTGTTGCTCAAAACTGTCTCACTCAGGAAAACATTAAATACCCATAAAAGCACAGAAGTGTATACTTTTTGTGTTAATCAGTTGCTCAAAACTGGATCACTTGGGAGAACAGTAAATACCATTATTGAACATATCCAAAAGGTTCTGCTTCCTGCAAAATAGAGTACACAATGGAAACAGAGAGCGAAGTTTATGTCACATCGAGCATATACTCACAACAATATTTTTCCGCTGATTATAATACACCCGGGACAAGCCAAGCAGCAAAGTTTAATCCATCTCCCAATTACCAATCATTAATGCCAGAAGAATGCTCTTATATTTCACAAAATGAATGATTCCCTTCAGCAAGATAATAGGACACATCAAGATTGTACAAAATGCCCTTCTGATGACAAAATTAAAGCTGAACTAAAGAGGCACTGTATTTAAGCAACTGACTTACTTTAAAGCAGACATTTGTCCACTCAGTAGTACACATTAAACAGGAGGAAAATGAATAATTTATTTAGTGATTTAATACCTTATTTAGTCATTTATTCAGGTTTCAAACTTGGAATCAAATTGCAAGTTTATTGCCATTAAACCATATACATGTATACATCCAAATGGAACAACACTCCTCCAGGGAATGTGCACAGTATAGTACATATAACTCACACACAATACATAAATTAATACTAGCACAAATAAATTACCAAATAGTAAAATATACTCCAGAAGATTGATATTTAGCACAAGGTGCATTTGAGGTTAAAAAAGATGATTCGGGGAATGAAAGGGTTATTATACGAGGAATGTCGGATAGCTCTGGGTCCGTACTCGCTGGAAATTAGAAGGCTGAGGGGGGACCTCATTGAAATCTTTTGAATATTGAAAGGCCTAGACAGAGTAGATGTGGAAAGGCTCTTTCCCATGGTGGGGGAGTCTAGGACAAGACGGCACAGCCTCAGGATAGAGGGGCAACATTTAAAATAGAGATGCAAAAAAATTTCTTTCATCAGAGGGTGGTGAATTTGTGGAATTTATTACAAGCAGCTGTGGAGGCATTGAGTGCATTTAAGCTTGATAGGTTCTTAATTGGACATGGCATCAAAAGGTAACAGGAAGAAGGCCAGGGAGTGGGGCTGAGGAGGGAAAAAAAGGATCAGTCATGATTGAATGGTGGAGCAGACTCAATGGGCCAATTGGCCCAATTCTGCTCCTCTGTCTTATGGTCTTAAAACATAAGTTAAAAAGTAAACAGCATAACTCTACTGGCACTTCAAACCTGATGACAGCTGGTGGCAAGGACTCCAGTAGTCTCATGACCTGGGGGAAGAAGCCGTTTCCTATTGACCTAACGCTACGGTACCTTCTGCCTGATAAGTAGGAGGTCAAAGAGATGGCAGGGATTCTTAGCAATGCTAAGGGCCCTGCAAATGCAGAGCTGCTGATAAATGTTTCAGATCAGTGGAAGAGACACCCCTGAGGGTCTCTTTTGTGAGGACTTGCAGCTGGATGCCTTGCAATTCCCATGCCAGATGGTGACACAGCTGGTTACGACACTTTCAATGGTTCTCTGTAGAAAATGGTTAGTATTGGGGGTGAGGGGGAGCCACACTTGCCTCAGTGGAAATGCTCTGAGCTTCCTTGACTGAAGAGGTGATGTTGAGAGACCAGCTGAGATTGCTGGTTACATGCAATCCCAGAAACTTGGTTCTCCTAACTCTCTCCACAGAGAAGCCACTTCTCTGAAGCAGTGACCTTCAAAAAAGTCCACAATCATCTCTTCAGCCCTAACCACGCTGCCTCAAGTCGTTGTGCTTACACCATTTTACCGATTGCTCTGCCTCCTCTCTATACGCAGTCTCCTCATTGTTGTTGATGAGGCCAACTACTGTTGTGTCATCATTGAACTTGGTGATCTAGTTTGAACTGGATTTAACAGTACAGTCATGTATCAGCATCGTTAACCACAGTAGGCTGTGCACCCGGCCCTTGGGGGGGGGGGGGCAGTGGGGGTGGTGTGTGCACCATTACTCAATGTGATAGAGCTAGAGATGTTTCTTCTAACTGTGGTCTGTCAAGAAGTCCAAGGTCCAATTACAGAGGGAGGTATTGAGATCCAACGAAGACAGTTTACCCACCAACTTCTGAGGGATGATTGTATTAAATGCCGGGCTGAAGTCAATAGACAGCATCCTGACATACGACCCACCATTTCCCAGGTGGGAAATGGACGCATTAGAGGGCACAGGATATGACATCGTCAGTGGACTGATTTAAGCAATAAGTGAATTGAAAAGGGTTCAACGTAGCAGGAAGATGATATTTAATGTGACCCTTAAGCAGCTGCTCAAACACTTCATTATTGGTTCCTTTGGACAGTCATCATTAAGGCAGGTTACCTTTCTTGAAGACTATGGGGACAGTGGACTGTTCCAGAGAGATGTTGATGATTTTAAAAAAGATTTGATGCAAACAGTTTTTCAGAACGAGGTGACAGTATTTCAAACCTGATAATAAATGGGCAACAGAAAATAAATCCTAATTTTTCATTATCTTTCCTCCAATTATTATATATTTTTTCTGAACTCTTCAGTTCTGCTACTTTCAGCATTATGTTTTAATGGCTCAGGACTGTAAATTCCTGACAAAACTGCTGAAGTTCAAAGAAACAAAAGTGAATGAAAGTTTATCTATAATTATTGATGATTTTAAATTTCAATTCTATTTAAACTAAATCTGCTCACTGATTACATTTTCAAATTCACAGTCAAAAGCACAGCAATCCTTTTCATAACCAACTGGAAATTATGGTCAAAGCCCAGGTCCAGGTCCTCTCTGGAACCTCTAGTAACACACAGCACACTAGTCTTTCCAGTATAATAAGTAGCTAGGTAATGGCATCCTCAGAATAATAGACACATTAGGTCAAATTGAAACAATTTTACAACATCTACATTAGATGTTCATAACTACTTCGGAGTAGTTAACTATGTGGATAGGCCTTCCACCTTAAGATACAAGGGGGAATCAAATCAGTTGAGATAAAGTATAAAGGAAATTATCAATTAACTTTAGTGTTAAGATAGCATTCTTTCAATGTAAACACTGTTCAGGTATAAACAAACAGAGGGGGCGTCACGTGATGACGTAGGATTGAGACATTGGGAATCCAGCTCCCTCGGCATGAGCTCCCTCCTTCTAAACCGGCATGGATTAGAATAGAATTAGATAAGATAGGAGAAAATATACCACAAGATTTTATATATAAATGGGAATCCAAATGGATACGGGAAAAAAAAGAATCTCCTATATTAAGACACTTGATTGATTTATGGAATAAGGTAAATAAGGACGATGAGATAAAAAAAATCTTTATTAGCAAAAAGAACTTAAATTCAAAATAGGCTTATTTCTTTTACAATGGATAATAAACTTTTACATAATTGGTTCCAAAAGGGGATTAAATATATAGGTGATTGTTTTGAAGGAGGTATATTGATTAATTAAAAAATAAATATAAAATATCAAATAACACTCTTTTCTGTTATTTTCAATTAAAGGCTTATTTACGAGAAAAGCTGGGACAAACAATGTTGATGCCAAAACCTAGTGAAATAGAAATATTAATTCAAAAAGGAAAAATTAAAAAATTTACATCTTGTATGTATAATTTGATTCAAAAATCGACAATTAAATCAGGAATTCATAATTCAAGACAAAAATGGGTATCCGATTTGAATGTTAAAATTGATGGAAAAAACTGGTCAAGATTATGTTCTGATAGTATGAGAAATACAATAAATGTTCAACTTAGATTAATGCAATATAAATTTTTACATCAATTATACATACCACAGAAAATAAATAGATTAAATTCAAATATGTCTGACCAATGTTTTCGATGTAACCAAGAAATTGGTACTTTTTTATATTCTACTTAGTCTTGTTTTAAAATTCAACCATTTTGGATAAATCTAAGAATTTTATTGGAACAAGTTATTGGAGTACAACTCCCACATAGTCCAGTATTATTTTTATTAGGAGACATTGAAGGGACAATACTGAAACTTAAATTGAATAAGTATCAGAAAAAATTTATAAAAATTGCATTGGCAGTAGCCAAAAAAGTTATCGCAGTTACTTGGAAATCTGATTTATATTTAACTATGGATTGTTGGAATAATGAAATACATAGTTGTATTCCACTTGAAAAAAATTACATACAATCTAAGAAATGAATATGATATATTTTTGAAAATTTGGCTCCCATATTTACAAAAGATAGGATTAAATACATAGGTCCTTTGAAGATAAAATTATGAAGTAATTGGGGAAAGTAAAAATAAATATTAAAATTATTTTGAACTCCATGGAGCATTTGGGGATCCTCCGATATCCAGGCAATCGTTCTCTTCTTTTTTTTCTTTCTTTAGATAAGGGTTAAGGGAAGGGGGGAGGGCCAATATTATTTTTCTCACTATTTTATCATCACATTTATTCTTTGTAATTTTCTAAAATTTAATAAATAAATAAAAATAATTTTTAAAAAGATTTAAACAAACATTGTTTCTTGGCCTATACTCCTTTAGAGCAGTGGTGACAGTGGCAGAAGAGTACAAATCCTCTAAACAATCCAACATTACTTCACTACTCTTTTAATATTTTTAATGTGAAATAACTCAAATTTCCTGTTTCTGGATGCATCATAATCCCAACCCTCTAGACTAATTG
Source organism: Hypanus sabinus (assembly GCF_030144855.1). Taxonomy (NCBI): domain Eukaryota; kingdom Metazoa; phylum Chordata; class Chondrichthyes; order Myliobatiformes; family Dasyatidae; genus Hypanus; species Hypanus sabinus. Next base: position 43,641,400 of record NC_082718.1, read on the forward strand.
TGTTGAATCCAAATAGCAGAGTCCTGTCAAACAGTGGGAATGCAAGAACATAAGTTATAGATCTGTTACGTAACTTATTACACACATGATATTATTCTCTTACATTTGACGTAACTATTCAGTTACGGACATAACTGAAATGTGATGCACAGCAAATCTAATTTAAAAAATAGTATTATGAAGAATGTTCACCAGAACTATTATTAACTATGGATTATTCAATATTCATTATGGATTACAACTGATTTTTTTTGGAAAAAAATATAGACCTACAGGCTGGCGAGCTCGGTTTACTGGAAGAATCACTACTGAAGCTTTGTCGAGCATATTCGTAGTCACTGGAAGAAGTGACACTATCCGACCGATCACAAGATTCAGCATCACTGTTCAATGATTCATCATTTGAGGAGTGTTTCTCATTACTGAAAGGCATCTTTTCCCTGTAAAATAAAAATGAACTAACATGAAAATCCATTTTCTCCAAACAAGTTCTTGGAACCATCTTCAACACAATTAATTGGGATTTTGTTGTTTTTTTAAATAAATAAAGGTCTGTTATTCAAAGACGCATTTGGAATAACAAAAGCAAACAGTGTGGAAGAGACAGATGCCTAGAGGTAATTGTACATTGCTCAGCCAAAATGAGAGATTATAAACCCAAACACATCAAATTTTGAACTGAATAAACAGAGCTAGAACACAAGACAGGAATTATGTCATGCGCAGGAAAAACACTGAATGCCAAGTCAATAAGAGCAAGAATGCCAAACAATATTCTTTTGACAATCAAACTAATTTTCCATCGTGCTTATCTGTAAAAGTAAAAGGGAAAAATATTCAGAATCTCCTACTGCAGCATTCTCACTGTTACACAGTCACAGCGTGAACTGCTAATTGGTGAAATGAATTCAAAGTGTAATTTGGCAATTACAGATTATTACATAGGAACCCAGTTTGAAGCTGCCTCGAAATATTAGATTTTTGTGTAATGTTAACAGCTCATGGGCTTGCTGATGAATAGCGGTCTGATAAAGAAATAAAAAACTTTATTGCTGACTGCAGCCTGCTTTTAATTATCTTTCCATTCATATTACCAATTTGCAATTGTCTGTAAAACTAAAATGGAAAAGCTTTGAAATCAAAGTACTTTCATGGTACGTCCAATCAACAATATGGAATACAACTACTCTACGGAAGAGGATGACACCAGCAAACAATGCTACCAAGGGTGACATTTTCAGAATGCTCACAAAACGACTTCTTTCACATCTTTTTCTTTTGAATGTGGTACTGCTACTGCTGGAACCTGTAATCTACTGTTCAGTGCCCGTGATCTACATTTTGGTGGTGTGTCTTCGGGCCGATGGAGCAATCTGCTGCTTTGCTGTCTCCAAAGGGTTCTGTGAGGCTTTGGGCAAAAGATGCGGCCTGGAGGCCAAGAAGCCTCGGGAAGGGGCACAAGCCCATGATTGACTCCATTTCTCACCAATCTTGCTAATTGAAGCACCAAGGAAAATTCAAATCAGCGAGTCGAGTGCTGAAGGTGAACGAGTGTTCAGCACTGTCTACCTGCTTCTTCCTCACTGCTACCTGAGGAAGATGCCTCTGTGAGATGGCCTCTTTCTCCTTCTCCCTTGCTGCCCCCAAAGGAAGGTCCTTGTGTTCAAATGGTCTCTCCCTCTCTTATCCCCACCCCAATGCTGTCAGAGGATGGTGCTGGAGCAAGTTTTAATCAGCGCAGTTTGTAGACTTGGCTCTGTAGTTCACTTTATGCTGTGTTTCTGGTTGCTCCCTTTTGTTGTTACTTTGGGCAATTTTAAATTGGGGCATCCTGCATATAAAGAACACAGAGCTGAACAGAGCCTGGACTTCTTCAATTTTGTGTTTTATATTCTGTGTTTTTTGTTGCCGTTTGTTCATTTTGATGTTTTTCTTTGAACGGATTCCATGGTGTTTCTTTGCTTCGCAGCTGTCTGTGGAGAAGACGAATCTCAGGATTGTGTACTGCACACATACATGGATAATAAATGTACTTTGAATCTCATCTATGTACCTGACTTTAGTCAATTGAAAACTAGTTAGTAAACAAAAGAAATGGAAATTATCGGGGTGGGGGCAATTTTTGAATTTACTACATTAACTTACAACCTAATCAGGGTTATGAACACTTAACTACAGATGCTGGAAATCTGAAATGCAGTGTTCGAAACATGAAACAAATCAGGCAGCATCGGTGGAAAGATAAAAGGAGTTAAAGTTTCAGGTCAATGAGCCATTCTTCCTCCCCTTTCCTGGGTCTGACAATGATACTCGCTCAGTTTTCCAGTTTTCTGTGAGCCTGGCAGCTGGCCTCATCCTGTCGCATTGTACAACTCTAGGTTTCTCTCTGCATTTCATTTTCTCTCTATCAAGCCAAGCAATCCTCTACTACATATTGACATTACAAAAGTGGCGGCATTGGCAGTGTTGAAGGTCAAATTCCAAAGCCAAAGTAAATTTATTATCAAAGTACATACGTATATGTCACTGTATACAATACTGAGATTCATTTTCTTGTTATCAAAGTAAAAACAAAGAAACAAGAAAAATATAAGAAAAATAATAATTATGTTAAAGAAGCAATAAATATCAGGAACATGAGATGAAGTGTCCTTGAAAGTGACTCCACAGTTTGTGGGAACAGTTCATTGTAGGGGTAAGTGAGTTACCATCTCGGATGGTTGAGGGGTAATAACAGTTCCTGAAGCTGATGGTGTGGGTCCTGAGGTTCCTGTACCTCCTTCCTGATGGCAGCAGTGAGAAGAGAGCATGGTCTTGATGGTGGGGTCTCTGATGACAGATGCTACTTTCTAGCAACAGTGCCTCATGTAGATGTGCTTAGTGATGGGGAGGGGGATTTATCAGCAATGAACTGGGTCACATCCACTACTTTTTATAGGCTTTTACAAGCAAGAACATTGGTGTTTCCATACCAGGCCATTCTGCAACCACTCTACATCTATACCACTGCACTTCTATAGAAGTCTGTTGGAGTTTTAGATGACGTGCCGAATATTTGCAAACTTCAAAGAAAGTAGAAGTGCTGCCACGTTTTATTCATAACGGCACTTACATTCTGGATGCAGGACAGATCCTCTGAAATAGAAAATGACCCTCTCCAGCTCTGATCCCCCTATGAGGACTGGCTCACAGATCTCCAGTCTCCTACCGAAGTCAATAATCAGCTCCTTGGTCCTGCTGATACTGAGGGAGAGTTTGCTGTGGCACCATTCAGCCAGATTTTCAGTCTCCCTCCTTTATGCTGATTCATCACGACTTTGATTCGGCCAATGACAGTGGTGTCATCAGCAAACATAAATATGGCATTGGAGCCATAAAGGTAGATGAATCCCTGGGGGACAGACAAGGTGCATCTCAAGACATTGTGAGAAGCAAGGGAAGAAACTTCTGGCATTCAAACAGGGATTTTTGTATCTTCATTGGCCACGGTTGATTGGTGAAGATCTCACCATCCTTAAAAGCTTTGTCAAATCAAATTCTTGTTTAAGGCAGCACAGTTCCTGTATTTTAACTTCATTAATAAATATTCCCAAATTTCATCTACCATGGCATTTTCACCATGCGTCAGACATAAACATTGTCACTGAACAGTGACCCTGAAAATATCAAAACAAATTAGAAGGTATTCTCAATTAAACCAGGTTGATATCACAATTGTGTTCATACATGAATAGGGTTACTGGAAAGTAATTAGTATCCAAGGTGCCATCTGCACTTCTCACTGAATCAGTAAAGTAACCAGCATATTCAAACCCCTCACCCAGCCCTGGCATTCTCCTTTCTGTCCTCACCCATCGGGCAGAAGAACATAAAGGCCTGAAAATACACCATCAAGCTCAAGGACTGCTTCTACCAATCTGCTTTAAGACCATTAAATAGTTCCCAAGTTGGACTGCTAACCTCTGTCTATCTCACTGTGAGCCTGCATTTACTGTTTATTTGCTCTACACTTTCTTTGCAGCTGTGACACATTATCCGCACTGATATTGTTTCACCTGGTTCTCACTCAATGCACTGTGGAAGGATCTCATCTGTAGGAACAGTATGCAAGGAAAGGTTTTCACTGAAACTTGGTACATTTGACAAAAATAAGCCAATTCTAATTCCAAGTAAACACCCTGCAAATTTCTCTCCACCAGACCACATGGGGGCGAGACTAATTGTACAAACTGGAGTTGCTGGGACAAAAGTAGAGACGAAAGGAAACCAGACAATGAATTTTACCGCTTATTGATCAAAGGTCAGTAGCTGCCCTATCTTTTGACAGATAATTGCAAACAATAAACCACATGCAGGACTTGAGTAAACCCACTTAAAAGATAAACAATATTAAGATCGTAGTGTGGTGATTCTCATTATGGCATAGTAAACTTCACCACTAATGTAACAAAGAGTTATTCAGTCTTTGGAGAAAGTAATTGTTCCACCTTTTATTTTTATTGATAATAAATAAGCCTTTGAACAAGGTATGCAACTCAAACTCTTTGCTGACAGTTGATGCAACAGCAAAGGTTCAAAAGAGCAGAAGGTGAATTAGGCCTGAGAATTAAACATTTGCATGCACTTCCTCTCATCAACACAGGAATTAGTGAACAAATTATGCTTTGCAGCTTATAACAACTAAACGTGACCTCGCACGTTTCCCGTGAACGTGCTGCAGCTCCAACGCTGGTATGGAGTGTAATTGCAAGACTACAGAAAAAGAATATGACAATTAGAATTTATAATATAAAAATATAAACATAGGACTGAAATCGTTAAATGTTACTGAAATTGGAAATAACTCCTAACCAAAACGATTGTAAATAGTCCTAATAAAACAAAAGCACTTCGCCCTAAATTGCAGATTCTATGTTTCAGACAAAAGAACTTTTACGCGGTCAACAATGACCTTTATGATTAACACTTAAAATACAAATTCAGACAGCTGCAACTCCACCAGGACGTCTGCCCCAACAGACAAGGGTGTTTCATATAGAAGGTAAAACCGGAATTCTAGCGACAATTCCTGGGCCGGAGGTGTAAATAGCATCAGAGTATACAGTGTAAAAGTTAGTGAGTAATTAGAAAGCTATTCTTGCACTCGGTGCATGATCGCCATAGATGGGTCGCTCAAGAGAGTTGAAGTTCAGTTTGAAACCTCCTCTCACGTCGCCCAGCAACCACGTGATCAGAGCGATCACAACATGATCTGCCAACCCTTCGCATAGATTTAAAAAAAACTCCACAACTATGTAAGCAGCCCAGGAAGGACAAGTCAACCATTGAACTTTTTAGTCTACCTACTGTAAATAGGAGAAGAGGCATTTGAATAACTCCTTCCTTCCAAACAGATATAGCTCAAGAAGCCAGATCCGAGCCCGAATGGCTTTTTTAAAAAAAATAACGTCAATCCACAAAGTTGCACTTCTTATGCACCAATACACTTCGAGAACAGTGAGTCTGGACGTCGCTGATGATCAATGCGTTTGTTGGACTTGAACAGCAATGGGACGATGGTGAATTGGGTGAAACGGGTTTGTTTACAATCCCGGGCTCAAGTTCGCTGAGCTCCAGCTGTCACTCACAGTTAAAGGGCTCCAGCAGCAGGGTGGTACTCGGCCCCGAACACAGACTTGCTCAGCTCCAGCTGTCACCCACGGTTAAAGGGCTCCAGCAGCAAGATGGTACACGGACTTGTCACCCACAGTTAAAGGGCTCCACCAGCAGCTGGAGGGGTAGCAGCCGCACCACTACTTATGAATTACCCGAGAGCCGGCGTGTCCATTACAACAACAGGGGTGGTGCAGTCACTGAGTTGTCTGATTCTGAATGTTCAGTATCACCAGCTAGATAGAGAACTCGTTGGTCGTTTATATTAAATTGAATTGCGTGCTGCCTCATAAGCCGATGTACCGATCCCATGGATTCCGTCTTCTGTTCCTATGGAATAGTTGTTTTCCCTGAGTCTCCCCCCTCTCTCGGGATATCGGGATTATGGACTCTGCCTATTTGTTTACGGATATGACGTGCTTTTAAAATGCTACATTGTTACTAATATAAAGGCGTCACGTGACGAAAATAGCCAATGATGATTCCATAGTAACCAGCAAACTGAGCACAGCTGATGGACTACTTTTGAGCAGAGAATGGGTTTAGCCAGCGGCAGTGCTGGCAACAACTATTATGTTAAGTATTAATGCCGCCTGCTAAATCTCCTCCCCGTCCACCAACGCTTCAAAACAACCGGGTCTATGTTTCCTGCTATGACAGGCTTTTGTCATCTTCTTTCATGTTTCACAATTACTGCCTGTTTGTCGTTGTTAATCGATTGAATGCGATGTCGTGCAGACCCGTTGCGCTAATCCGGAAATACATAACGAATATGCAAAAATGTAACGCTCCTCGGCAAAGCAACATCAGTTGTACTCCAACAAGGAAGTATTCTGGTTATTATTGCTGTTTCGTAACCATGCCAGTCGTTCAATTATTTTTAAATTAATTGAAATGAGTGTTCAGGAAAGTCTTGCTCAGCATTCCACCCTTCGAAGGCAATGGAATACAAAAGTCAGAGAATACATCTACTGTATTACTAAAAATAGAAGCTTACATACACTGCCCTCCGAAGAAGTCTTTTTTTTTAAAATGTTGTTACTTTGGTAGGTAATGACAGCAATATCCTTGAGATAGTGCTAAATCTAATCTTCAAAACAAAAACACTGGTTTCAGGGCACTGTAAACAGTATTCCCAGATGCCATTAGTGAGAATCTTGGCCAAGTGGGTGTTCAGTGCAAGGCCCTTGCTCTCTCTGACCTTTCCTGTCCAAATGTTTTTTTTAAGTTGTTATTGAACCTGCCTTAACCACTTTCTCTGGCAGCTCTTTCCATGCATTACCACCCCTCGTGTGGTAAAAAGATGTCCGTCGGGTATTTAAATCTTTCACCTCTCTTTTATGAAAAAGTCTGTGCATTCATCCTATTTACCACCCTTATGATTTTATATCCTTCTGTAAGATCATCCGCCATTCTCCTGCCTTGAGGAAAAGAAGTCCTAGTGTGCCCAACCTCTCACTATAAGCCCATCCCTCCAGTACCAGCAACATCCTCATGAATCTTCAAGTATAATACTCGGTGTGACATCACCACTGTCTTGTAGAACTGCAACAGTCCATCACAATGTCTATACTCAAAGCACCAGTGTGCCAAAAGCTTTTTTTCACTATCCCATCGACAATTATGTCATCTTTAGGGTACTGATCCCTCTGTTCTGCACTGAGAGACCCTACAGTTCATTGTGAAAGTCCTACCCTGATTTTTCTTCCCAAAATGCAACACTTCACACTAATCCAAATTAAACACCATTAACCATTTGTTCTCTCAGGCTGACAGTAAAGATTCCATGGCAATGTTTCAAAGAAGAGAGTGGGAATTATAACTAAAATTCAAAGTAAATTTATTATCAAAGTGCATATATACACTTCGGCACATATACAAAGTACGTATACCAGTTGTTCATTAGTACATTGCAGTGGAGTGGGAACTTGCAACCACTGTGTTTTTGAATCCTGTTGTTAAGGAGCTGCATATTAGTAAAATGTAGAAAACCAAAAATCGATGCTTGAGGTGACGGTATGGGATCAGAATGAGAAGATACTGAGCAACACAATGGTGTGCTGCTTCAATGACGTGTTTGATTCCAATGTCTATGTTACCTTTATTGAGTCTGCATGTTCTACCTGTGACATGTGGATTTTTCCTGTGCGGTTTAGTTTCCTCCCACATCCCAGTGGAGCAGTGGCATCCGCACCAGACTTCGAGGCGAGTGGTCCCAGTTTTGAACCTGGCCAGCTCCTTGCACATTTTCCAACCGTGCTGGGTTGGGTATCAAGCTAGCAACTCGGCCTCGTTAAAAAACAGACAAATGCTAATGAAAAAGCCATAACGTTGCCGGCCAATGTGCCACAAGGTGCTAAGAGGAACAACAACATTCCAGGATGTGGGGGCTGGTAGGTTAACTTACTGATTAACTTACTGCCTGTTACACCAGTTAGCATTTAGGGCAGCATGAAAGTCCTCCATCTTTGTCTGTCAACGTTCAAAGTAAAATTTATTATCAGAGTACATACATGTCACCACATACAATCCTCAGATTATTTTTCTGCTTTTTCTACTTAGCAAATCTATAGAACAGTATCTGCAAACAGGATCAATGGACAACAAACTGAGAAAATGCAGACACTGTGGCGACCCACTTCCTAGCGCACTCGAACCAGCTCACAAATAGCCAGCGCGCCGGCACAAAGGCCAGTCCCAAAAGGGCGCCAGGTCTGCTTCACCAACAAAGGGAAAAGCCTGCGGGGGATTGTGAGTATGTGCCCCCTACAGCATCTGCGCCCGGGGAGGGCGGGATCAGAGAGGCTTTAAAGCAAGGCTGTGAAGTTCGAATAAAATCTTTCTTTAACTGCAGTTTACCGACTCCGTGTCGTTATTTTAGCGCTGCGTGTAGCACACCGCTACAATACCAATAAATGACAAACATGAAATAACAAGATAAGAGTATTTAAATGAGTGTCGTTATCACCTTTTGTTTAAGAGCCTGATGGTTGAGGGGTAGAAACTGTTCTTGAACCTGGTAGTGCAAGTCCTGAGGCACTTGTACCTTGTACATAATGGCAACAACAACAGCATGGCCTGGGCGGTGAGGATCTTTGATGATGGATGCTGTTTCAGATAGATGTGCTCAATGGTGGAGGGGTTTACCCAAGATGTACAAGGCCGGACCACTTCCTTTTGTCTGATCTTTCACTCAAAGGCATTGGTGTTCCCATACCAGGCCATAACGCAGCCAGTCAGCACTCTTTCCAGTACACATTTATAGAAGTTGGCAAAGGCTTTTAATGACATGCCTAATCTCTGCAGGCTCCTGAGAAAATAGATGCATTGTCATGCTATCTTTGCAATTATATTTATATGATGAGTCCAGGACAGGTCTTCTGAGATAGTGACACCCAGAAATTTAAAGCTACTAACCCTCTCCCCTTCTGATCCTCCAATGATTATTTGCTCATGGACCTCTGGCTTCCCTCTTCTATCTATGGGCATCTTTGAATCATTGCACACAGATGAAGGATTCTTCACTTCTGTTTCCTTAACATTTTGTCAGGTTTATGAGCCCTGAGGTGAACTTCCAAACCTGGAGGACCTGTGGGCCACTCTTAGTCTGGCCTCTACCTTTTGACCTGCTTGGCATGGGTGACCCACCAAGAGCCAAAGCATAAAGCCATGACTCCAGCCAACATAACCTTCCGGGTAATTGAGACATGCAAGACTCCAAACCATGCCAAGGTTGTGGTCCTCTTGGAGAGGTAGGGGTAGGAGTGTGACTTCAAAACTGAAGCTAGAAGAAGATAGTGTGGCTGACCGTGACAGGCGGGTTGAGAAAGATAGACCAGGACAAGAAAGGTTGTCTACCTTTACGACAAATGCTTGAAATCTTTTTTAACATAGGCATTTGCTATTGCGTCAGAGGGAATTCAGACAAAGAGGCCTAGAAATTTCCTTATAGCCATGTTAAAAACATGCCTGCTTTCCTCTAACAGTATTTTAAAAGACACAAATACTTCCTCATTGGCTTATCAGAATCCTCTAATGGGCATGTGCTAGTACTTAGCTACATAGTCTCACACAGAAACACTGAAAACTAGGAGCAGGAGTAGGCCATTTGGAACTGGCAGCCTGCTTGTCATTAAATCTAACCATTGATAATCTCTTTAATACCATATTCTCACTGCATGACCCAATGAGCTCATCTGACAGCTCCTTTGCTACAGATTCAAGCATCTACAGTCTCTTGTGTAGGCTTTTATAAACATAAGAGATTCTACCGATGATAAAAATCTTTTGCATCACGCACACACAATGCTTGAAAAACTCAACAAGTCAGGCAGCATCGACGGGGGAACAAACAGTTGATGTTTTGGGGTGAGACCCTTCATCAGGACTGGAAAGGAAGGGGGCAGACTAAGAAGGTGGGATGAGGAAAAGGAGGACAAGCTGGCAAGTTGCCATGGCTCTGACCTGGGTCTCAGCCTCCTGTAGGCCATGTATCCCACCACCTCAGATCTGGTTACGATCTCCAGCCAACCATCTCCAGACCATGGACGCTGCTACCTCCAGCTCCGGCTGCCTCCTCCAGCTCTGGTTCCAACTTACACCCTGATTAAGCAGAAGACTACACATCAGGCCAGTTCTAATGAAGGGTCTCAGCCTGAAACTTTGACTTTGGACATGATTACATTGATTAGCGTTGTCTTTTGGTGTTCAGCTCCAATAGGATCCTGTTTAGGACTATCACAGCTGAAATTCAGCCTCAGATATGGGTACTTCAGTAAGCAACATTGTTTTAAGACAATTAAAAAATCTATCAATCCTCAAAATCAGCGGACCCTGAACAGAGACTCAGGATGCAAGTGCAATTCCTCTTTAAGAAAACAGAAATGGGGAAGGTGCGCTAGATTGCAGGTATGATTGAAATACCACACACAAAATGCTGGTGGAACACAGCTGGCCAGGCAGCATCTATAAGGAGAAGCACTGTTGACCAAACAACTAAATATGTCAGGGATGGGGTAAGAAGGGGAAGAGGGGCATTAACGGAAATTAGAAATTGACTTCTCTAATTTCCATTAATGCCCCTCCTCCCCTTCTTACCCCATCCCTGACATACTTAGTTGTTTTTTTTTCTCTCTCTCTCTGCCCATCACTCTGCCTGTTCTCCATTTCCTTCTGGTGCTTCCCCCACCCCTCCACCTTCTTTCTCCCGAGGCCTCCCGTCCCATGATCCTTTCCCTTCTCCAGCTCTGTATCAATTTCGCCAATCATCTTTCCAGCTCTTAGCTTCATCCCACCCCCTCTAGTCTTCTCCTATCATTTTGCATTTCCCCCTCCCCCCGCTACTTTCAAATCTCTTACTATCTCTCCTTTCAGTTAGTCCTGACGAAGGGTCTCGGCCCGAAACGTCGACAGTGCTTCTCCTTATAGATGCTGCCTGGCCTGCTGTGTTCCACCAGCATTTTGTGTGTGTTGTTTGAATTTCCAGCATCTGCAGATTTCCTGATGATTGAAACACAGTGGCTTTATACCCCACACTCCCGACTGTCCTGCTGCCAAACGTACAGCCTCTGGAAGATAAAATTGAAGGCCTCAGAGCAAGATTGCAGTACGTTAGGGAACGCTGTGCACCTGGCTTCATGAAAACGTGGCTCACCCCCACCATTTCAGATGCAACGCTGTAGTCCGAGGCCTTCACCATCCACTGAATAGATAGGGCAGATGAGCCTTTTAAAGGTAGAGGAGGTGGGGTATGCTTTATGATAACTCATCGTGGTGCACAGACATAGTGGTTCTGTCTCATTTCTGCTCTCCTGACCTGGAACATTTAGCAGTCACGTAGATTATCTTGCTGAAGGAGTTTTCTGCTGTCATCCTGGTCGTGGTGTACATTTTACCTCTGGTCAACATCAGGCAGGCACTGGAGGAACTGAACGCCCTAATCAGCAGACATGAAATAACGCCCCGATGCCTTCGCTATCATTGCATGGGATTTCATCCAGGCCAACTTGATGAAGTCTCTGAACAACAACCACCAACATATTACCTGTGAAACCAGAGGAACTAACTCACTAGACAAGAGTATACCACCATTAAGAGCATTTACCATGCCATCCCATGCCCACACCTTGGAAAGTCCGATCCCCTGGATGCACTTCCACCTCCAGTTCATAGGCAAAGACTAAAGACCGTGGAACCTGTGGTGAGAACGAAGAGGGTATGGTCAAGGGAAGGGGAGGAGTGCCTTTTTTTTAAAGGACCACTTTGAGATGGTGGACTGGATAATATTCAGGGATTCATCTTTGAATCAGAAATAATATAACACATTTGTCACTGACTTCACCAAGACCTGTGTGGAGGAGTGTGTCCTCAAACTATAAGTTTACTGATGTCACAACTATTGTTGGCATAATTTCAGATGATGATGAGGAGGCACACAGGAGCAAGAGAGATCAGCTAGATGAGTGGTGTCACAACGACAACCTTACACTCAACATCAGTAGGACAAAAGTCCAATATTCAAAGTAAATTATCAAAATACATATATATCACCATATACATCCCTGAGATTTATTTTTTGTGGGCATACTCATTAAATCCATAGCATAGTAACCATAGCAAAATCAATGAAAGCCTGCACCAACTTGGGCATTCAACCAGTGTGCAAAAGTCAACAAACTGTGCAAATACAAAAAGAAATAAGTAATAATAAAAATAAATAAGCAATAAAAATCAGGAACATGAGATGAAGAGTCCTTGATAGAAGGTTCATAGGTTTTGGGAACATTTCAGCAATGGGTCAAGTAAAGTTGAATGAAGTTATCCCCTTCAGTTCAAGAGCCTAATGGTTGTGGGGTAATTACTGCTGCTGAACCTGGTGGTGTTAGTCTTGAGGCTCATGTACCTTCTTTCTGATGGCAGCAGTGAGAACAGAGCACACCCTGGGTGGTGCGGGACCTGGATGATGGATGCTGCTTTTAATAGCGGACTTCAGGAAGAGAAAGTCGTAGTAACAACAGTGGAGCGTGTGAGCAGGTTCAAGTTCCTGAGTGTCAACATATCTGAAGATTTATCTTGGGCCCAACATATTGATGCAATTAGAAAGAAAGCATGATAACGGCTATATTTCATTAGGATTTTGAGGAGACTTGGCATGTTATCAAAGACACTCACAAATTTCTACAGATGTACTGTGCTAGAGCATTCTAATTGGTTACATCCCCTGGAGGGACCACTGCACAGGATCAGAAAATATAGCAGAAAGTTGTAAACACAGCCAGTTCCATCATGGGCACTAGCCTCCCCAGTATCGAGGACATCCAGCTAAGGAACAGTGAAGATAATAATCTAAAAGATCATATCAACATATACTGAACAACACAAGGGACTGCCAGACAATAAAACTATAAGCTGTGTTACTAACATTATAGATAATGAAAAAATCTGCAAAACTTATTCTTGCTTTTTCATCTGCTTATGAGAAGAGCGAAATACATATTATAGTGTATAGTTGAGACATTGTCTAAATAGAACAAGCAGCTTTTTCTTTGGCTAACCAATACATTACAATTGTGATTACTCTTTCGTGCTTCAAAATCAAATTCTCCATGCACTTGAGGCAGATGATTGCAGTATGTTGCCTAAGGTCAATGCTTCAAAGCATTACTCAAAATTATAGCAGACCATCATTGCAATAAACCACCTAATATTGCCTTACTGCTTATCATGTGCGGGAGTGGTGTGTTAGTGTTTACGTTACCAGATGTGTAATTTGGGTCTCGACTAACAGTCCAGACTCGAGTTCATCACATCTATGGAATTTAAATTCAGTTAATAATATGGAATTGAAAAGTTAGTCATCATAAGGTGAATATAAAACTAAAAAACGCATAAGAACAGAAGAAATCTGTCATTATTATGACATCATAGTGGCATTCTCTGCTATGCTATGTGGGATTAAATGGGATAGAGTCTGAATAGATCTAATAGCACAAAATTAGGCTTCCAAGCATTACCATGGCACATCAACAGCAACAGATATGTATATCACTACAATCTATAACCTCATACTCTGGTATATCCCTTACTTTACCATTACAATTAAGCCTGAGTTTCTACGCTGGTTCAATGAGGAGTTCAAAGGGGCAATTAGGGAATATGGAGCACCAACTGACATTCCCACTCATCAGCTGCCAACTGTGAACATTGTCAAACAATAAAAATGCAATAAATAGAATTAAGGAGTCCTATAGCCAATGGATCAGATCAAGGCTCTGATTGTTAATGGTGGTGGATTTTTAAACATTAGGAGAACACTCCAAGAGCACCTCCCATCTTCAACATTAGCAGAGGGTAGCCAGAAGTGCCAATGATCATCTGTTTCTATTTTAGATTTTTATTTACAAATACAGTAAGAGTGAATTCCAAACTCTTGACACTGAGTTATATGAGTGCCCTGCTAACCACTGTGCTACCTGAGATCTTCATCATTTCAGAAGGATCTTCAGTCAATTTAATTCATTCCATGTGATGCTCCAGACCTAGCTAACCCTCTGGCAAGGCTGCTCCAATAAAATTACACTGGCATGTACAAAATTGTCCAAAATCTCTAAATCACAAAACGAAGAAATCCAAACTAGCTTATCATCACCTATTCAATTCCTCAATCTCCAAAACATTCTGTTCTTGATCATCAGGAATTAACAAGTCAAATTGACATCTAACCATCTGCTCATTTATGCTTGGTTTAGGTTTTGTTAGGACCACTCAACCGGCTATAGACTTCAACACAGCCTTAGTCTAAATCTGAATCAAAAAGCTGAATTCCAAAAGTGAACATGGTTACCTTTGATACTGAGGCAGGATTTGACTGAATGTGTCATCAATGAGTTCAGGCAAAATTATTGGACATGGGGGGCATGGGGGGGGGGTGGTTAATCACTCCAATGGTCAGATTCATGTTTCTGACAAGGGTGATATTTGGATGTTAACTATCCTATCCTCAGGACATCACTGCAGAAGATTCAGGTGCAATCATAATGTCAGAAGCAGGAATGGTAATGATTGTACAATGTTCCCTTGTAGCAACTCCTCCACCAATGAAACACTCCATCTAACAAGAACTGGATAATATTGAGCAATGGACAATTAAGTGACAAGTATCATACAAGGCAATAGAATGACAGGCAACATTCATCTCCAACTTCTCCTGCCATTTATTGGCACGGATCTCCTTCATTGACAGGAAAATTAACTAGACCAGCCAGATCAAACAAATATGGCTGCAACAGCAGGTCAAAGACTGGATATCCTATTACAAGCAATATCTGCTGACAATGCAATAAATTTCCACAATTGATAAGGCATAAATCACAAATGGTGATAGAATTCTCTTCACTTGCTAAGATGCAGCTCCAGCAAAATTCAAGCAGCTTTTATTCAGGACAAAACAATCAGCTCAACAAGTATCTTATCCACCGTATTAAACAATCATTCCCTGCCTGGTGCACTGTGGTTACAGTGCATGTCATTCACAAAAATATTTGCAAAATAGGACAATTTGAAAGCATTTTCAAACCTGTGATCTCCACCACAAATAAAAGGTAAAGGCAACAGATACACGGAAATGCTATCCCGGCAAATTCCGCTCCAAGTCGTCCAGCATCCAGACTTGAAAATATTGCTGCTGGGTGTAATTCCCAAATCTGAAATGATTGACCACCACCTCCTCTTGAGGGAGATTAAGGATGGGCAATAAATGTTGGCTAGGTCAATGGGACTAGCGGAATAAAGTTTTGGCACACACTAGAAGGGCCGAATGGCCTGTTTTCTGTGCTGTAGTGTTCTATGGTTCTACTCACATCCTAATGGAAATGAATAAATACAAAGAATGCAAGTGGACTTTCATTGGGAAAAGGCAGTGCTATATGTGAGCATCTATAACATATTTCATTATATTTTAGATGCTCATTAGAGCAAGAGAAGAAGCCATCTGGTAACTTGAACCCATACTGATTCTTTCCTTGCTGTTCTGGAACACTTTTCATATTTTTCTCCCTCAAATATTTTTCCAATTCCCCTTTGAATCTGCTTCCATCATCCTACAGTCGGTGACATTGGATTCTAAATCATAACTACTTGTAGCATGATAAGATAGTTTTTACATTTTACTCCTTGTAATAATTGCCTTTTTAGTTCTTTACCCCCTTAGTGAGAGGAATATTAATACATTGGTTATGACTCCTGAGCTCTGGTTTAGTATTCTTCAATCATTGATATTGTAGAATAGCAGTGTAAATTATTCAGAATGCACACTTCTGGTTCTATCTTATTATCCCATCTGTCTTGAACTCTCCCTCTGTTATTATACAGTATATTTCAACCTTGACAACATTAAGATGGGATCCCGAAAATCCTGCCTGGAATAGTTTCTGATTCAGATCCTCTCACTTCCAGACTGGTATGCTGTGTTCTGTAAATCCGCTGTATTTTTATCTGAGATACCTTGGTTGATTGCTTCTTTATTTGCACCTTTTCTGCTTGTTTCACGGAATTACTAGTTTCCATTTTTGCATCACTTATTACACAATAATGGCCCCATTAGAATCCTAAGTGCTAGAGAGTGATCAGCAAGGGGATTGGCAAGGGAGAGAGTTTACAGTGTTTTAAGCAGGCAAAGATGGTGAAGATAAGCTGAGAAGAGACAGCCTGGTTAAAAGAAGCTAACTAGTTAGCCTTCCCTCCAACATTGTGTGACAAGACTCCGGGAAACTTGCAAGCAACTAATTAAGAAAAGTCATGAAAGCGTCAAAATTAGTTTTATTGTAATTTTCTTTAAACAATCTTGTTTATTAATTGTAAAAGGCTTAAAAACAACAGGAATAAGGAGTTGTAGAGAACAGGAATAAGTATGTCAGCTCACCACATTGTTGCTGATCTTTTAGCCCATATACACCCTCTCCTCGTTATGTGCGGGGGATACGTTCCTTGCAGTCGACGCATAATGTGAATAATTATTTAAATGGAGAAAACAGGGATGCGTTCTGGAGGGCTTCCTAAATATGTTTTATCTGTATTCACATTTTCATATCAATACGACACAAAATCAGTACCACAAGGCAACATTCGTATTATATTTCATCAATTTAAGGTAATATTCAATGTAGTAAATCATAGAAAGTTAACATACTAGGGTGTACAGTACTCACCAACAGTGGCAGGTGTGTTTGCTCCGGGAGATCAGTGGTTGTTGTGGTGTCGGGCAGATTTACGTGGATGAGGTGGATGGTTGTGTGGTGTCAGGATCATCAAGGACAGCAAGGGGTGAAGGAAGAGTCACAGAGCTCTCACAGACCTGCCCTCTTTCCAGCATTCACCAATGTTGTTGATGGTATGTCTAATGTTGAAGGACTTCCACCATTCCCTCACCATTAGTAAACTCCCAGGATTTTCAAAATCATCTGTTGCTTGCAGCATCCGAGAGATAGATTGCCTAAACAATAGGCCTTGAATGTGGATATCACACCTTGGTCGAGTGGTTGAATCAGCAGTGTTGAGTTAGGCTGCAGGAAACGCACTGTTATGTTAGGATGAACGCTGTCCAAATGTTCAGGATGGGCTGGCACATTGTCAAGCAACATAAGAATTTTAAAGGCAAAATTCTGTTCCCGACAGTAGCGTTCAGCCTCAACAGCAAAATGATTAGCAAACCAATCTTCAAAGTGACCCATGCTTTCTTGTTAGCTGCCAAGTGGACAGGAAGCATATTCTTACTCAAACCCTTAAGAGCATGGGGGTTTAGTGAATGGTAAACTAAGAGAGGCTTCATCTTACAGTCTTCTTCGGCATTGGAACACATAAGCAAAGTTAATCTATCCTTGGCTGCCTTGAAACCTGACGTAGTTTTTTCATCCTTAAGTGCGTTTTGGCATACGCTTCCAAAAAAGCCTGGTCTTGTCTGACGCCGCCCTGTTTATAATTTCCAACTTTTTTTCAAGAGTTAAAGCGGTTCTCTGCCGCTTGGCTGATGGCCCAGGACTTGACATCGGACGCTTAGGAGGGATAGTTAAATATTTCAAGCACAAAATCACCGCAGCGTAGATAAAAACAACAAAAGTTTAAGAGTGCAAGATCGCACATCCATACATTGCCAAAACCAATGTGAGACTGTGAGACGTGTGCACGTGACTTATATTGGTGGGGAAGCGGGGCTTCTCATCCCAACAGTGAGACTGTGAGGCATGCGCACGTGACTTGTATTAGCGGGAAAGCAGTGCTCCTTGCATAACTGAGAGTTTGGACGCATATAAGGAGACATTGGTAGAAATAGGTTCCTTGCATAGCTGTGAATCCACATAGTCTGAAGATGCATATAACGAGGATAGGGTGTATACTTATCCCATTCGCCTGCATTGTATCCATATCCATCTATGCCTTGACTAAATATTCTAAATATTATAAACTTCATCCCAGATATTGACTACTCTTGGTATAAGATGCTTTCCCCTCAGATACCTTTAAAAATACCTTCCTCGCGCCTTTGAACTATACCCGTTTAGAAAGTTATTACCCCTCATCCATCAGACTCTTGAACCAAAAGGGATAACTTCACTCGCCTCATCACTGAACCGTTCCCACAACCTCACCTTCAAAGACTCTTCAATTAATTTTCTTGATAATTATTGCTTTTTTTTGTATTTCCACAGTTTGTTGTCTTTTGCATATTGGTTGCTTGTCTGTCCTGTTGGACGTAGTCTTTCATTGACTCTATTGTTTTTCTTGGATTTACTGTTCATGCTGCAAGAAAATGAATCTCACGGCTTAATATGGTGACGTATATGCACTTTGACAATATACTGAATTTGAAATTTGAAACTAACCAGGCTAATTCCTGAGATGAGAAGATTCCCAATGAAGCCAGGCTAAGCAGGGTTAGTAGTTCTTATTGAAATATAGAAGATATTCTGGTGGCTTGTCAGGGTGATTGTTGTGAGATTTCACTTGTGTAAGAATCTTAAACAATGGGAGTTTCAAGAAAAGGAGCCAGTCATTTAGATATATGATATGTTGAATTTTCTTCTTGTAGGAGTTCATGTATTTCTGGAATTTGCTATCTCAAACATGTGGAGGTTAGATCATTGAAAGTATTTAAAATGGAGATAAATTGAGGACTATGGGAATCTAGCAGAGGAAGACTTGAGGCCTGGGATAGAACAGCCATGATCACACTGAATGACAGGACAGGCTTGAGGGGCCAAGTTGGCCTACTCATGTTCCTATTTCTTTTTGTTCTTATGTACAAGGGCAGAAATCTTGCTGCAGTTATTCAGCAAATCGCACCGGGAGTACAGTGTGCTGGTTAGATCTCTTTAGCCAATGAAGAATTCGGTGAAGATGGTGCAACATAGATTTCCTTGATGTGGGGGTAGATCTGAGAAGCAAAATTAAGGAGGTAAAGGTATTAAAGTATAGACTTTGAATTGCCTTCTTTTATTTGTTACAAACATTAAAGTATTAACAATAACATAAAGGGACAAGTGCAGACAGACTGTTAACCTTGGACATGGTGTCATTTAGCAATTAGATGAGGAAACATTACTCAGATTAGGAATTAGATGAGGAAACATTACTTTATTCAGATTAGTTATCTACAGAATTCTTTACCTTAATTAGTTGTGACATTTGGCCATGAAATCTTAAAGGCCATGTTTATTATGTTTAATTGACCTCAAGGATCATAAAATTCAATGATTAAAGTAGGATTTCCATCAGTTGTTATGAGTTATTTTCCAGACTATTCCCTCGCATACCCTGTGCTACCACTATAAGTCATCCTCACAAAATACCATCTTTCCAAAGCAACCAAAACATGGAAGACTCTTCATTGTTCGAGTAGATGATTCCTTTCTAGCAAACAGAATCTATTCTTTTCACCAATGTTCAAAGTGAATTTATTATTAAAGTACATATGTTACTATATACTACCTTGATATTCATTTACTTGCATTTACAGGAAAAATAAACAAATACAATAGATGCTACAAATAATTTTAAGTACTTAATATATGGGTGCTCAAAGAACATGAAAACTCTTTTTAAAAACAGTCCATCTTGTGATTTTTCTCCAACATACTTCTCTGTAAAATGTTTTTGAAATTAATCTTCAATTGTCCAATACTGCAAGTTGATTCTGGAAGGTTGGCATTCCTTGTTTACATTTACAGAACCAATTTTAAGAACATGCCAGATTAGCTACTAAATAAACTGTAAAGATGTATCGTTCTCTATGATTGTGAACTTGTGATCTATCATTTTAATATTTTAAATGTGTTGTGGAGGGGGTCCATTAACCTAGGTTTTTCTCCATTCTCATCCATTGTTCTTTCATAAGTCCCACCTGTTATGTCAGTTCTTAATAAGGACCAACATGGCATGGGTTTAGGTTTGAACAATTTATTACTGAACAGAGCACATGCAACCAGCTTCCGGTTTGGGTGAACTCCTTGCATTGCCCATGAGGAACTGAAGTTTATTATTACGCACACATAATGAAACATCATCCCCCTTGAAAGAATAATACTACATCCTCATAAACCTGCGAGGAACAATTATCCTTCCCAACCAAGATATCTACATTCCGTAGCCCACCTCTTATTTTTTATTTCAAATTTTCAACTTTAATTGTAATGAGCAACTACATATCCACTCATCGACTTTCAGTCTTTGAGGTGGCTCAATGGTCTTTTTTGGTCTGCTGTTTGTTTCCACAGGTCTATTAATGCAGCGAATACAAGCAAAATCTGTGACTTTCTGAGAACTCGAACATGTTCATCCTTTACATATGCTGGCTCTTTGGTATGCTGACAGTTAATGGGCTGGAGCTTGTGATCGTAGATCCAGTCGGTTCCTTCATGTGGTGCTGCTTCTTCTTCCACATATCCTTGCATGAACCACGTGTCAGAATTGTGATCTCACATTCACACTTGATCTCCAGGTTTCAGGTCAATAGACGATAGACAATAGACAATAGACGCAGAAGTAGACCATTTGGCCCTTCGAGCCTGCACTGCCATTCTGAGATCATGGCTGATCATCTACTATCAATACCCGGTTCCTGCCATGTCCCCATATCCCTTGATTCCCCTATCCATATGATACCTATCTAGCTCCTTCTTTAAAGCATCCAGAGAATTGGCCTCCACTACCTTCCAAGGCAGTGCATTCCAGACCCCCACAGCTCTCTGGGAGAAGAAGGTCTGGTAAGCTTTTTGCAGTCTTGTCATGATACTGTTTCTGTTTTTCTTTCCTTTTTCATTTTAGCCAATTTGAACCCGTGTGCTCCTTTAGGTGTCAACAGGTTTTCATGTATTGGAAGGTTAATGCATATGCGTCAACCCATCAGCTTTTGGGCTTGTAACAGCTTTGCTGCTGTCGATCATTAGAGTTGTGGAAATCCTCTTGTCCATCTTGTGCTTTCTTCACTACATTGACTGAACTTTCTGTTAGATCTGAGTTGATGTGGGCTTGAAGTTATATGTCAAAACCCCTAAACATTGGCAAATGACTCAAATTCACAGATCGAAAATTGGGGTGGGTCCATTGTCTGATACTGCTTCGCGTGGAACTCCATGCCTTACAAATATTTTCAGGGAAGTGATGACTGCTTTGCTGGATGCCAATTGCAGTGTTGCAACCACTGAGTAATTGGAAAAGTAGTCTGTTAAAGCAATATGACTCTTCCCTTTACAAACAAACAAATCCACTCCAACATTGAAGTACAGCCTGTCTAGTACAGGCTGTGGTGTAAGCGGTTCTGCTTATGCTTTGGTCTGTAGGTAAGGTATATTTCACATGAAGCAATGATCTGGCTGATGCTTTAGTTCATTCTTCACCAGTACATCACTTCACGAGCTCTGTGTTTACATTTTTCCTCACCAAGATGCCTTCGTGCACCTTCTGGAGCATTTCCTTATTTAGCGGTACCGGTATTACAAATCTGTTCCCTTTGAAGACCTGACAGTTCAGCCCTGAATGCCCAATAATCCCAAATACACATTGGACTGTCATTCTCAGCTACTAGACATCTATTCTGTATTGTATCTTTGAACTGTCATAGTTTCATTTTTGACCCTGCAGTTTTCGTAATCTGCACTGTTCTGTCAGGAGATACTGGACTCTTTGACTCTTGACTTTGACTCTTTTCCTTTTTGTCGACTGCTCAAGCCAGACTCCTGAGAAAGTAGAGGTGTCGTTGTGCTTTCTTCACAATCACGTTTATACAATGGGTCCTAGACAGGTCTTCTGAGATAGTGACACCCAGCACTTTAAAGTTACTGACCCTCTCCACCTCTGATGATTACTGGCTCCTGGACCTCTGGTTTTCCTCTCCGTAAGTCTTCAATCAGTTCCTTGGTCTTGTTGACATTGTCAAACAGTTGTCTCAGTTGTGTATCCAGTTCATCTTTGGTGGATCCCAAGACAATGATGTCACCCACCAGAGTCCTGACAACAGGTACGCCTTCAGAGATTATGTGAAGGGTTTATGGTCGATTTCTGATGCAGACAGAATCCTATATGGTAGCTTTAGAAAATGGTATCTTTCTTCTTGTGGTGTGTTACATAATACAGCTTTGACCTTGCCTCAACAGCTTTATCTGCCAAAACCCAGGATGCGTCGAACTTGCTAAACCACTTGGCACTTGCAGATCGGGACATGATTTCCACCTGTGTTGGCTCTTTAAAATGCACTCTCTATGCCTTTATTGAGAGCTCTTGGGTCTAGACATCACCATGTTCCATTGTTCTTTTGCACAATGACCAGTAAGCTCACCCAATCTGCTGGTTTTTCAATTTTCTGTATGACATTCACCTGTTCCATGCATGCTAGCTTTTGCTTAAGTTTGTCTCCAAGTAGAAACTGGACTTTTCTGCATGCATGGACAACTAGAGCTACTGCCTCACCTACATGAATTTTGTGTACATTAGATACGTATCCGAGCCTCTCAAAGACATCTCCACACTCTTCCATGACTGTTGTGTGGTCGTCTTTGGTCTGTGAAGCCACAATGAAAATTCTTTTCATCAGGTTGAGTTTTTCACATCCACTCAGGCCTAACATTGGCTGTACTCTCTTTTCTACAATCAGTAGCTGTGATATTAGATGCTGCCTCGTGTGCTTGAAGGTCACTATGCACCTCACTTTTACTGGAACATTCTCTCCAGTGTAGCTTGTCATTTATAACTTCAAAAGTTCAATGATTATCTAAGTATATATGCAGTATACAACCCTGAAATTCATCTACTCCAGATAGCCGTGTGAAACCCCTTTTTACTGGAAATGCAGCTCTTTACCCCCTGGCTAAGAGCCACTGGACTCCACAGCAAGAAACCCACCTTTCTCACGCTCCACACGTCTAGGGTGTATACGACTTTGGTCATGCCAAATCCGTAAGTTGTGTGAATGCTGTGTGATTTACTGCCCCTCTGCAATTGCCTGTTGGTGAGAAATAACAGATCATGCACAGCATACAATTATAAAGAAATTAAATTTCTGAACTTTAACTTAACCAAGAGTTATTAAAGAAAAGAAAGAAAAAAAAGGGCCCATTATAATTAAAGAGTCAAATGTGTACACAAGTTGGAGCTCATCTTGAGCTTGTCTGTAACTCACATGCTGGACCTTGGTCTGTGTGAAACCACACACCACTTTCTGAATGTCACTCGAAATCCATCTCGAACAAATTGGCTCTCCCACGGGAGCATTTGTCCTTCCTCCTTGAAGCATATTCATCTGAACAAAGTACCTTGTGCAACTAGGACATCATCCTCGGCCATCTTCCCTCTTGACCTCTCCCAGCTCCCCCCAAAAAAGACCTCGACCAATACCAATGTCCCTCACGAAACATCTCTGGCCAGGGTTCTCTTGAACCTTCTCTCGATTCCACCATCTTGACTGGCTGACACCACATTCCTAAGTAGAACAATAAAGGCTCAAAGCTCAAAGCCAAACAGGCTGCTCTTACAGAATTGCTAAAATGAAATACCTACAGCATAGCAGTAAAAATCTTAACCGGGGTGTTACAGATGCAACAAAAAAAAGCATGGAGGTCATTCAAAGAAAAATATCAAAACACACCTCGCAACTACCAACACTATCATCAATCCTTCACACTCCATGCAAAAAAATCAGAATCAGAATCGAGTTTATTATCACCAGCATGTGTCATGAAATTTGTTAACTTAGCAGGCACAGTTCAATGAAATATAATAGAAGAGGGAAAAAATAACAATAAATAAGTAAATCAATTACAGTGTACAAATAGATTAAAATCGTGCAAATATATATGTTCACACACATTTAAAAAGTGAGGTAGTGTCCAAGGGTTCAATGTCCATTTAGGATTCGGATAGCAAAGGGGAAGAAGCTGTTCCTGAATTGCTGAGTGTGCGTGTTCAGGTTTCTGTACCTCCTACCTGATGGTAACAGTGAGAAAAGGGCATGCCCTGGGTGCTGGAGGTCCTTAATAATGGACGCCGCCTTTCTGAGACACCATTCCTTGAAGATGTCCTGGGTACTTTGTAGGCTAGTACCCAAAATAGAGCCGACTAAATTTACAACCCTCTGCAGTTTCTTTTGGTCCTGTGCAGTAGCACCACCCCAAAACCAGACAGTGATGCAGCCTGTCAGAATGCCCTCCATGGTACATCTATATAAGTTTTGGATTGTATTTGTTGACATAACAAATCTCTTCAAACTCCTAATGAAGTATAGTCCCTGTCTTGCCTTCTTTATAACCGCATTGATATGTTGGGACCAGGTTAGGTCCTCAGAGACCTTGACACCCAGGAACATGATACTGCTCGCTCTCTCCACTTCTGATCCCTCTATTAAGATAGGTATGTGTCCTTTTGTCTTACTCTTCCTGAAATCCACAATCAGCTCTTTCGTCTTACTGATGTAGAGTGCAAGGTTGTTGCCACGACACCACTCCACTAGTTAGCATATCTCGCTCCTGTACACCCTCACGTCTCCGTCTGAGATTCTACCTACAATGGTTGTATCATCAGCAATTTTATAGATGGTATTTGAGCTATGCCTAGCAACAGTCATGGGTATAGAGAGAATAGAGCAGTGGGCTAAGCACACACCCCTGAGGTGTGCCAGTGTCGATCGTGTAAATGGCAACAAGAACATCGAACCCCAAAACCTCCTCAGCACAAAAAAACTAACAAATCGTACCAATTGACAGCAAGAACATTAAACCCCCAAACCTCTCCCTCAGATAAAAAAAACTAACAGATTGCACCAAATGGCAGGAAGAATATCAAACTCCAAACCCAAAACAAATTAAACTAAATGGCAACAAGAAAGAATTGGCAAAAACGCAGAATGTAAAAAAAACACAGAACTGAAAGAGAAGAATTTGAACTAGTCCACAGTCCAATACATAAATCACAGAACTTTGAGGGAGAGAGAGACCATAAGTCGAATGCAGAAGCCTTCTGAGATCCATCACAGAAGCAAGTAAGAGACAGGTAGTTGTGCTAAACACTTGTTTGCTTTTTACATTCGCCTCGATGTTGCAATCTTCTTCTACACTTTAATCGATGAGAAGTACAGTCGATCGAGGGCTCGTGCCCCATCTCTAAGCTTCTTCACCTCGAGGCTGCTCACTCTCACCTTCTGGAATTTTCTCTGACACAGCAAAGTGCTAGATCACTCAAATGATCTCCAAACTCCAAGTCACAGGTTCCAACAGTTCCAGAAACACATTTAAGAAGCCATAGAAAAAGTGAAATAAATACTCTCGTGTATTGTCTGGAAGACATCACTGAAGAAGTGTTGTTTGCTGGCACCATCTTGACTGGATAAATCTAGATCAATCTTGCTCTTTACTGTGAGAGTCCTGTGATCATCCATGGACAAGATTCACCTGGGCTCTGGTGTCAAGTTTGAATGATATTACTGTCTCATTCACAGTCATTGGACATCCCATTCTGTCTTACCAGCACCAGCAGTCTGTAGAGAGTACACAAAGAATTCCTCCAATTCATCATCAACCCTGTGCACTTTCCTCTTGGTAGCCCCTGAATTTGTAGCACTTCGCAAAACGATTCTTCTTCCCACAGTTATTGCAAGACTTTCATGTCTTTGGAATGTGACTGCTTCCACATTTGCCATATGAGCCTTCCTCTGCTTTGCCGGTAAATGCCTCGGGTGCTGCTCCCAGTTTTTACTGCTCCACTAGTTGTGTTTGCTCTGTGCAGCTCCTTAGCTTGTGCTCGTGTGGTCTCTGCTGCCCTACACATACCCACAGCCTTTTCCAGTGTCAAATCCTTATTTTAACACAACAGTCATTTTCTGAGTTAATTATCTGGAATTCCACAAATTGCTGTCTCCAACTAGTGAGTTTCGTAAATCTCCAAATTCACAGGACTTGCTCAGTGTGTGAAGCTCAGCTAAACATTAGTCGAAGTTAACATCTTGTTTCTGGTCACGGGGGTAAAAAATACCTTTCAAATGAGGTTTTTACTTGGGACAAAATACTTATGTTATCGTGTCCACCATAAAAGCTGTCTCATCAATATTATGGATGCTATTACTTGGGATAAAATGCTCCTCAAATTTTGTCATCAGTCTGTCTTAATGTCAAGGCTGTCTCATCAATTTGAAAGCTGTTATAGATGTCCAAAGCATCTTCACCAATTACATGTAGCAGACATCCCAGCTCTCCCGGAAGTCTCCCACATATTGATAGTGGCTCCCTGATGGTTGCAAATTATATATAATATTGTAGCGGTGTGCTACACGCAGCGCTGAAATAACGTAGTTGGTGAGCTGCAGTTGCAAAAGAGATTTATTCAAATTTCATGGCCTCGCTTTAAAGCCTTCCTGATCCCGCCCGGGGAGGCGGGATTCACAGTCATGACCCGTCCCGTGCGCGGGCTTTTCCCCTTGCTGGTGAAGCAGGCTTGGCATCCTCTTTGGGACTGGCCTCAATGCCGGCACGCTGGCTATTTGTGAGCCGGTTCGAGTGCGCTGGGAAGTGGGTCGCCACATAAACCCCCCCGCCCCAGAACCGGCGATACACCCCCCAATGTCCACAGTCTGGGTTGGACTCTGTTTGGGAGGTCTGCGTTTGCGCCGCGGTGCCTGAATCTCGACCGGCTGCGCCACGTCCACATGGGCCAGTTTGAGTCGGTCCACTGTGAAAACCTCTCTTTCCCCCCAATGTCCAGCACGAATGTGGACCCATTGTTTCTGATCACCGTAAACGGCCCCTCGTAGGGACGCTGCAGTGGTGCCCGATGTCCGCCCCCTCATACAAAAACGAACTTACAGTTTTGCAGGTCTTTGGGTACGCAGGTCGGGTTCTGCCCATGTTGTGAAGTGGGTACGTGGGGCAGGTTACTGAGCCTCTCGCGTAGTCTGTCCAGGACTGCTACGGGTTCTTCCTCCTGCCCCCTTGGGGCTGGTACGAACTCTCCTGGGATGACCAGGGGTGCGCCGTACACCAACTTGGCTGACGAGGTGTGCAGATCCTCCTTGGGTGCCGTGCAGATTCCGAGCAGGACCCAGGGAAGCTCGTCCACCCAGTTAGGCCCTTTGAGGCGGGCCATGAGAGCCGATTTCAGGTGACGGTGGAAACACTCCACTAGTCCATTCAACTGCAGTTGTGTGGTGCAGCTGTGTCCCCAAAAGGCTGGCCATAGCTGACCACAGGATGGAGGTGAACTGGGCACCTCTGTCGGAGGTAATGTGAGCCGGTACACCAAAGCGAGATACCCAGGTTGCAATTAGTGCTCGGGCGCAGGATTCGGAGGTGGTGTCGGTGAGCGGGACCGCCTCTGGCCATCTTGTGAACCGGTCCACAATAGTCAGGAGGTGCCGCGCTCCTCGCGACACTGGCAGGGGGCCCATGATAGCCACATGAATGTGGTTGAAACACCAGCAGGTGGGGTGGAACTGCTGCGGCAGGGCTTTGGTGTGCCGCTGCACCTTGGTTGTTTGGTAGTGCATGCACGTTTTGGCCCATTCACTGACCTGCTTGCGGAGTCCGTGCCAAACGAACCTGTTGGCTACCATCCAGACGGTTGTCCTGATGGAGGGGTGCGCTAAGTTCGGAATGGAGTTTAAAACGCGCCGCCACCAGGCTGCCGGGACGACGGGGCGGGGTTGGCCGGTGGTGACATCACAGAATAGGGTCCTCTCACCTGGGCTGATGGGGAGGTCCTGGAGCTGCAAACCGGAGTCTGCAGTTCTATAACTACGGATCTCCTCGTCTGCCTGCTGCACCTCCGCCAGCGCTTCAAAGTCTATCCCCGGGACAGGGCTTGGACGTTAGGGCGAGGGAGCGCGTCCGCCACGACATTGTCCTTACCCGAGACACGCTGGACATCCGTTGTGTATTCGGGGATGTAGGACAGATGTCGCTGCTGGCGGGACGACCAGGGGTTGGATGCTTTCATGAACGCAAAGGTGAGCGGTTTGTGGTCCGTGAACGCGGTGAAGGGCCTACCTTCTAAGAAGTACCTGAAATGTCGGATTGCCAGGTATAGCGCCAACAGTTCTCGGTCGAAAGCACTGTATTTGAGCTCGGGTGGTCATAGGTGTTTGCTGAAAAACGCCAGGGGTTGCCAGCGACCCTTGATGAGTTGTTCCAGCACTCCACCGACTACCATGTTAGATGCATCCACTGTGAGGGTGGTAGGGACGTCCGTTCTGGGGTGCACTAGCATCGCGGCGTTTGCCAAGGCTTCTTTGGTTTTAATGAAAGCAGCGGCGGACTCCTCTTCCCAGGTAATGTCCTTGCCCTTACCCAACATCAGGGCGAACAGGGGGCGCATGATTTGGGCTGCTGAAGGGAGGAAGCGGTGGTAGAAATTCACCATACCCAAGAATTCCTGACAGCCTTTGATTGTATTGGGTCGGGGGTAATGGCGGACCGCGTCTACCTTAGTGGGCAGATGGGTTGCCCTGTCTTTAGTAATCCTGTGGCCCAGGAAGTCAATGGTGTTGAGCCCAAACTGGCATTTGCCCAGGTTGATTGTTAGGCCGTATTCACTCAGTCGGGTGTAGAGTTGACGGAGGTGGGACAGATACTCTGATGACTACTGCTGGCTATGAGGATGTCGTCCAAATAGATGAAAGCGAAGTCCAGGTCCCGTCCCACCGCGTCCATTAACTGCTGAAACATCTGTGCGGCATTCTTCAGGCCGAACGGCATGCGGAGGAACTCGAAAAGGCCGAACGGGGTAATGAATGCTGTTTTGGGGATGTTGTCCGGATGCATCGGGATTTGATGGTATCCCCGGATGAGGTCTACTTTGGAGAAGATCTGTGCACCATGCAGGTTTGCTGCAAAGTCCTGAATGTGCGGCACAGGGTAGCGGTCCGGTGTTGTAGCCTCATTCAGCCTGCAGTAGTCGCCACATGGCCTCCAGCCCCGTTGCTTTGGGCACCATATGCAGGGGGGAGGCCCATGG
The DNA here is from genome assembly GCF_030144855.1 of Hypanus sabinus. NCBI lineage: Eukaryota > Metazoa > Chordata > Chondrichthyes > Myliobatiformes > Dasyatidae > Hypanus > Hypanus sabinus. The sequence continues at coordinate 43,670,533 of NC_082718.1, forward strand.
GCTGTCGGACCGCCGTATGATCCCCAATTCCTCCATCCTCTTGAACTCCTCCTTCACCAGTCAGAGCTTGTCTGGGGGAAGCCTTCGAGCACGGGTATGGAGGGGTGGTCCTTGTGTCGGGATGTGGTGCTGTACATCGTGTCTGGGCATGGCTGCCATGAACTGCGGCGTCAGAACTGATGGGAAATCCGCCAGGACTCTGGTGAAGTCATTGTCGGACAGCGTGATGGAGTCTAGGTGTGGGGCCAGCAACTGGGCTTCAACCAGGGAGAACGTTTGAAAGGTCTCGGCGTGGACCAGTCTCTTCCTGGGCAGGTTGACCAGTAGGCTGTGAGTTCGCAAAAGATCCGCTCCCAGAAGCGGTTGGGCTACGGCGGCCAGTGTGAAGTCCCACGTGAACCGGCTGGAGCCAAACTGTAGCCGTACCGTACGGGTGCCGTAGGTCCTTACTGTGCTGCCATTCACTGCCCTCAGGGTGGGACCTGGTTCTCTGTTGCGGGTGTCGTAACTTGTCAGAAGTAAGACGCTGATCTCGGCTCCGGTGTTGACCAAAAAGCGGCGTCCCAACTGCTTGTCCCAGTCATA